>NW_026606193.1:5080000-5415000 GCF_029834395.1 Sorex fumeus
AATGTGAAATAAACTTATTCTACTTATTAAAGAGTTGATTAAATGGAATGCCAAACATTTTAGTTTCATAGTTGAATACAGTGCTAAATTATCAAATTATTTTTAATGACGTAGACAAAGAAATTAAACAAAATCAATAAATAGGGCCATATCAAACTAAAAGTTCCTACACTGTAAAAGAAAATATGGCAAAAAATACCCACCTTAGTGATTTAGAGAAAATAGTCAAATAATCTATGTCTAACAAAGGGCTAATATACAAGACTTATAAAGCAGCAACAAATTTGACAGCAAAAAGCATACAATCCCATTCAAAATAGGGATACCTGTCAGATACTCTCTTCAGGAAGACATACAGATGATAAGCAGGCAAAAAAAAAGTGTTCAACACCAATGAGTACCAGATTAGTGTGACTAAAATGACTACAAGATATCACCTCACAACAGCAAGAATGGCCCATATCAAGAAAGCTGAGAACACCTAGTGCTGACTGAGTTGACGCAAAAATTAAACAAACAGGAAAACTTTCATTGACTGTTGGTGGAATTTGAACTGGTTTTCATGACTTTGGCTTCATTTTTTTTTGTAACAGTATGGTAACAACATGAAAAAAAGGAGAAGAAAAAGCAGAGCTACTCCTAACTTTCCTCAAAACACAACAACATTGATTTTGAAAAGATATGTGCACACCAATGTTTGTTGCAGCACTTAGTACAATAACCCAAATCTGGAAGCAACACCAGTGCCCAAGGACAGGTGAATGACTAAAGTACATGTCCACTATGGAATAATACTACTCAGCCATAAAAAATAATTATGCAATGCTGCCTTTTGCTAGAACTTATATGGAACTAGAAAATGTCATGTGAGGTGCAATAAGCCAAAGGCAAATTGAGAAATACAAGATGATCTCACTGGTATCTACAGAGATATAAAGTTACCAATTAATATAAATGAACAAATTAACTAGACAGTGTCAGTTGCCTTTGGAGACTTTGTAGGTGGTGGCGGTTCAAGTAAATTTGTAGGCAGCTACAGAGTGAGTATAACAGCCCGAACTGAAGCAGATCACCTTGTTTGAGGGAGACCCACTCTCAGGCCTGACACAGGAGCCCCAGTGGCACCACAAGCACGGCAGGGTAGAGCAACCACCCCAAGCCCACACATCACCAAAAACTCAAAAGCAGAAACGTTAGCACTTTCAAGCAGGTTTCCTTAATAACCAAAGTAAAATAAAATGGGGCGAGGGGCCAAAGTCACACCTAATTCAGAGGGCGGTGCTTGTCTTTTATGCAGCAGGCCTGAGTTTGATTCACAGAATGACACAATGATCTCCTGAGTCTGAGTTTGATTCGCAGAATGACACAATGATCTCCTGAGTCAACCAGGAGAGCTCCCTGTGCACCACCAGGTATGCACCCAGAGCAGCCATAACAACCACAGCAGATATGTGGCTAGGTTCCAGTAAATAACTCGATAAAGCCAAATAAGGTTTCTAGCTAAATATACCTGCATTCAAACTGCGAAATGGATTGCTTTAGAGTTTCTTATATCTTGTAATTATATGGTTCTGGTTAGTCTCAAGATGATATTGTGGCTAACATAGTCTAGATACATGTACCATTTGGATTGAAGTATAGAATATTATAAAATTATAGCTCTAACATTCAGAAGCTGTGAAACCTTCCCTTTACTAAATAATTTGATACCTATTTCTAAAGTAACCAACTTTTAGTTACTGCAATACTTAGTACTTTGTTTTGAGTTTTAGACTGTCTCAACACATTTATTGAATCGTTTCCTTAAATTGTTTTATTGAAATTTTCCATTTCCTAAATGAAATTGTGAAAAATAGAATTTTCCTGCTCTTTACCCTGGATTTTGCCCTAGGTAGACAGGAAGAGCTTAGCACAGAAACGTCTAGAAGATGATTCTGCTATCACCAGTATAATGTAAACTGGTGAAGGGACAGATATTGAAACACCGTATGACTGAAACTCAGCCATAACAACTTTGTAACTGCAAAAACTATAAAGGTAATTGAACTTTTGAAAAATGAAAGAAAATGATTCTCCTTTCACTGTCAAGAAGGCTGTGACTGACAAGGGTTAAAAAATTAAAGTTTGAAGGCTAAGAAGATAGTACAGTGAGCAAGGTGCTTGCTTTGTCTGTGGAGGCTGACCAGGGTTACATTCCAGCACCGCATACTGATCCCCAGAGCCGAGCCCCCCTCGACCCCTGAGCACGGAGTCAAGAGCAAGCTAGATGGACTCACACTGCTCTACTGTTAGGTCCCTAGGGACCCTGAGGGAGATTCCAGAGTTAAAACTCTATAAATTAGTAACTCTCCCTTTCCTGTCCTCCTTATCTGTTACCTCCCTTAAGAACTCTTCCCTTATCCACCTCCGGAATGCAGGGCTGAGAATCAGAGGAAGCAAGGTGATAACCAAATGTCCAAGTTACCTGATGCCCACTAGTCACAATGCCTATGTACGTAAATGCTGGTCTTTGAATCTATAGGCTAAGGAGTGATGTACTTCTACATGGATTGGTTAAGAAAGCATATGTTGTTACAAATCTATTGGCTATGAAATGCGCGGGCTTTGCTGTAACGGCCAGTGAAGGCCTATATAAGATCCCCTTTGAAGAAGTTCGGGGTCTTGCCTCACCTAACTGACCTGCGTGTCTGTGTAGGCGGCTTGACCCTGGCTAGCCAGTCTTACAATAAACCTTGCTTGCTGTTTGCAGTCTCTGGAGTTTCTTTGTCGTTAAAGGGAGATCACGATCCGTGCCCTAACATTTGGAGGCCCCAGCGAGATCTCCCGACGGCAAACGGGCCCAGAGAGCGGGTTTTGAAAAGGCCTTAAAAAAAAAAAAAAAAAATTTCTGGGGAATATTCCGTCTGTTCTGTGGGGGGACAGTGTCCCCTTCTGGACCGCGGCAGGGAAGTAGCTAACCCTGTGAGGACTTGGGGGGACATAGGGTTTCCTCGGGTCCTCGTCTGTCTGTTCTGGAGGCCTCGTCTGTTCTGGACCGCGGCAGGGAAGTGGCCAACCCTGACTGGGAGGACTTGGGGGGACATAGGGTTTCCTCGGGTCCTTGTCTGTCTGTTCTGGAGGCCTCATCTGTTCTGGAAAATCCGGCGCCGGGAGAAGACCTGGAAGAGCTGAACCCTCCGGAGGTGAAAATCACGTGCACGCCCTTTGGGCATATTCGGGAGTCCCAGGGTGACTGGTGAGTGTGGTGCGCACCCGTGTGAGAGAGTGGACCGGTCCGAGCGAGTGCAGGAGTGTGATCTGTGCGTGTGTCCTTAGTGTGTGTATTTGTCTTATTATCCTTCTCTTAGTTCTGTTTATTGAGATTGTTTAATATGGGTCAGAATCAATCGACCCCCAAAGCTTTAATTCTTGATCACTTCTCTGAGATCCACAGGAAAGCTCAGAATCTGGGCTTGATGATCAAGAAAGGTAAGTTTGCCAATTATTGTTCATCAGAATGGCCTTCCTTTGGTGTGGATTGGCCCCCAGGAGGTTCCTTCTCTCCAAACCTTGTGGCTCGGATAAAGGAGGCAATCTGTGGAAGATCTGCTGTGAAGGTATGCTCCCTTGGAAATCTCTAGGGGGACTGGGGGAGGAATGTGATAACCTCTGTGTGAATGTGTGTGTGTCTGAGCACCCTGATAGGTCCTCCTATCGGGCGTGATTTTGTAGCTCCACGACCTGGCACTCTTAAAGTCCCTCTAAAGTCACGGAGCTCGAGTGGGCTGCCTGCGACTCCACGGAGAACATACGGTCAATGGTGGCACTGGTATAGCTACCGGTCGCAAGTCACAACGCTGAACCACTAAGGCTAAGTTCTCCACCGGGCAGGCAAGCATCTGAATGGTCTCTGCAAAGAGGCACCCCTCCTTTGTCTGTCTCGCGTCACCGTCCACTATGGGAGGAATGGGAGGAGAGCCCACTAGTGAGAAGATCCTGGGAAACTAAGGCAGATCAATTTCTAGGTAGAAATCCCTTTCTTAAGCATTCTAACCAGCAGAATCAGCTAGAGGTCAATTCAAATGCTAATAGAGGCAGTCAGCAGGTTTAGCCCTAGGCAAAGTGAAGCAGAGAAAAAAAAAAAGGTAAAAAGACAGACAAGAAGTTTGTGGAAGAAAGCGTCAGCAGGGAACATTGGAATATGTGGCAAGCTAAGAAAGGCAGAACTTTTCTCTTCTCCCCTTAATAGGCTTATTGGAAACCCATGGCACTCTAGGTATGGCTCCACATGTGCAAGCCATGGTTGTGTGGACGCTCGGGAGGCAGGACCCAGGGATTCCTAGGGTGACTCAGAAATCTCTAAAGGAGACATCCTTTAAAGAGAGATTTTTCTGATGGGCTGGCATGCAGTTGTGGTCGTGTCCGTGCTCTCTCTAGAACCACAACACTAGAAACTATTAGGAGGAGAGCTTGCTAAGGAATTATCCTACCCTAGATTTTTTTTTTCCCTCCCTTTCATAGGTTATTGCTGACACTTAGGAGATATGGGAAATTCTACATCAGTACCTAAATATTCTCCTTTGGGTTGCTCGTTAAAACACCAGAAGAGCTTCCAAGTAGGTAGTTTAGATAAGGAATATCTTGTTGACCTCTGTAACACCACGTGGCCTGAGTATAAGTTAGAATATTGGGAAGGATATACAGTGAATGGCAGTTTGCATTACCAGATCATTCTGCAGTCAGATCTTCATAGGTAACAAAAGAAATAGGATTATCAAAGCAGAGGAGGCAGGAAAATGCAAGATCATGATACTAGCTCCCTGCCTCAGATTTAGCCTTGGCCAAAATATGGTAACATCTTTGTCATAGTTTATTTTGCCGGCTTATATCAACAAAAGCGCTTTCTTGACCCATTTTTAACAAGCGGGAGACTGGGAAATGGGGAGCAGAGTTCCCAATCAGCGATAAGGTTTCTTCGCCCTGGGGACAGTCCCTTCCTTTCTCAGTCCATCAGTTTCTCCCTGCCATTTTTTGAAGGGTCAGATTGATCGATCAACTACAGATATGTGCACATGTATGTGTGGTGTTTTAGTCAGTTCATTGTCTTGTTTGTCTGTCTGTCTGTCTGTGTCTGTCTATCTGTCTCTCTATGTGAAATGCTAGAGTGTTGGGACCAGGCTGAAATCAGAAGTAGAAATTCTAGAGAAGTCAGTGATATGCAACTCAGTGATTTAAGGAATGCAGTTGTTCTTGGAACTTGCTAGACAAGGTGGTTTAAACGAAGATTTCTTATCAGAAGTTTGAGCCTACAGAGAAAGCAGAATTCTCAATCTTGATTTCTTATTAGAAGAACGTTAATGATTATGTGATTAACAGTTGAAATCCTTTTGAACTTAAGAATCTTGTACTATCTAGAAGAGCTATGGAACTAGAGCCTGAAACTTAAGTGAAATAAGAGTTCAGAGAAAGCAAGACCTTATCTTATCAGCCTCAGCTAACTTTAATGAAAAATTAGGCCACTTTTACAAACTACAGAGGTACAGAAGCCATTAAAATTAAGTTTCCTTGTTTTCCTAAACTGTGGCAATTTATAGGATAACAATTGGACTTGTCCATTCCTCCTTGACAGAAGGAGCTAAGGTTTATCATGTTACACCCATCACAGTGCTCCTGAGTCACTTCCATTCCTTTGTTTTTCTGTAACCACTTCTCTATGCTCTCCTCCCCAACCAGATAATCAGCTTTCACCCTAGTCAGAATCTGTTATTTTGTAAGATCAGATCCTTCCAGGACACTGAACTTGTATTGTAAATTGTGAGTCGATCTGTTAAGTAAGAATCTGTCCTAGAAGAATGTCCTGACTAGTTTGGATGAGGTTAAACATTTTTCCCTTTCAAACTGCCTTCAGTAAATAATTTCAGTATACTGCAAGAGGCAGCTTCCCTTATCTCACAGAGCAGATCTCAGGTGCTAGCCAGGCCTGATCTTTGGGATGTAGATTCCCAGCTCTAGCCAGGCTAGTCTTTGGTACTGGCCTGCAGATGTAAAGAAGCAATGTATGTTTTGCTGCCTCAATGGTCTTTCTCCTTTTTGCCCCTTTAGAAGTACCATGAGATTTTGGGGCTCTCTACTAGGTCTGAGAGAACAGGGGAAAACATGCTTGAGAGAACCTGAGTTCCTTTTATGGGATATAATGAGACTGTAAGAATGGGTGGCTAGGAGAGGCAGGAGAGATACGGGAGTGAATGGAGAGAGGATTGGAATAAACTGCAACTAAGATCAAGCAACCTGGCCATAAGATTTCCTTCCTTTTCTTGCCCATCTCCATCTACCTCCCTGGAGTGGGGGAAACTACCGAACGCGGGCGGTGGGAAAGATAGATTGTTGCCATCCTTTTTGTGCTCACACAGCAATTCAAATATTTTCTTATGCTGATATCAAAGTTTGGTAAAAAAAAAAAAAAATCCAAAGGGCTTTTTCTGTGTCTGAAAGCATGTTTGTATTTTTGTGGAATTGTTAAAAGTGTCTGGTATAGAGAGCTCATGATTTTAAATAATTAAGGTACAAGAACTATTGAAATTAAGCCAAAGAAAGTTTTATCATGTTCTATAAAAATTGATTGTTTATAGGCCTTTTGCTGTTATGTTAATGCACATATTTGTATCTGGATTGGATTAGAATATTTGACATAGAAGGAGTTAAAATGACACATGAAAACAGGTTCAAAAAATAATGGTTTAGTTTAAACATGAGTTTCTAGAGTTATAAAATTGGTTGCAAAGTTTGTCCTACCAGTGCTCTATATGATCTCTGAGACTCTTGGTTAACTAAAATTTCTAGAACTACTAAGAGTTATAAAATGGGTTCACCTCAGATGTCAGCCTTCTGTAATAGTTTCTGAGAATGGAGAATTGCATGGAAAATGTGGGAAATTTTACTAACTATCAGCCTGTCTATTGCTTAAAAGTGCATGCTATTATTTTGATAATTTTATTTCATGCCAAGCTTTGTCTCCAGATATCAACCTAGTCCTGACCTGAGAACTTTGTACCTAAATGTAAAATGCTTTCTGTTTCATGATAATCTATGAGTGTTTTAATCTTTTTGTATTTGTGTTTTCCTGTAAATCAGAATTTTAAGATGTCTCCTGGTTAATTTCTAATGTAAAGTGATCTTTTGCCCAGTGAATATACCTTGTAAGAGCTTTAATTGTGAGCATTTTAAAGGCTTTTTGAATATCTATAGAACTGATCTAATGCTTCTGAAATAGCAATGCAGAGTACAGCTTTGTCATGTTAAGTGAGATGGTTGGTAACTTGTGTCTAAATTTGGGAGATCACATTGTACATTGTACTACTATAGATGTATGTCATAAATCAGAAAGATAATGGATGGAGATATCATCAGTGGAGAAAAAAGGAAAGGAATTCTGTTAAAGTGAAGTTGATTTTAAATGAATGAAAGTTACAGAATGTATGTAAAGGAATGTGTAGAAGGTTTGAGGTTGTTTTAAAGAAAAGGAACTGATCAAATTGTTTTGTTGTAAGAAACTCTTTAAATCACATGCAGAATTGTTCTAGTACCTTTTTGTAAGATCTACGGGAAAGACACTGGACGGATTATCTGGACTCCTGTTATAGTGCTCTTAAGATAATTGAATTTTTCAAAAGTTGCAGGACATCAAGGGTTTTTGACATGGGGTTAAATGAATTAGACATGTTAAACTGTACACTGGACTCCTGGTACAGTGCTCTTATTAATGGGAAGTTAAAGTTTTTCCATGTGGGATTGAAAAACATGTTAAACGGTATGCTTTATGTCTACAGATTTTAGCTTCTCTGACTAGGACCCACAGCAAATGGGTGTATTACATCTCTGTGAGTAAAGTGAAATGCTTGCTTTTCTCTTCTTTTGTACCTTCAGTATGTTTTTTGATGTTTCATGGCACTATGTTGGTTTGCATAAATCCAGATAAGTCTTTCCTCTCTGTAATAGGGTCTACCCCTCATGCAGACAGGAAAAACCAACTATGGGACCCCAAAGCCCTCTTTCAGGGAACAGTCAGGGGATCTGTCTAAATGACAGGAGCAGGGATTTAACGGGTACTGTTTCAAGTACCCTACAAACCTCAGGGCGACCCTACAGGCAGGCCAGCTCAAGGAAAGACCGGAAATCATCACTGCTATGGAGAATGAGGAATCCAGGACTCTGCAATGACTATCTCAGTCTGGGCCTACTCTCAGCGTCAAGGAAAAACCTGGAAATCAGGATTTCTCCCAGCCCTGAAGAAGGGATGGGATGGACTCCTTTCTGCCAGGACATCTCTGTGGAAAATGAGGCCCGAAGGCTCGAGGCCATCCAGTTCGTCGTGGGACATCTTCTGGCCAGGCCTGGGTAGCTCTGACGTGCCAAATCAGATTAATGCCACTATTGGTGTGTCTCCTGTCTTTAGCCGATCCCCAGGACTTCTCAGTAAATAATGGGGTATCCCAAATGGAGAGTTCTCTAATCTTACTGTGTTTATGCAAAAGAACAAGCTAGATTTGTTAAGCTATCTTGCAAAGTTTTAAAATGAAGGTGGAGAGAAATGAATGCTGTCACTAGTTCGATCAGAGCTTTACTAGGGTGAAGCTCATCCCAAAGTGCAGAATTGATTTCCCCCAGTCTGTGAATTGGCCAAAGTGTCAAGAAAGGGCATCTAAACTGGTTAAGTTAGAATGGATTAATAGCTCGTTCTAAAATACTGTGAATTTTCTTTCTATACTTTCTGTATTGCATCTCATTTTCTGTGAACAGTCATTTGAGAGAACAAGGATGTTAACAGCTCTTAATTTTTGTTGCATCATGGGATTAACACCAGAGAATGTTTCCTCTAAGCAAGAATGCTCTGCAGAAGAGGAACGACGGACATTGGAGGTTTCCAAAAGGAAGATGATGGATGATTTACCAACAAGGAAAGTTGCTAACTCCTGGACCAATGCAGTGGAATATTATTAAAGGGACTCAATAGCAAGTAAGGTAGAAGTAACTCAGAACTGTGCTTTCTGTGCCATTAATGAACCTAGTGGAAATCTTGATCCTTCTCTCCTAACACCTGTTCAGCATCAAGGAACTTAGAGGAGGATCGCAGCTTGGCTTTATGCAAATGATCAAATGCTCATATGTTCAAGGTATAAATATCTGTTGGTTCTTATTGATAGCTTCAGTGTATGGGCAGAAGCTTTTCCAATCTGCACTGAGAAAGCCAGAGAATGGCTTGGTGTTTCTGTGTCCAGTAGAAAAATCTGGACACAGGAAGTCATTTTTCTATCAGCCAAACCTGTGGGTAGAGAACTCTGTCCTTACTGGGTCAGAAAGGAACTTCTACTCCTCCAGGGTCTAACCCTTTCAAAGTGATATCCCTCAGTCTAATCGAACTGATCTTTTCTTTCAGATAACTTCAGGAACCCAACCAATTCATTGCTGAGGGCCACTAAAAAGCTGAGGTAGCATGAGATTTCACCCCTTGTGTAGGCAGGGCCAGCGCCCCATTGTCAGCATGAAGCAGCTCCAGAAGATGGACCTTCTGCCATTCTCCCTTAAAGATTCAAGGTGGTGGAATCTCTGGGGGGGTGGGCAATAGGATGTAGGCAGGTAGATAGGGAAGGCCCCCTCCCAAGGCAATGAAGAATGGGGATTTATGTGTGGTGTTGGGAGAAAAATGCTGCTACTCTATACTGATCACACAGGGATGGTCTGAGACTTCACGGCCAAGCTCGGGGAGGGCCTTGAACAACGTCGGAGAGAAAGGGAGGCCTGGGAGAATTGGTTTGAGTCTTGAAAATCCTCCTAATTCTGGGTAACAATACTGGACCCTGCCCACTGAGGAAATTACTCCTCTGTATGAAGAGCCCACTGATGAAGATTCCTCAATATGAAGTAGAGAAAGGGAGGAATGTTAGGTCCCTAGGGACCCTGAGGGAGATTCCAGAGTTAAAACTCTATAAATTAGTAACTCTCCCTTTCCTGTCCTCCTTATCTGTTACCTCCCTTAAGAACTCTTCCCTTATCCACCTCCGGAATGCAGGGCTGAGAATCAGAGGAAGCAAGGTGATAACCAAATGTCCAAGTTACCTGATGCCCACTAGTCACAATGCCTATGTACGTAAATGCTGGTCTTTGAATCTATAGGCTAAGGAGTGATGTACTTCTACATGGATTGGTTAAGAAAGCATATGTTGTTACAAATCTATTGGCTATGAAATGCGCGGGCTTTGCTGTAACGGCCAGTGAAGGCCTATATAAGATCCCCTTTGAAGAAGTTCGGGGTCTTGCCTCACCTAACTGACCTGCGTGTCTGTGTAGGCGGCTTGACCCTGGCTAGCCAGTCTTACAATACACCTTGCTTGCTGTTTGCAGTCTCTGGAGTTTCTTTGTCGTTAAAGGGAGATCACGATCCGTGCCCTAACACTACATCCCACAGGGGAGAAAGAAGTCCTGACCCTCTGACCTTTCCTCCTCAGCGACCACTGCAGGTCCCTCTCCGTGCTCTGAAACAGGTCAGAGCTCTCCTTTCCTTGACGTAGTCTGCGTCCTGCCTTGCCACAGGTGTCATCTAGACTTTTATTTTTTCTTAAATAACTTACCGAGAAGGCATTTCTCAGATAGCAGTCAGTTTAGTCTAACAAGATCTAGTTTTCCTAGGGCCCGAGAACAGGCTCAGCGCGCAGCAGCTCGCCTTGCATGCAGCAAACCCTGTTGGCCTGGGTGCTCTGTGTGATGCCCCTCGAGCACTGCGGAGAGACCCCTGAGCACAGAGCCAGAAGGAAGCCCCAGTACATGGAAGTGTGACCCCAGAACAAAACAGAATCTGCTTCCCTTACTCAGAAACTGGGGAGGCTAATAGCGCCAGTTATCACTGGCATGATGCTTTTTTGTGCAAAGTTTCAGAAGCTTCAGGTGGGTGCAAGAACATGACTCAGAGGATCAGGGTGCGGCCCTGGCACACCTGAGGTCCCGCGGTGCCCACGGCAGTGCCCCACCCCTGAGGGCTGAGCGTCCTGCAGGCTGTTACTGAGCAGACATTGATGTCTGCAGCAGAGTGATTAGGCATCACGCCTATACAAATCCTGTATGATTTGTCCACTCAATTATAATGAGATTTTTAAAAATGATTTAGGTTTTATGTTTATTTCTTAGTCCTCATATGACTGCACTTAGAAGCAGTATTGAATGCAACTGGTGTCAATCCAAACTGAAAATGAATTGCTTTCCCAACATACTTTCACACAAGATAAACGTTTACCTTTAAAATGCCCTTATTTTTTCCCTTCTGTAACCTTGAGGTGGTTTGAGATTTTTAACTTATAAAAAGGTGTATAATTTAGTATTTCAAATAAAAAAATGAAGGTGAAATATCTCCCGAGTTGTTTCCTAAGTGAGCTGAGTTCTTCTGTCTCTTTCTCTGCTTCAGTGATGTTGACAGTTGTCCTTATTGAAGAGGAAATAAGAGTGTGCTTGGATCCTCACAGCAAGCTGTTCATCATTCTCTCATGCAAAAGATGAAACCTCTGTGCCAGCACATGGAACCTGATGGCAGTTACAGTAGCAGAAAATCAATAGACTGTATTAGGAAACTCTGAGGCTAATCAGAGCCCAATCTCTAGGCATGATGTACTCCAAGAGAAGTATTGCTTGAACACATAACTCAATTCTCTGAACACTGCAGACTGCAGCTTAATTCGAGCATTTAGGGGGAAATGAGGGTTTTTAAAATATACATTTTATTCTTTATCGCCTCCCAGAGAAGCTTCAGTGCAGTACTGTAATGAATAATGATAGCACACATTCTTAAAAACTGATGCCAGCTCAGTCATTATGCCCAAATAGAATGAGAACTCCTGCTGGGTGAAGCAATGAGATGTCTTTAGCAAGCAGCATTTCTGTTAAAAAGGAAGATGCATATTGTTACTTGTTAAACACACTATTAATATCTGTAGAGATAAATTACAATTGACTCTACTTTCACAAACATCTGATTTTACTAATATGTTTTAATTGATCCTGAACTCTAAGAGATTATATATGCAAAAGTTAAAATGCATTATGTGACAAGTTTTAAATAATTTGAATAATTTGAACATGGTATGGTATAATCTAAGAGTATTTGGATTAAATTAAGTTCAAAAATACCAGGCCTTGAATGATTCCTGAATATTTTCCATTGGTATAATGTTTTCTTCATTTGGAACTCAAGGATCTTTGGTATATATCATATAACAACTTCTCTAAAATTTCTCAAGAATAATTAGTATGAATTCTTAATCTGAATCTTAAACTTTTGTGATTGTGTAATTAAAGTATAAGAGAATTCTTCCAATGATGTGGGGTCATAACACTCACATTAGCTTCTACTCATATTCTCAATATTTTAAGTCAACAAGTTTTTGATAATAGTCTTTCAATGTATTTATTCTATCTCAACATGATTCTGAATTGCGTACAGAAAATTCATATTTCCATATTAAAAGAATCTTTGAACTATTAATGAGCCTAAGATTTTATCCCAGGCTAACACATTGAATTTAAATATTGCATAAACATATGACTTATTGTAATGGATAAGATGTCAAGGTCAATTTAAGTCTGATAATTCTGGCTAAGGGAAGTAACATCATGAAAAATGAAGCCTTGCTTGGAAACAAAAGCTAATTAAGAGTTTTTTAATGCCCCAGAGAGAGAAGTGAACTGAGAGTAGTCACAGTCGGTTTAAGATTGGCAACTCTGTTAGATGTGACAGCACAGTCAGCTCTTCCCACACAGACACAATCTAGCATCTGGGATGGTAATTATTAGACCTCAGAACACTTCTTGGAAATAGTCCATGTACCAGAGTGCTTGCACAAACAAACCTTCTGGAATTATCATAGTTTTGTATATTAATATTTTATCAACATTTGCATTGCTTTAGCTCTTAATTGTAGTTATTGTGGAAAACCAAAGAGGACTATTATATACATTTAAAGATATAGAAAATATAAAAAACATATATAAAATTTATATATAATATACAATACAATATATTAAATACAATAATATATACAAAACAATTTTAAAAACAATTCTAAAATTTTATAATTTAAAAATTTAATAATTTTTCAGACGCATCATATTTGAGAAATTCTACTGGATTAACTCATAAAACAGGTGAAAAGGTATCATTTTAGGATAAAATTTAGGAGATTTTTACATTCTTTAGACATTTGCAATTCTGAGAATCCTTTTTACCCGGTCTTCCTGTTCCTTACACCCTTTTCTCTTTATATTTACTAACCACTAAAGTTTACAGTATTTTTTTGTTGTGTTTTTATTGCTTGCTTTCTTTGTTTTATAAATTCCTGTTATGATGAAAAAAGCCATTAATTGTCTTTTGGTCTCTCACATATTTCACTTAGTAGTATTTCTTCAAGCTCACATGTTCACACAAAAGGCAAGATTTTATCTACTTTCACTGATGAGTATTATTACATCTGATATATCATGACTTCACTTCTCAGTCATCTTTTGATGATGAGAAGCCTATGTAGAACATAGGTATAACCTATGTTTTAGCATCTGTAAATAATGTTCTATAAATAAAGAGGTACAAATGTTTGTCCTTTTAAGCTAGAATCAATTCTTCAGAACTATTCCTTAGATCTGTAATGCTGCTGGATCATAGTGAATGTCTGGTTTTATTTTATTAAGATATACCATAATGTTTTCCATTAGAGGAAACTTACCCTGCACCACAAGTATACATGAGTTTCTGTTTCTTCCTCCAGTTTTGACACCATTTGCTGTTTTCAGATTTTTCAGTGTAAGTGATTCATAAGGGGAGTGAAATGACATGTCATGAAGGATTTGATTTTTATCTGAACTAAAAATTAATGGCAATGAACAACATATTCCATAGAATTATGTCTTCCTTAGAGAAATGTCTAATTACGTATTATTCTCATTGAGTTGCAAATACTTAGTCTTCCAGTCAAAAGTTGCTTTTTCTTTATGTGCTGATTTCTGCTGCTGTACAAAATATTGTGTTTGTTCTTGTAAGATAACATTGCTTTGTCCTTTCTCCCTTGCCACAAGGAGCTTAGGTTTATTGGGTCACACCCATCAAAGTGCTTCCCAAGTCACTCCTGTTCTTTTCTTTATCTGTAACCACTTCTCTACGCTCTCTTCCCCAAACAGTTAATCAGATTATTCCCCTAATCAGTTTCTGTTAATTTGTAAGATCAGATCTTTCTAGAACACTGAACTTGTAGCACTGTAGCACTGTAGCACTGTCCTCCCGTTGTTCATGGATTTGCTCGAGTGGGTTCAGTAATGTCTCCATTGTGAGACTTGTTGTGACTGTGTTTGGCATATCGAATATGTCACGGGGAGCTTGCCAGGCTTTGCCGTGCAGGCGAGATACTCTCAGTAGCTTGCCGGGCTCTCCAAGAGGGGTGGAAGAATCAAACTTGGGTCACCACGTGCAAGGTAAACACCCAACCCTCTGTGCTATCACTCCAGCGATACTGAACTTGTATACTGAACTTGTGTTGTAAGTTACTATTGCCTTTCTCCTCTCCTTATGTCTTTTGAAAAGTTTATTTTAAAGCAATATCCTTTTGTATAGACACAGGAGGACAATTAATATTATGCTTTTGTAACTTGGGATCTAATTGAGTTCTAATATTATTCATTCCTGGGCACTGCTTTCATAACATAAGCCTCAGTTGCCCTCACTTCCTAACACCCCCAAAAGCAGGGTCCCAACAAGGTACTGGATGGAACCAGGGCCGGTGGTAAGCTATGTGCTACCCTGGCATTGAGATGGGCCTGGCCAAAGTTCCACAGTTCTTTACTCTAAGTTAAGACCTTGATCATGGACAAACGCTGTCATGATCCAAATGTAACGACAAGACTAGGACCCTGCTAGCGATAGGAAAGACTAATTTGTTCTGATCACTATAGTCTGAGATCAAGATGACGCCAGGACAGCAATTCTATAAGCTTAATGCATCTCTTACTGTGTCCATACAAAATGATTAATATTATGAATGCTTATATGTTTGTTGGACAAGGAGAGGAGAAATACACACAGGGGATTCCGCCCTTGGTTGGGTCATCCTGCTGAAAGAGAATCTGTCCTCCAAGCAGCATCCCCTGAGGGAAAGAACTTTACCCCTATTTATTGTGGCCACAGCCCAGCCCCTCATGGTTCTAGAGTGGGAGGGGGGGGATCAGATCAAGATACAGACTCAGAGCCAGAAGAAGAAAGGGGTTCTAGATCGAAGGCCGCGAGAGAAGGAGAGAGTAAGACAGGAGTGAATGGGGATACGATTGGAATAAATGGCATCTGATCAATCAACTGGCTTGGCCCTCACTTCCTCCGCCGTCTGTCCCATGGCCCTGGCCGCCCTGGCTGGGGTAGTGGCCCAGGCCCCCCAAATCCGGGCAGCGAGGGGGAGAGCTGCCGGACCTCTCCCTGGCTGCCCCTCGAGATTTATCTCATTCTTTTCTGTTCATTTCTGTGGTTCATCTTTCTGTGGCTTATTTCTACTTTCATGGCATTATGTTGTGAGAAGGCAATTTGTTCAATTTCTACAATTTCTATACTTTTAAATTCATGCATTTTTAATTGTGCCTTAATATGTGATCTATCCTGGAAAACATTCCAAGTGCATTAGAGAAGAATGGTTAGTCTTGCTTTGAGGAGATGTAAAGTCCTATATATGTCCAACAATCCCAGTTCTTTCAGCTCTTCATTAGGGTTCATCTCTCTATTGATATTTCATCTAGATAATTTATCTAGTGGCAACAGTAGTGTGTTGAAGTTTCCCACTTCTATTGTATTTCTTTATATTTGTGAATAGAAACTTTATGAACGTTTCTGAATCTTCATTTAGTCCATAAACATTGACGATATTATGTTAGTATTTCTTGTTCTGCTATACCTCTGATCAACAAAAAGTGTCCATCGTTGTCTCTAATTACTTTCTTTATATTGAATGGAGTTTGTTCTGATATAAGTCTGGTTGTTCCAGAATTAGATTTTTTTTATCCTCTATTGGCTTTATGATAGCTTTTAATTCTCTCACTCTTAAAGGAGAAATTCTGCCTATAAACAAAAGATCTAATCAGTGCCCAAATAACACAACCTGCTATTATGCAGTTCAGCCAGTTCTGTGGATTTTATTGTCTTACAAGTCCCCGTAAGTATGTTGAATAATATAGTTTGCTTTGTTTCTATTAGGAGATGTTTATGAGATTTGATTGCTGGAGATGATGCAGGAATTTACACATGCAAGGGATGTGCCGATCCATCGTTGATCAATATGTTCTATGAGTTTATTAAATTATATTTCTTTAAAAGATTGTGTTTCTCTTTCTAAATCCTGATTGTACATAGCTTAGTGACAAATACTCCTACAAGAAGTATATTGTAAGGACAAATTTTCTGAACTCATTCTGAGTTTTGTTGAGCTGCTTCTCTAACGTACTTAGGTTATCAAAACTCAAGTCTGTCTTCCATTATAATGGAATGCCATCTGATGCAGATATTATAGAAATCAATATGGATATTTATCAAAAAAATAGGAATAGAACTACTAAATGATCCAGCTATATCACTTCTTGGCATCTATCCCCCAAACGCAAACACATTGATCCAAAGGGATATATGTGCATCTATATTTATTGCCCCACTTAGTAAATAGCCAATATATAGAAGCAACCCAAATACCCAGCTACAGATGAATTGATCAAGAATTTGTACTATATAAAAACAGTGACATTCAACTCTAAGAAAGAATTAAGTTGTGCAATTTGAGAGTTATAAGAAATGAGAGGACATTAGAGTGAGGGAAGACAGAAGAAAAGTGATAGAGAAAAGTGATAGAGACTTAAACAGAATGATACTCTCACTATCAGACATAAGAAGTCTATGGAGAGCTAATTTTTAGGTTTATCCCAATAATCCTGGTTGTTATACACCCAGATAATAATATATGTTCCTCATCATGTCATCAGGTGGAGATCATTTAAGTAGTCAGTGCTTCTAGCCGCTGCTGGCTGAGCTTGAAGGCTCTCCAGTGTGGAATGCTGGAGGTCAGGGACTCATACTTTGTCAATTATTCAACAGGGATAGACTGTCTGTTTCCTTTGCATGCAGCCTATCTGAGTTCGATTCTCAGATAACTCACCTCAGCCTTCCAGGAATGATTCCTGAGTGTAGAGTCAGAATAATGCCTGAGCATCTATATTAAAAGCACAGTATATATAATTTGGGGCCACACCTCAGGCATGGTGTGGCCCAAAAAGAAACAAAACAAAAGCTACATTATGAAACATCCCAGCTTCAGGACAACTCAGAGATAGGCCAGCAGCTGAGTTATTCCAGGTGGGCTTGTGGCCAATGGGCACAGATCTCCAGAGCCTTAGCCTGATGAGTCCCCACCATGCCAAGGGCCCAGTGCACCAACCACCAACATCCAGACAAAGAAACAGTCCAGCTGCATGAGTGATCTCAAGAGAAACCTAGAGAGAATTCTACAGTTGATAGTCCCAGCTCCGAAGTCCCTATAGCAAATAGCTGCAGATGATCCTCCAAACTTCACAGAGCTGACACCTAATAAGAAAATTAGATGGGAAAATTGAGTAGAATCCCACTAAGCAAAATGAGTGAAAAATAACACAGAAGCCCCAACTCACACCTAACAGCTCAGTAAATTTTCAGGTCATGACCTTTGGCTTTAGTCACACCATTATGAGATATATTTAGCAACAAGCAATATAAAGTCAATTAATTTGCTCTGGCTAGGGGAGCAGACTTGGGGGTTCGGTGGGAGCTAGTGACTTGGTGAAGGTAAGGAAACATTGGTGATGGGACTAGTGTTGGAATATTGAATACCTGAAGTCACTGTATTGTGAACAATTTTGTAAATCACAGTGTTTAAATAATTTGTTTTTAAAAACCTACCTTACCAAAAAGCTCAAACATTTGAACGTAAGTGTGGAAGTGTCTAAAATTTACATTTATTGTATGTACCATGCTTTTAAATATATAGTGCAATATAATACTATGCAGAGTTCTTAGGAGGACTAGATAAGATACTAGGATCAGATACTAGGATAAGCATGTTTGGAGGACTCTTCACCAGTGAAAAATAACTAAAACTACCTCAGACAAATCATACTGATTAGTGATTCAAAATAGAGTTGTGTGCTCTAGAGCTTGTACACAAATTTTGGAACTTCCGAATATTTTAATCACTATTAAATATAGTATAAGAGACAGACTCATAAAACAAAGAGACATACTGGTATTTTACATGGGAGGAAAAAAGCAGCTTGGAATGCCTTCAAAAGCATCGAGCGATAGCACAGCAGGTAGGGCATTTGCCTTGCACGTGGCCAACCCGGGTTCAAATCCCAGCATCCCAAATGGTCCCCTGAGCACCACCAGGAGTGGTTCCTGAGCATCGCCGGGTGTGACCCAAAAAGCAAAAAAGAAAAAAAAAGCATCGAAGAAATAGCTAAGAGGGCAAAGAACCTCTGGCTCTGGGCACATTTCTTCGATTCCACTGTTCTTCCTGCATTAACATATGCCTCAGAGACCGGGACCCTACAAAAACAGGATGAGAACGCTATTTGGGTCTCCCAAAGAGGAACTGAAAGAGCTATGCTTGGAGTATCACGTTTCAGTCAAATGAGAGAAAGAATCTGGAGTTTTGACGTCCCTCGACGATCAAGAATCAGGGACGCTGTCTCGTTTGCCAGGGCGTCAAAAATCAGATGTGCTGATCACGTAATGAGATTTAGAGATGACCGCTGGACTAGAGCTGTTACCGACTGGATTCCACGGTACATCAAAAGACCGCATGGCCGCCCACCTATCAAATGGTCAGACTTCTTCATCAAGATCATGAACGATTGGTTTGAGGCTCTGCATGTTCCTAGAACGAACAGACACCATTGGGCTACACTAGCACACGGCAGGGACAAATGGAGACGTTACTGGCTCCTGCTCAAGCAAATCGACAATTAAGGGGAAGTCAAGTGATCAAGTGATACTAAACTTTTTTTTTCCCCTTTATTTTATTTTATTTTTTTTTACAGTTGTAGATTTACAATTTTTTGTGCTTTGGTTTCAATTATACAATGATCAGATACCCATCCCTCCACCAGTGCCCATTTTCCACCACCATGGCTAATATCCCTCCCACCCCCATCCCCCCATCCCCCCTGTCTCTGTGGCAGGGCAATCCCCTGTGTTCTCTCTCTCCTTTTGGGTGTTGTGGTCCGCAAAAGAGGCATTGAGTGGCAGTGATACTAAACTTTTTAAAGACAAATGACTATACTATGTTAAAGTCAGAACAGTGTTTACCATAAAGGAGGAAAGACAGGAATCTGCGAAGTGACGGCAAACTTTCTGTAATGAACATATTCTATATCATGAAATATTTTGAAGGATATACATAGTCAAAACAGCAAATTGTGAAGGGAAATTTCACATTTTGTTCTACATAAATTATAAATGCAAGGAGAATATATTTAAGTATTTAATATCAGTGATACTCATGTCAAACTGATTAAGGAGAAGTGTACAGATTACTTCAATTCATTCTGAAATATGTCCTAAAAGGATTCTGTTTCCATAACTTGAACCAGAGATAAATACACACATAATAAAATAATAGCTGTGAATGTTAATTAACTTAGAAATTAGGTGAGAGGCATTTTGGATCCACCAATTTTTTTCTCTATATTTTAAAATGTTTATGACTTTGATTTAAAAAATCTAGTTGGAACCCCTTACTCCTTACGAAAATACTACCAAAAGGATCCAGAAACAAAAATAGGACTGAAAGATTATAATCTACAAAAAATAATAATAAAACAGTTCTTTTCATTAAAGAATTGTCATATAGACGATATTGAAAAAAAGGAGGGCTGTCCAAGCTGAGGAACAGTGGAGAAGTTCTAGTTATCCCCCTAAGGCTCCACACTTCCCTGGAAGGTTGAAATCAGGGGAAATACCAATTTTCTTCCTCTCTTGTTCTTCCACCTTTCATTAGTATTTCTGATGGACTAGTTTCAATTCACTTTTGGAAATGTAATTGGTAAGGATTCATTATCTGTGATACAAGGAACAGAAAAAATTAGGGATGGAATTGAAGGAAACAAGCAAATAATTAGTTCACTTCTATAATACATTTTAATATTTTGCATCTTTATCATTATTTCAGAAGCATATTATATTAATAACTATCACAACTATCACAACATTGAACTATAAACTACATAGCAGAATATCTAGTAAATTGTGAGTTCAGGTAAAATCCTTATTTTTTTCCAGGGCTAGAGGAAGTTTCATTCATAACTTTCTTGGAAAATACTGGTTCACCCACATTGGAGATACAACTCGAGTGAGTTTGTCTTACACTTGAGTGACTTATCTATGACAAATATATGCTTTCTTTTGTATTTATTGTATAAAGATAATGTAACTAATATATTTAAAAATGCTGGAAATCTTGTTTTCTGATCCTAAATCTAGACGAATGGGGTTGGTTTTGTTTGTCTGCTAGACAGTCTTGTGATTCTCCACATTTTGGCAACCTGACTTTCTGCTGAAGTTCACGGGATACAAAGGAAGGTTGTATTAGGAAACAGGAAATGCCATTTGACATCACAACTAAGTGTTTCTCCATAATTGCATGTAAAAGAGATTCTTACCCAGCCAGGTATGAGCTGGCGGTGAGGGGGCAACTATGGCCTCATGGGATGGGGGACAGAACCAGCATGTTCTTCCCAACTCACCGAGACCACAAGTTGCCCCCCACCACCGGCTCTCCAGCATGGCCATGGACCCAGAGGCACACAGACCTAATTCAGAACCCAGCAGCTTTTGGCAGAAATGTGAATGGACTATGCATTAAGCTACAGCGCCGTGACCCCCTCCCCACTGGGAGGGAAGGGTGTCTGTCTCTTCCACCTTTTCCACCCCCACCTCAGCAGTACGGTGGCTGCCACCTCAGAGCATATTGGACAGCCAAGTATGAGCCAGCGGTAACAGGGCAACTGAGGCCTCATGGGATGGGGGGGCAGAACCAGCACGTCCTTCCCACCCTGCCGAAACCACGAGTTCCCCCCCCCAGCCCCCATGAACAGCTGTCTGACATATCCAGAGACACACAAACCAGTCTTGGAACTGTGCGGCTTTTGGCAGAAATCCCTCCAGACTTATTAGTAAAGGTAAAGGTAAAAGGCCCTCCCGTTGATCATCAATTTGCTCGAGCAGGCCCAGTAACGTTTCCATTGGAGACTTTGTTGTTGTCTTTGTTGTCTTACGAAGACAATGTTTATGAGAAACAGCCTTGTTCCTGACGCCCCATTTGCTCTCAATGGAACAACCATCTCCGAATGCAACAGCTATGTGTACCTAGGTCGAGAGGTCAACATGACAAATGACCTGGCACCCGAGCTGCGCAGGAGGAAGAGAGCGGCTTGGAATGCCTTCAAGAACGTCGAAGAAATAGCTAAGAGGACGACGAACCTCCGGCTCCGGGCACATCTCTTTGATTCCACTGTTCTTCCTGCATTAACATATGCCTCAGAGACCTGGGCCCTACGCAAACAAGATGAGAACGCTATTCAGGTCTCCCAAAGAAGAATAGAAAGAGCTATGCTTGGAATATCACATTTCACTAAAATGAGAGAGAATCCGGAGTTCTGACATCCGTCGACGATCAAGGATCAGGGACGCTGTCTCATTTGCCAAGGTGTCGAAAATCAGATGGGCTGGTCACGTAATGAGATTTAAAGACGACCGTTGGACTAGAGCTGTTACTGATTGGATTCCACGGGATGTCAAAAGACCGCGTGGCCGCCCACCTACCAGATGGTCAGACTTCTTCGTCAAGATCATGAACGATTGGTTTGAGGCCCTTCATGTTCCCGGAGCAAACAGATGCCATTGGGCTACACTAGCACGCGACAGGGACAAATGGAGACGTTACTGGCGCCCGCTCGAGCAAATCGACGACTAACGGGAAGTTAAGTGATTAAGTGATTAAGTGTCTAGCGTATCGAATACTCTCGGTAGCTTGCCGGGCTCTCCGAGAGGGGCGGAGGAATCGAACTCGGGTCGGCCATGTTGGCCGCTTATAAGGCGAACGCCCTACCCGCTGTGCTATCGCTCCAGCCCAAATATCAGAAATCCAAAATCATAGCGTCCGCACGACATCGTTTAGTCTTCATAACCAGCAATAGAAAATAAATTATTTCACGATGCCTTTTCAGCATGACTTATTGTTGGGGGAAAATAATAATAATAATGGTGCATCTTTTGTCAAAATAATGAATGTAATCAAAGTAGAGAGAGAGTTAAATGGAAATCATCTGCCTCACAGGCAGGGGGAGGGTTGGGATGGGGGTTACTTGGGGTTGTTGGTGCTGGAAAGTATGCACTGGCGAAGGGGTGGGTGTTTGATCATTATACGACCAGGATTTGAACCTGAAGCTTTGTAACTGTTCTCACGGTGATTCAATAAATGAATTTTAAAAAGAGAGAGAGTGTCTTACCTTTACTTGCACAATTTAATAAAATAGAGCTGCTTGATCTTCAGTTTTCTAGAAATACTCATATGTATATTTCTTTAGCCAAACCCTGATGAGGAACAAAGAAGTGTCTGGAGTTGAATCCCAAACAGTAAACACAAAATAAAATGTAGTGTGATGTTTTTGTTATCACTGAGTAATATAAACATCATTGCTATGTTTTTACAAATTCCCAAGTTGTATGGTCATTTAAATAAGTCTGTAAAGGTATATCCCCAACACTATTGTTAAGAAGAATAAGAGTAACAGGACCCATTTATTTTCAAACTAAAATCTTCCATTATGATCTTGGATTAGCAGTGTATGAACTTTCTGTGATGCTTCTTTTTACAAAGAGGGAATGCAGGTTATTTTGGGAAGCACAATTAATAGCAAAGGATGCCATAGAAACTGCAAAAGCAACAGTAAAAATAGTGACTGAATACACTATATAAAATACAAACAGATAAAATCATCACGATCACATTCATGATCATCCTGTTGTTCGTTGATTGCCTCAAGCAGGCCCCAGTAACGTCTCCTTCATCCTAGCCCTGAGATTTTAAAAAGTGCCATATTCAAGGCTCTTTAAGGGTTAGGAGAATGAGACCCATCATTGTTACTGGTATTTGGCATATTGGGTACACCACGGGGAGTTTGCCAGACTCTGCCGTGTGGGCAGGTTACATTCGGTAGCCTGCCACGTTGTCCAAGTAAGAATGAGATAATAAGATGTCGACGGCCACATATGTGGCTGTGCACTTCCAAGAGCTGGGTTTTATAGTCTCTGGGTCTTTGCCGTTGATGGGATTACACGGTGCCAGGGGGCCAGTTGGTGGGTGTGACCCCTGCCTACTGGAAGATGGAGGGTCTTGGTGGAGGATGCTCAGCTCCAATCTGAGCAGGCTTGGAGATTTCAGCCCTGGGACCCGCATGCCTTTGTTCCTCTGCCGGTACCTTCATGCGTGTGGAAAGTGGTCTCAGCATGGTTGTGGCTGGTTCTGGAGGTCTTCGGCTGCCGGAGCTCTGCTCCAGGAGGGGAGGGAAACTCAACCCGGGGAGGGAAACTCAACCTGCCCCCACACCAAGGGGCCTCGCGGCAAGGACAGCCAGCGTGGTGTCAGGAGACTCTGCGCTGTTCTCTTCCAGGAGCTGGGTTTTATAGTCTCTGGGTCTTGGCTGTTGATGGGATTACGTGGCCCCAGGGGGCCAGTTGATGGGTGTGACCCCTGCCTACTGGAAGATGGAGGATCTGGGTGGAGGATGCTCAGCCCCGATCCAAGCAGGCTTGGAGATCTCAGCCCCAGGACCCTCATGCCTTTGTTCCTTGGCCGGTACCTTCATGCGTGTGGAGATAAAATCGTACACAAAGAATACTTCCACAATATTGTTATGAATGTTATATTATGTATTCATGTATATATAAGAAAGTTAAATGAAATATTATAATAAATGTAAATTTTAATAAAATATATAGATATAGGAAAGTAAAAATTGTTTTCCTCAAATCACAATCTTGATAAGCTTTTTTATTTATCATACTGCAGTATAGATTTATGGAAAAATTATGCAAATGCCTAAGCCATCTCCTAGATCACGTTTTCCTGATAAAATGCTGATAGAGCTCTTCAGTACACTTCATATAGTACAGCTTGACTTTACAAGGAATTGTTTTACTTTTCAATTTTTTTTCTCTTTATGCTGAGTGGGTAAATAAATTCACCTGGGGAACTAACATAACCATTGAAGTAGTTTTCTATACTCTAAAGATAAGAAAATAGTTTAGATGCACTCTTGTTCCTTAAAATTCATTTCATTTCATTTCATTTCATCATCCTGTTATTCGTCGATTGCCTCGAGCAGGCCCCAGTAACGTCTCTTTCATCCTAGCCCTGAGATTATATTCAAGGCTCTTTAGGAGAATGAGACCCATCATTGTTACTGGTATTTGGCATATTTGGTACGCCACGGGGAGTTTGCCAGACTCTGCCCTGTGGGCAGGCTACCTTCGATAGCCTGCAAGTTTGTCCAAAGTAGGAATGAGAAAATAAGATGTCATAAAAAGATGTCCTGATAAGATGTCGCGCGGCCGCAAATGCGGCCGCACAGTTCCGGGAGCTATATTTTATAGTCTCTGAGTCTTGGCCGTTGATGGGATTACACGGCGCCAGGGGGCCAGGTGGTGGGTGTGACCCCCGCCTACTGGAATTTGGAGGATCTGGGTGGAGGATGCTCGACTCCAATCCGAGTAGGCTGGGAGATCTTGGCCCCGGAACCCGCGTGGCTTTGTCCCTCTGCCAGTACCTTCATGTGTGCGGAGAGTGGTCTCAGCATGGTGGTGGCTGGTCCTGGAGGTCTTTGGCTGCCGGAGCCCTGGTCAGGGCGGGGAGGAAAGCTCAACCCGCTCCCCTCCAAGGGACCCCAGCGAGGAACAGCCAGGCGTGGGGGCAGAAGACTGCACTGTTTTCGTCCGGGAGCTATAAAACAGTGCAGTCTTCTGCCCCCACGCCTAGCTGTTCCTCGCCTGGGTCCCTTGGAGGGTAGCAGGTTGAGCTTTCCTCCCCGCCCCGACCAGGGCTCTGGCAGCCGAAGACCTCCAGGACCAGCCACCACCATGCTGAGACCACTCTCCGCACACATGAAGGTACTGGCAGAGGGACAAATCCACGCGGGTTCCGGGGCCGAGATCTCTCAGCCTACTCGGATTGGAGTCGAGCATCCTCCACCCAGATCCTCCAAATTCCAGTAGGCAGGGGTCACACCCACCACCTGGCCCCCTGGCGCCATGTAATCCCATCAACAGCCAAGACTCAGAGACTATAAAATACAGCTTAAAATTTATTTGATTTTTTATTTGTGATAATTTCAATACCCCAGTTCTTCGTTTCCTGCTATTTTTATAGAAATTGTAGTCATAAATTCATAATAATTCTTCTGAGCTGATTTTAATACATAATTAATACTATTATATAGTTAGTGGGTCTGATCAAAGTGCAGAGCAAAGCTCAAAATAAAATTCGATAAATAGTTAATATATATTTAAAATAATTTTCTGAGGATGTTTTTAAAAGCCAAATTAAGAACTCACTAATGTAAATTAAATTCATAAACCTGTCAAACTAATTATTAACACTATTTACTCTTCTTCCCTGATCATTTTTCAGGGCAACACCCAGAGATATTCGGGGGCTATTACGAGCTTAGAGATCCTGGTGGTTTGGGGGATACTATGGGGTACTCAGAATTGAACTTAAGGACTCACACATGCTAGGCAAGTGCTTTAGTGTTGTGGCACACCCTGACTCTTTTTTCCCTTTTTATACGTAATCACTTAATCACTTAACTTCCCGTTAGTCGTCGATTTGCTCGAGCGGGCGCCAGTAACATCTCCATTTGTCCCTGTCGCGTGCTAGTGTAGCCCAATGGCATCTGTTCGCTCCGGGAACATGAAGGGCCTCAAACCGATCGTTCATGATCTTGACGAAGAAGTCTGACCATCTGGTAGGTGGGCGGCCACGCGGTCTTTTGATACCCCGTGGAATCCAGTCAGTAACAGCTCTAGTCCAATGGTCGTCTTTAAATCTCATTACGTGACCAGTTCATCTGATTCTCGACACCTTGGCATATGAGACAGCGTCCCTGATTCTTGATCGTCGATGGATGTCAGAACTCCGGATTCTCTCTCATTTTAGTGAAATGTGATATTCCAAGCATAGCTCTTTCTATTCTTCTTTGGGAGACCTGAATAGCGTTCTCATCTTGTTTGCGTAGGGCCCAGGTCTCTGAGGCATATGTTAATGCAGGAAGAACAGTGGAATCAAAGAGATGTGCTCAGAGCCGGAGGTTCGTCGTCCTCTTAGCTATTTCTTCGACGTTCTTGAAGGCGTTCCAAGCTGCTCTCTTCCTCCTGCGCAGCTCGGGTGCCAGGTCATTTCTCATGTTGACCTCTCGACCTAGGTACACATAGCTGTTGCATTCGGAGATGGTCGTTCCATTGAGAGCGAATGGGGCGTCAGGAACAAGGCTGTTTCTCATAAACATTGTCTTCGTAAGATTCAGCTGTAGTCCTACCTTTCCACACTCACGGTCAAAGTCGGCCAGCATTTGTGCCGCTTGGCTGATGTTTGGTGTTATTAAAACAATGTCATCAGCAAAGCGGAGGTGGTGTAGTTGCCGACCATCTATCTTCACTCCCATTCCTTCCCATTCCAGTCGTCGCATGATGTTCTCGAGGGTGGCACTGAAGAGTTTTGGTGAAATGGTATCACCCTGCTGCACCCCTCTCTTGACATCAACGATCACTTCTTTGTACAATGGTGAGATCCTTGTAGTGAATCCGCAATACAGCTCACGGAGGATCCTGATGTATTGGGCTTGAATGCCCTGATTGGCTAGGGCTTCAATGACCACTTCCATCTCAACAGAATCAAAGGCCTTCTTTAAATCAATGAACGTTAAACAGAGCGGCATCTTGAACTCCCGAGAAACCTCAATGAGCTTGGTTATCGTGTGGATATGGTCGATGGTGGTGAATCCTTTGCCGAACCCGGCTTGCTCGCATGGTTATCCTTCATCTAGTGTTCTGCCAATCCTATTTAGGATGACTCGAGTGAACAACTTGTAGATGACAGACAATAGGCAGATTGGGCGATAGTTGCCAATGTCATGGATGTCTCCCTTCTTGAACAGTAGTACGGTCCTGCTGGTTCTCCATTGGGACGCAACTTTGCATTCAGACAGGTAGTGAGTGAAGAGCCGAGCCAGTGTATTGATGAGTACTGACGGCAGGTTCTTCAGGTGTTCAGGTCTGACTTTGTCTGGGCCCGGTGCTGTTTGTTTCTTTACCAACGAAATGGCATGTCGGATTTTGGAAGGGAGAACTTTGGGAATGATTTATCCATCCTGTGGAATTTGGTATGTCAGCAAGTGGACATGGCTATCGAAGAGAGTTGAGTAGAAGTCATGGATAATCTTCTCCATTGCCGTTCTGGAGGATATGATGGATCCATCAGGACGTCGGAGGGCAGTCATCCTGGTCTTATAGTTGGCGACGGACAGGCGGGCGTTACGAATACTTTTCCCGGCTTCTGCCGCATCTACCAGTACTTCTGCTCTTCTCTCTTTGAAGTCTTCCTTGATCGCATCTCTGCACTGCTTTGCGAGCTCGGACGTTAGCTTGCAGTTGCCAGAGGCATGCGCCAAACCACGCTCGCGAATTAGCTCAAGAGTTTTCGAAGATAGGCGATTTTTTGTGGCTATCTCTCTCTTGGCGTTCCTCGCACATTCATGGAGGTGAACTAAATTAAATTAAATTTTCTTTATTTGTTAAACAATGGGTTGTAGGTGAACTGATGTGAACTGATGTGTCATTTACAGTCGTGCTCACAAACCCTCACACATAAAATAACAGATCAGTTCTCTTTAAAAATGACTAGAACAAGAACATACTCTCATAATTTAGGAGGCTTGTGTTGAGGATTTTAAAGCCTCAGCATAGAACATGCTAAATTTTTTGTATTTAAGAATCAACTTATTAGGTTATGTCATTTATATTCCATTTATCAAGTCAATAGATATGCTTTATGTGACTGATGTACCAGGTTACTGAATTTTGTCATCATAACATTGATTTGACTAATATAATAAAAGTAAAATGAATCAATTCCTGTAATTTATCTATCTTAAGGGAAAGAGATAAACAGAATTCATTTCAATTGATTTCCATTGTCGAAAACTAAACTCAATTGTACTTTTGCATATCTAGCATTAGAGTTTGTTCTGCTTCTCCTTTCAAGAACTTATTAGTAAACTGCTTAAAAAAGGAGGGAGAGGGTAGAAGCTTTGCTGTCTAGGGTGAAAAATTCCAGGCTAGGAAGAGAGCACAGCGGGTAAAGTGCTCATGCTGTACACAGCAACCCAGTAGGTCCCTGAATGCAGGGCCAGGTGTAATCCCAAGCAAATAAATTAATAAATTAATAAGTAAAATCATTCCTCCAAAGCAAGGAGATGGAGGTTTCTTTGCAATGCTGATAGTATCTTAAGTAAGCCTGGTTTTCCTCAATTCTGGCATAATCCACAGAGTGCCATCATTTTTATGACTCTTATAGGACTTCAAATGCCAACAGAAGTCAACAGAACTTGGGGCTCAAAGATATTAGCTTTGCCGTGAGCTATGAAGTCATCTAGAGACTACAGCAGGGCAGAAACTGTGAGAGGCTACCTGGTTGGTTTGCACATAGGCTAAGATCTCAGTCTTCACATCTCTTGATGGTCTTATGTGTGTGTGTGTGAGAGAGAGAGAGAGTATGTGTGCATGTTTGTACACGCTCGTGATAGAGAAAGAGAGAGAGAGAGAGCATATTTTGAAGTAAATGCAGGTACTATGTTTCTTCATATTCACACACTTAATCAGACTCTACTCTCTTATCACTATTGTGATACTTCTTCCTCCCACATGCACACAAAGGAAGGGAGTTTCTGGAAAATTATGGTCCAAACAGATTTTGAGGAGTGGGAGACACAGCTAGTGTATTACTCAGGAATCATTCCTGATTGCCTAAAGAACATATGCAGACCTGCAATTGAACTTGGTCTCACAGGAGCAGCAAGGCAAGTGCCCTACCTGTTGTACCATCATTCTGGCCTCTAAACAGTAATCTTAAGAACAACCCTATATACTTAAAAAAAACCTATATACTTGTTAAGGATGAAAATAAAAATACAATGAAAGTGATGATGCTGAATACCTATTAGACTTTGTATGTAATAATCATTATTTTAAATAGTTTTGTTTTAAATATTTTAACACAGTGCCACTGAAGATAGGTAGAATATTTCTTGTTGATAATTATTTTGTACTTGTGGAACTATGTACAGTATAGATAGATAGATAGATAGATAGATAGATAGATAGATAGAGGACTATTCTAGTGAGCTTCAATGTTTAAGTTGGTTCATAGTTGGTGCTTTGTGAGCTGACAGTTGCCAGAATTGAGACACTTTTCTCCAGGCATCTTTCATAAGGACTGCCTATTTATTGCATGATGAAGGCTCTGACGTCAGAACTCAGTCGCTTTCCACTTAGGAGTTCAGCATATGAAAATCTGGGAGGACATGTTTGCACCCGAGCACCTGCACTAACTGTATTCATGAAGCACATCAGATGCTACCTTGGGCCAGATATTTAGATTTCATGATGTACCAAGCTGTTAGCCTGCCTCAAAACTTCTATCACATCCTGAATGAAAATGGGATAAGTGATGGAAAATTCGGACTTATTGTTACTTTAAATTTCCTAGCTAAATGAAGAGATTAAGAAATCACTGAATTATAGAGAAATTAATAATATCCAAAATTGTTTTACTTGATAACAATAATAGATACTACGCACATTGTCATGTATTTTAATAATTATAACTAGACTCAAAGTAAGGGTAGAACTGCTCAATAGTTCTTAAATGGCAGATATGTAGGATATAGGACAGTTCAGACAAAATATAATAAAGGATGCTTTCTTCTTATGATGTTTAATATGAAGTAAGACACAGTGGCAATTGTTTTATCTGTTTGTTCTTTAATTTTAGTCTATTTAATTTAATTTAGTTACTATCTAACCATTTATTCTTTATTTTTTACATAGATAAAAGAAACCAGGGCCTTCTCTTGAGCTAAAGTTTGATTCCATAACTTAAAAAAAAATAGCAAAAAAACTTAGATCATCTGTATCTAACAATCAACTGACTTCTGTTAGAGGCTTCTGACAAAATGGTAGGATCCCATGTCTCCCTTGAGATAGTTTTTATTCTCTCCGTCACCGTCACCAACAATAAGCTAAATTATGCAGTGATTTGCATTAGAATAATTCCAGACCCCTCACTCTAATGATGTATCATGTCTATGTCTTTCTAAATAAAATATGTATATAATAATAAATTGCTTGACATTATTACACAAACATATCCTATTCTCATATTAACAATAATCTTTCTTCCTCTTGATGATCAATTTATATATATATATGTATGTATTTATTTTGGAGATCAACACCCAGCAGTACACAGGGATTATTTCTTTTTTTTACTTTTTAATGGGCTGGAGCAATAGCACAGGGCTGGAGCGATAGCACAGCGGGTAGGGCATTTGCCTTGCACCAGCCAACCAGGCCAACTGGAGTTTGATTCCTCCACCCCTCTTGGACAGCCTGGCAAGCTACTGAGAGTATCTTGGCCACACGGCAAAGCCTGGCAAGCTACCCGTGATATATTTGATATGCCAAACACAGTAATAACAAGTCTCACAATGTTACTGGGCCCGCTCGAGCAAATTGATGAACAACGAGAGTGATAGTGACAGTGACTTCTTATTGAATCACCGTAAGATACAGTTACAGACTTACAAACTTTCTTGCTTACGTTTCAGTCATACAATGATCAAGTACCGCTCCCTCCACCAGTGCCCATTCTCTACCATCAATGTTCCCAGTATCCCCACCACCACCTCCCCATACACACTCCTCAAACCACCTTTTTGGTAGGCGGATTCCCTTTTACTCTCTCTCTCTCTCCTTTGGGGTGTTGTGGTCTGCAATGCAGGTATTAAGTGACCCTCATGTTCGGTCTATAATCTACTTTCCGCATGCATCTCCCATCACGAGTGGGCCCTCCAAACACCCTTTACTTGGTGGTCCCTTCTCTTTTCCCCCAGCAAGTGAGGCCTGCTTCCAAGACATGAAGCAAACCTCCTGGTACTTATCTGTACTATTCTTGGATGTTAGTCTCCCATTCTGTTAATTTATATACCACAGATGAGTGCAATCTTTCTATGTCTGTCCCTCTCTTTCTGGCTCATTTCATTTAACATAATGCTTTCCATGTTGATTCACTTATATGCAAATTTCATGACTTCATCTTTTCTAACAGCTGCATAGTATTCCATTGTGTAGATGTACCAAAGTTTCTTTAACCAAACTTTAACCAAAGTTTCATCTGTTCTTGGGCACTCGGGTTTTTTTTCAGATTTTGGCTATAGTAAACAGTGCAGCAATGAACATACAAGTGCAGATGTCATTTCTACTATGCTTTTTTTGCATCTCCAGGATATATTCCCAGAAGTGGTATTGCTAGAGTAAATGGGAGCTCAATTTCTAATTTTTTGAGAAGCGTCCATATTGTTTTCCAAAAGGGCTGAACATACAGTTCAGCTGTATGCAAGAAAGGTGACTTAAACTTTGTACTATCTCTCTGGTCCCTTAACTTTTACTTCTTATCCTACTTTATCTTATCTTATAGACCTAATGTTTAAGAAGATTTTCATAGTACTAATCTCTATATAATTCTCATCATAAGAATATCAATTAGATTGTTCACAGCAAAATTTCATTTCATTTAATTGGATCAGTTCAAACTGATTAATAGAAATTTTTTACAGATCTCTAAAATATATATCTTTCCAGAATTCTACATTAGGTCAAAGATTTCTGATTTCTATTTAATATAAACTAATCATAATATATTCAAATCCAACAAAACTGTTTCAGTGAAAAAAATTGTACATGTCATAATGTGTTTGAACTTTGTAAGTGATGAGAACCTGTCTGTGTTATAGGCTTTTTCCTAGATCTGTACTCAAGGATCATTCTTGGAGCTGCATAAGTTTTTTTTTTTGGGGGGGATTGTTTTTTTGGGTTTTTTTTTTTGCTTTTTGGGTCACATCCAGCAATGCACAGGGGTTACCCCTGGCTCTGCACTTACGAATTACTCCTGGCGGTGCTCAGGGGGACCATATGGGATGCTAGGAATAGAACCCGGGTTGGACGCATGCGAGGCAAATGCCCTATGCCTTGTGCTATCGCTCCAGCCCCAGTTCCTGGAGATGCTTAAGGACCATGTGTTCTGTGGGAATCTAATCCTATGGCCTACATGCAAAACAAGTGTCTTACTCCCATACTGTATCTCCCATCAAGAGCACTGATTTTGGGAAGAAATAAGACGCACCATGCAAATCACATTGTTATTACTTGAGGATTTCACATGGTTCATTTAATTCTCTTCTGTTGCTTTTGAAAGAGTAAGAGCATAAGATTGTGTGTGTGTGTATGTGAAAGAGTGCACGGTTACACACCTATGTAGTTTGTATCTGTGTTTCAAATTAGATCATGAAGATTTTCTTGACTATTAACTTCTATTCCAATAGCTCTCTGGGATGAAAGAAAGTAGAATTTCATTGGTGAGACTTCTTCATCTACCCAGAACAAATGTGTATTTCCATAAATTGTAAAATCACTCAAAAAGTCATGCCCTGGAGTTCAGAAATGCCCTCATCTGATTATAAACAACTCACCTTTGATGAAGAAACACAGGAAAGACAGCAGAATAAAAGTAATCTTGGACACCAACACTGCCTTGCTTTCCCATGGATGTCCCAGGTTCTATCTTCAGTGTTCCACCAGGTTCCTGAGGCACTGCCCAAAGCAATTCCTGAGTACACAACCAGGAGTAACCATAAGCATCGCAGGGTATAGCCCAAAAACCAAATCAAACCAACCAAACTAAAAACAAACAGCTGCTGCTGGAAAAACTGAAAAACTTTATGTGAAAAAAAAACATTTTCATTTCATTTCATCATCCTGTTAATCGTCGATTGCCTCGAGCAGGCCCCAGTAACGTCTCTTTCATCCTAGCCCTGAGATTATATTCACGGCTCTTTAGGAGAATGAGACCCATCATTGTTACTGGTATTTGGCATATTTGGTACGCCACGGGGAGTTTGCCAGACTTTGCCCTGTGGGCAGGCTACATTCGATAGCCTGCAAGTCGATAGCACAGCGGGTAGGGCGTTTGCCTTACAAGCGGCCAACATGGCCGACCCGAGTTCGATTCCTCCGTCCCTCTCGGAGAGCCCGGCAAGCTACCGAGAGTATTCGATATGCCAGACACAGTAACAACAAAGTCTCCAATGGAGACGTTACTGGGCCCGCTCGAGCAAATCGACGATCAACGGGAGGGCCTTTACCTTTACCTTTTACCTAGGAATGAGATAATAAGATGTCATAAATAAAAGTTCTGATAAGATGTCGCGCGGCCGCGAATGCGGCCGCGTGAATCCGGAATCTGGATTTTATAGTCTCTGAGTCTTGGCCGCTGATGGGATTACACGGCGCCAGGGGGCCAGGTGGTGGGTGTTACCCCCGCGTACTGGAATTTGGAGGATCTGGGTGGAAGATGCTCGACTCCAATTCGAGTAGGCTTGGAGGTCTCGGCCCCGGAACCCGCGTGGCTTTGTCCCTCTGCCAGTACCTTCATGTGTGCAGAGAGTGGTCTCAGCATGGTGGTGGCTGGTCCTGGAGGTCTTCAGCTGCCGGAGCCCCGGTCAGGGCGGGGAGGAAAGCTCGACCCGCTCCCCTCCAAGGGGTCCCGGCGAGGGACACCCAGGCGCGGGGGCAAAAGACTGCACTGTTCTCGTCCGGAATCTGGATTTTATAGTCTCTGAGTCTTGGCCGCTGATGGGATTACACGGCGCCAGGGGGCCAGGTGGTGGGTGTGACCCCCGCCTACTGGAATTTGGAGGATCTGGGTGGAAGATGCTCGACTCCAATTCGAGTAGGCTTGGAGGTCTCGGCCCCGGAACCCGTGTGGCTTTGTCCCTCTGCCAGTACCTTCATGTGTGTGGAGAGTGGTCTCAGCATGGTGGTGGCTGGTCCTGGAGGTCTTCGGCTGCCGGAGCCCCGGTCAGTAGGCGGGGGTCACACCCACCACCTGGCCCCCTGGCCCCTGGCCCCTGGCCGCAGGGGGGCCCATTTTGCCCCCGCGCCTGGGTGTCCCTCGCTGGGACCCCTTGGAGGGGAGCGGGTCGAGCTTTCCTCCCCGCCCTGACCGGGGCTCCGGCAGCCGAAGACCTCCAGGACCAGCCACCACCATGCTGAGACCACTCTCCGCACACATGAAGGTACTGGCAGAGGGACAAAGCCACACGGGTTCCGGGGCCGAGACCTCCAAGCCTACTCGAATTGGAGTCGAGCATCTTCCACCCAGATCCTCCAAATTCCAGTAGGCGGGGGTCACACCCACCACCTGGCCCCCTGGCGCCGTGTAATCCCATCAGCGGCCAAGACTCAGAGACTATAAAATCCAGATTCCGGACGAGAACAGTGCAGTCTTTTGCCCCCGCGCCTGGGTGTCCCTCGCCGGGACCCCTTGGAGGGGAGCGGGTCGAGCTTTCCTCCCCGCCCTGACCGGGGCTCCAGCAGCCGAAGACCTCCAGGACCAGCCACCACCATGCTGAGACCACTCTCCACACACATGAAGGTACTGGCAGAGGGACAAAGCCACGCGGGTTCCGGGGCCGAGACCTCCAAGCCTACTCGAATTGAAGTCGAGCATCTTCCACCCAGATCCTCCAAATTCCAGTGAAAAAAAAAAAAAAAACAAAAAATAGTGCCTAGACAGTGTTTTTATATATTTTACGATACAAGATTCTAAATTTATCACAGCCTTGAATGTATAATGCAAAACTATAAAAGACCTGGAAGACATAAAGAAAATCCCCAGACTTTTGGACTTGGACTTCTTTTTCTTTATCTTTTTTACAACTTCCAGAACCATGGTCAGGAACCGGCTCCTCCCAGGGATTCTCAGCCGGCGGTTCCATGTGAGTCTGACCATATGGTGCCACTCGCCCTAAGGTGTTAGTAATCCCCCAGGTCACCTGGGTGGTGCCGGGACTTCCATGGCTACACTGGGGACTAAGTGTGGCAAGCCAAGTGCCCGAAGTTCTTAATAATGTTTCCAGACCCAGTGTTTTCTATTTTAAAACAAAATTTGTGTACCTTGCTAAACAATTGTGGGGGGAAGACTATTGTCCACACTGTAACGACACCTTCTAACAGTTCTTTCTTTGGCTCACCGGCCTTAGATTATTCCTACACAAAAGCAGAACATCTCTCCCCTGTGCGAAGGACTCTCCAGGTCTGCACGATCTGCAGAACTCTAGGACCTGGTCGCTTCTGTGTGATGCCTGTGCTTGCTGAGAAGCTTCTGGTCACTGGTTCCCTGTTGTGTCTGTAGCACATCACTTTATTTTGGGGCCGTGGTCTTCCATGATCTTCCTTCATATCTTTGCACAAAACCCCCTCTTTCAGCCTCTGTGTGACTTCCTCTGGCGTTCTGATGGAAAGGCCTCATAAGCAATCACACTGCACAATCAAACAATGGATACTTGTTAAAAAATTTTAAAAAAACAACTTTTCAATGTTATCTTCTTAGCTTGGGGACTGGAGCGGAAGCACATTGGGTAGGGCTTTTGCCTTGCACGCAGCCCACCCGGATTCAATTCCCAGAATCCCATATGGTCCCCGGAGCACCGCCAGGAGTAATTCCTGTGCAAAGCCAGGAGTAGCCCCTATGCATTTCCAGGTGTGAACCAAAAAGCAAAAAAAAATTTATCTTAGCTTGATCTTTTGGAGAATATTCATTTGAATTAATAAAGCAGGGTGTGACCCTTGATGTGGCAACTAAATAATGTTAGAGAATTTTTATTTTTCCAATATTGTCTTTTTGGGCATTATTTATCATATATTTATCATATATTTAATGCTTCATGCATGTAAAAGTAACATCTCTAATTTCTTCTGGATTGATAAGCAAATCCACTAAAATAGAAGCCCAACTCTATATGAAATGATACTCATTACATATACAAATGAGTGTTATGTTTTTTCCTGAGAGGGTACAGTGTATTATATGATTTTAGTGTGTCTATACATAATAAGAGTGTTTAGGTTTGCCCATTTTAGCAATTATTTTAATGCTTCACATATTAAGAATATGGAATAATTGTTAATATAAGGATAATATAAATAAATTGTCAGCATCATAATATGATAATATATTTATTGACAATAAGTAAATAAGAAATTACTTAACTATTCATAAGAGGAAGATCAAAATTAGAAAATAAGCATATATTTTTCTTTTGTATTACTTTTGTTTTGTAACCCCTAACAGTGTTCAGGGGTTACCCCTGAACATGCTCAGGCATCACTCCTGGAAGTTGTCAGGGACTATATAGAATGCCAGGGATTGAACCCAGATTGGCAGCATGGAAGACAAACACCTTACCTGTAGTATTATTGCTCCAGACCTGACAATCATACACATCGCTTAACTATTTGTGCAGTTACACTTTTATAAGAGAATATATTATGTAGAAATGCCATAAGGAATCTGGGTGAAAACAGTGGTTGACAGTCATTAGCTGTTTTAGCAGGGTAGGTGGGCAAACACGTCCTGCAGTGAGACCTTGTATGGCCTTGGGCAGCTTCACTGCCCATTTCTGAGCGTGAGGGCCAGAGATTTGAGACAGCTGCTGTCCACGTCAGTGTGGACATTCAGCACGGAATGGGGATAGAGATGCTTGCACCGGTGTCCTGCTTTTTCTAGACCAAGTCTGATGCTTCACAGTATACAGCAACCTGATAACTGTACCTGTCCAAAGCACCAGCTAATGGGCAAAACAGGAAGTTTGTGGTGCTCTTAGTGAAGCAGCACCGGCCTATGGCCTCATGGGCGGAGTTAAAACATGCAAGTTTTGTGTAGGATTCATGAGTTGGACTACATAAATCTACAATTAATCTCGTTGCTAAAAGAATCATAACATAACATAACATAACAACATAACATAACAACATATTCATAACATAACATACCATAAAACATAACATAACATAACATAACATAACAAAACATAACATAACACCTACTAGCTGCTATGAGAATATAGAGGGTCACAAAACTGAGAAGGCCCTGCCCTCTAGTGGGAAGAGAAAAAAGCAAACATGAAATCATGAGGTGAAGATGCTAGACTGGTTGGTTCTAGGCTGCAATCTCAATCTTTCTTGCTTAACCAAGAACACATCTTTCACAAGTGGTGTAGGTCCAAGTATAAGTGAAAAAATCAACAGGAATAATTTTAAGTGTTTTTTATCTTGACGGAGTATGAACTCTTTCAATTTATTGTTTAACATTAATCTATCATTAATGATTAACCAGTGTCTTTTTGTGAAAAAGATTTCTCTCTCCTTCTTAAAGATTTGAGGCTATAGCTGTTCTTTTTATCCTTTATCGCTTCATTCTTTTGAAAGATATTCCATAAAAAGTTTATCTACAGATATCTAATCATTAGCATGCTAGGAGTGTGAGAGAAAGGGACTTTGGGAAGATGCTGGAGCCACCATGGGGCCCTGGTGGTGAGCACCATGGAGTAAAATAAGTACCAAACAAGAAGTTTGGCACCACCGTAAGAAATATGTCTACATAAAGAGTAACAAATGAAATCATAAACTTTTTATTCTAAAATATATAGTTTAGCCTAAATTGTACTTTTAAGAAAAATTGAAGATATCAAATGAACATAAAGCTCTAAATTTTTGTTATCAAATATATTTAAATGTGATTAAAATGTGCAATGTATATTATATTAAACATAAGCCTATTCATAGAAAAGTGATAAAAAGTAAGAAACAGAAAATAAAAACAGTTCAACAAATTATAATTACTAAATATAAAGAAATAGTCACCATTTATGTACCTATTAAAATTGTCATTGGAAAAAAGAAAACTACAAACTTACCTATGTGCATAGCATCAAGGAGTGTCTTTAGATTAAAAGTTTCACCTTTCAATAGTACCTCTCATGTTTATTTGGGGGCTACACCTGGAGATACTCAGGGCTGAAGTCTGGCTCTGGGCTCAGATAAGATTCCAAACAGACTAGGGGGAGCATCTGTAGTGTCAGTGACCACATCTGAGCCCACCAAGAGTGGAGCAAATACCAGTCTCTGTGCTATCTCTTTGGCACCAACATTGTAATTTTGATTTTCACAAAACAAACCTAGAGTTTTTACTGTTAAATGAATTATCATTGAAATAACAGTCACCAAGACTTATAAGTTTAATTCTAGAAAACCATATCATTCAAGAGTCTGTTTAATAACCTGATAAATTTTCTCTTCAACATTCAACATTGTAGATACAGTTGATAGGTTTAACAAATTAATCATGCTATGCTCTATTCTACTGTATCATGCAGAAATTAATCCTGTGATGAATATAGAATTGCAGTTATAAACAGGATTACTAGTAGGTAATAAGAAGAGAACTCCCAGAACGACCACCAACTGGGAGCTCTTTGGCTCTATTGCGGCAACATGGGAAGATGCCATCATTGACAACATTGACAAGGAATATAATTGACTGGTTCATCACCTCCATGATTGTGCAAGGAATGCCAAGAGAGAGATAACCACAAAAAGGCCTGTATTTGAAAACTCTTGAGCTTATTCACCAACGTGGCTTGGCGCATGCCTCAGGCAACCACAAGCGAATGTCTGAGCTTGCAAAGCAGGTCAGAGAAGCAATCAAGAAAGAACTCAAAGAGAGAAGAGCAGCAGTGCTGGTAGATGTGGCAGAAGCTGGGAAAAGCATTCATAACACTCGCCTGTCCTTCACAAAATACAAGACCAAATGACTGCCCTCCGACGTCCTGATGGATCTATCACATCTTCCAGAAGGGCAATGGAGAAGATTATTCATGACTTCTACTCAGATCTCTTTGATACCCAAATTCAGCTGCCCACATACCAAATACCGCAGGATAGATATGTCATTCTCAGCATTCTGCCTTCCGAAATCTGACACGCCATCTCGTCGGTAAAGAAACAAAGAACACATGGCCCAGACAAGGGGAGACATGAACACTTAAAGAACCTGCTATCAGTACTCATCAATACACTGGCTTGGCTCTTCACATGCTACCTGTCTGAATGCTAGGTTCCATCTCAGTGGAAAATCAGCAGGACTGTAACACTGTACAAGAAGGGAGACATCCACAACATTGGCAATTATTGCCCAATCTGCCTATTGTCTGTCATCTACAAGCTGTTCCCTCCAGTATCCTGAATAGGATTGGCAGAACACTAGATAAAGGATCATGCGAGCAAGCCAGGTTCCGAAAAGGATTCGGCACCATCGACCATATCCACACGATAACCAAGCTCATTGAGGTTTCTTGGGAGTTCAAGATGCTGCTCTGTCTAACGTTCATTGATTTAAAGAAGACCTTTGATTCTGTTGAGATGGAAGTGGTCATCGAAGCCCTAGCCAATCAGGGCGTTCAAACTCAATACATCAGGATCCTCTGTGAGCTGTATTACAGATTCACTACCAGGATTTCACCATTCTACAAACAAGTGATCATACATGTCAAGAAAGGGGTTCGGCAAGGTGATACTATTTCACTGAAACTCTTCAGTGTCACTCTCGAGAACATCATGCAAAGACTGGAATGAGAAGGAATGGGAGCGAAGATAGATGGTCGGCAACTACACCAACAATGCTTTGCTGATTACATCATTCTAATAACACCAAACATCAGACAAGTGGCACAAATGGTGACTGACTTCGACTGTGAGTGTGGAAAGGTTGGATTACAGCTGAATCTCATAAAGACAATGTTCATGAGAAACAGTCTTGTGCAGGAGGAAGAGAGTGGCTTGGAATGCCTTCAAGAGCATTAAAGAAATAACTAAGAGGACAAAGAACCTCCAGCTCGGAGCACATCTCTTTGATTCCATTGTTCTTCCTGCATTAACATACGCCTCAGAGACCTGGGTCCTACAAAAACAGGATGTGAACACTATTCGGGTCTCTCAAAGAGAAATCGAAAGAGCTATGCTTGGAGTATCATGCCTCATTCAAATGAGAGAAAGAATCCAGAGTTCTGACCTCTGTTAATGTTCAAGAATCAAGGATGCGGGGGGGGGGGGGGACGAGGGATGTTATCCATGGGGGTGGAAAATGGGCACTGGTGGAGGGATGGGTATTTGATCATTGTATAACCGAAACCCAAGCACAAAAATTTGTAAATCTACAACTGTACCTCATGGTGTTTCACTAAAAAAAAAAAAAAAAAAAAAAAAAAAGAATCAAGGACGCTGCTCGTTTGCCAAGGCATTGAAAATCAGATGGGCTGGACACGTAATGAGATTTAGAGACGACCACCAGGCTTCTTCATCAAGACCCTGAACAATCGATTTGAGGCTCTTCGTGTTCCTAGAACAAGCAGATGCCATTGGGCTACGCTAACACGCAACAGGGATGAATGGAGACATTACTGGCACCCGCTCAAGCAAATAGATGAGTAATGGGATATCAAGTGATCAAGTGACTAATAGGTTAAAACAGAATCATCAACTTTAATTGGAATCATGCTCATGGTCAGACTCTACAAGTTCAGAACAAGCTTCATCCAGAAGTAAATCTATTGAAAAACTCAGGTAAATGGGTTTTCTGACCAAAATCTCCAGCATCTCACAGAGTCAGAAATGTGTAACCTCCCCCATGTCCCTATTCTTCCTAGAACCTGGCAGTCATGCTTACGCTTCTGGCGCCATATAAGCTCATTAACTGTCCATGATCAGAGACTCATAAATAAATCTTGAAAGGGATGAACAAGCAGCAGAGATGTTTCAGGACCCCAAAGCCACCATCCAGATACATGACACCATTCAAAATTTTGGAATTTAAAAATTTTAGAGTTCCTGAGACATCTCAAACTCTACACCACTGATACACCAAGAATAGCACACCACATTGGATGGATGTAAAACAGAAGGCACCCAATCTCCATTAAGAAAAGATTAGCACACAAGGCTTAACCTGTAACATGTCAGTAATAACTTATTCAAGGACTTAATAGCTCCAAGGTGAAATACAATAGTCTTCAAACACTTTCTTCTAAGGAAATCGTTTTTGGTCATTTTTAGAGAATTATTCATAACAAGCATTATAAAATAAATTATTGGAGCACGCTTGGGTGGTGGTTGGGAAAATTGGAAATAATGGTGGTGAGAAGGTGTGATGATGGTGGATTTGTGTTGGAATGTTGAATGTAATAAATCAGCAGCTGAAACTTTATAAAAATTTAAAAAATTGTAAAACTATTTTCAAGAAGCAGAAATTATCAAAATTTTCTATTATTATAATAAAACTGACAAGCTTAATAAAGAGACAAGCACATTTCTAACTTTTCTAAAAACTTTTCTGTAAAAACTTTTCTAAGGTTCATTGGGGAGCCAGAAAGCCAGGGAGTGCATCCCTTTCCCTAACCCTACGTGAGTGCCCCTTGCCCCTTTCCCCGCACTGGGGCCCCACCGCTGGGCAGCCAGAGGAGACTTTGGGGAACACCTGCCCTAGTTCCGCCAGACTGCCCGCCCACCTCTTCAGGGCGCCACCCTACTCTGCAGGTTCATCAGGGAGCCAGGGAGTGTGTCCCTTTACCATGTCCCGCATGAATGCCCCTTTTTCCACACCAGGCCCCCACCTTCGGGCAGCCAGAGGAGACTTTGGGAAACAACCTGCCCGAGTTCTGCAGGACCTCTTACCCACCTCTTCAGGGCACCGCCCTCCTTAGTAGGTTCCTAGGTCAGTGAGTCCCTGGGACCAGGACCAGCTGGGGGCATGGCCACCACGTAGGGGGTGTGGTCTCCAAAAGAGTGGGCTTGGCCTTCTCTGAGGCGGCCGCAATTATATTTCCCACTCCCAGTACTCTCGACTCATATTCCAGCCTTTATCACCTAATTCTGTGGAAAAAATCCTGGCCTCCTCAACTACAATATAACAATAATCCACTGGCCTACTCCAATTCTAACAAAAGACCAGTAGGAAAGAAGCGGTAAAAGCCCAATATAAAAGAGCACCTCCTCCAACGCTTCACTAGATGCCCGTCATAAGCCACAGAATAATGCCTGAGAGGAAGGACAAATTCTAGAAAGGGAAAAGGGTGACCACTATCAACCGACCTTATTCAAAATGCTTTCCCACAATAAGAAGGAACAGTGCTAGTGAATTCCAAGGTTTTACCTCTAGACAACCACAACAGCATGAAAAAAACAGCACAAATCTCCACTACAAGGAGAGGATGAAGAAAAGAGTCCCAAATCCTCAACAGGGGTTACCCACAAATATGTTCTCTCCATTAAAGAATTCGGAGATGAAATGCTGAGGATGTTCAAGGAACTACTCAAAGAATCAATGGAGGAGATATCCAGAAAATTAAAGGAAGAAATGAAAGAAACAGTGAACTGGTAGTTGAGAAAATACAGAAAGAAATAAGAGCAGAAATTTTAAAAAAGCTACAAAAAGATGTGTCACAAATAAAGGATTTGGTAGGTGAAATTAAAAACTCAGTGGGTGCCCTCAGCAGTAGGATGAATACAGCTGAAGACGGGATCAGTGAGCTTGAAGATGAGCAACAGAAATCACATAGGGAGCAACAAACAATGGGAAAAGACCTCAAAATGGCTCTAAGGACAATCAGAGACCTAGGGAATGACGCCAAGAGGAACAACATTAGAATCATTGGAGTACCAGAAAGACAGGGGGGCAACCCCAATGAGAAAGCCACAGTCAAAGAAATCATTGCTGAAAAGTTTCCAGAGCTAAAGAATGCAGATATCCAGATCCAAAGAGCCAGAAGGGTGCCAGCTATAAGAGACCCTAATAAAAGCACTCCAAGGCATATTATAGTCAGAATGATGGATGCCGTGGATAGAGACACAATACTGCAAGCAGCAACGTCAAAGAAGGAAATCCCATACAAAGGAGAACCCTTTAGATTTACAGCAGACCTATCAGAGGAAACCCTCCAAGCCAGAAGACAATGGTGGAATATACTGAAAAAACTCAATGAAATGAACACCTCACCAAGAATATCCAGTTAAACTCTCACTCAAAGTTGATGGAACGGTCCACCATTTTGTGGATAAACAACAGCTCAAGAACATCAGAGACTCAAAACCAAATCTAAAAGAAGGATTAAAGTGGCTCCTTAAGATAAGAGGGAAAATACTTATAAACACCAATAAACACCAATCCCTACAGAAAAATAGAACAAAACCCCATGACAATCATCTCTCTCAATGTAAATGGTCTAAATGCACCAATCAAGACACACAGAGTGGCAAAATGGATCCAGAAACTAAAACCAACATTCTGCTGTCCACAAGAAACTCATTTCAACAGTCAGAGCAAACACAGACTCAATGTTAGAGGATGGAAAGCAATCCTGTAAGCAAACAGCTCTCCCATAAAACCTGGGGTGGCCATACTTATGCCCAACAACATAAATTTCAGGTTGAAAAAGATTAGAAGGGACAGCGAAGGCCATTTTCTATTTATCAAGGAATACGTACAACAGGAAGAAATCACATTCTTAAATGTATAAGCACCTAATGAAGGACCAGCTAAATACTTAAAACAACTGCTAACTGCTAACCGTTTTTAAGGAGGACATTGCTAGCAAAACAATAGTAGTTGGAGACTTCAACATCACATTTATCACTTCTGGATAGATCAACAAGCACAAAACTCAGCAAGGAAACATTGGCTTTGAAGGAAGAAATAAAAGAAAGAGGGCTAGTAGCCCTATACAGGGCTTCACACCCCAAAAAAGAAAGAATACACATTCTTCTCCAGTGCACATGGAACATTTTCCAAAATAGACCATGTTCTAGGCCATAAAACATACCTCAACAGAATCAGGAAGATAAAAATTGTATCAACAATCTTTTCAGACCACGATGTGCTGAAGATAGAAGCGAATCACACAAAGACACTGAGAAACAAATCAAACACTTGGAAATTAAACAACTCAATGTTGAACAGTGAGTGGGTCAGGAAGGAAGTCAACAACAAAATTAAAAGATACCTGGAAACAAATGAGAATGAAGACACGAGCTACCAGAACCTATGAGACGCAGCTAAGGCTGTGCTAAGAGGAAAATTTATAGCATTGCAAATATTCCTAAGGAAGAAAGAAAGGGCCTACATAGATAACCTGACCTCACAGCTCAATATCTTAGAAAATACCAACAAAAGGAACTGAAACTTGGTCGAAGGAAAGAAATAATAAAACTTAGAGCAGAAATTAATGACATGGAAACCCAAAAGCTATCCAAAAGGTCAATTAAAACAAAAGCTGGTTCTTTGAGAAAATAAACAAGATTGATAAAACACAAGCAAGACTTACAAAGAGAGAGAGAGAAAGAGAGAGAGAGAAAGAACCCTAATAAACTGAACCAGAAATGAAAAAGAGGACATCACAACAGAAACTGATGAAATTCAAAAGATCATCAGAGACTACTTTGAGAGTCTGTGTGCCACGAAACAAGAGCCCCTAGAAGAAATGGATAAATTACTGGATTTCTATAATCTCCCAAGACTGAACCAAGAAGACTTGGGATGCCTGAATAGACCTATTTAAATCAACGAAATTGAAGTGGGTAGTCAGATCATGACGATAACGACCATCCTGTTATTCGTCGATTGCCTCGAGCAGGCCCCAGTAACGTCTCCTTCGTCTTACCCCTGAGATTTTTTTTTTTAAAGTGCCATATTCAAGGCTCTTTCAGAGTTAGGAGAATGAGACCCTTCGTTGTTACTGGTATTTGGCATATTGGGTACGCCACGGAGAGTTTGCCAGACTCTGCCGTGTGGGCAAGTTACATTCGGTAGCTTGCCAGTTTGTCCAAAGTAGGAATGAGATGATAAGATGTTGCGTGGCTGCAAATGTGGCCACGCGCTTCCGGGAGCTGGGTTTTATAGTCTCTGAGTATTGGCCCGTTGATTGGATTACACAGTGCCAGGGGGCCAGTTGGTGGGTGTGACCCCCCACCTCCTGGAATTTGGAGGATCTGGGTGGAGGATGCTCAGCCTCGATCCGAGTAGGCTTGGAGATCTCAGCCCCAGGACCCGCGTGCCTTTGTTTCCCTGCCGGTACCTTCATGTATGCGGAGAGTGGTCTCAGCATGGTGGTGGTTGGTTCTGGAGGTCTTCGGGTAATCAGAAGTCTTCCCAAAAACAAAAGTCCAGGCCCAGACGGATTCACTAGTGAATTCTTCCAAAAATTTAAAGAATACCTTTTGCCAGTTCTCCTCAAGTTTTCCCAGGAAATTGAGAAAAACAGGAACTATCCCAAACAGCTTCTATGAGGCACATATCTCCCTAATACCAAAAACAAAGACACCACCAACAAAGAAAACTATAGGCCAATATCTCTAATGTATATGGACGTGAAGATCCTCAACAAAATATTAGCAAATAGAATCAAACAAGTCATCAAAAAGATCATACACCATGACCAAGTGGGATTCATTCCAGGGATGCAAGGATGGTTTAACATTTGGAAATCAATCAATATAATCCACCATATCAACAAAAGTAAATATAAAAACCATATGATCATCTCAATAGATGCAGAGAAAGTTTTTTACAAGATCCAGCTCCTGTTTATGATGAAAACTTTCACCAAAATGTGTTTTGAAGGAACTTTCCTCAAGATAGTCAAAGCCATCTACGACAAACCTATGGCAAGCATTATCCTCAATGGGGAAAAACTAAGGGCCTTCCATCTACGATCAGGGACAAGACAAGGATGCCCACTACCACCTCTTCTGTTCAAGTACTGGAAGTACTTGCAATAGCGATTAGGCAAGAAAATGACATTAAAGGCATCAAGATAGAAAAAGAAGACATCAAGCTCTCACTATTCACAGAAGATATGATGATTTATCTCAAGAATCTTAAATCCTCTACCAAGAAACTCCTAGAAACAATAAACTTGTACAGTAAAGTCACAGGCTACAAAATTAATGCCCAAAAATCCATGGCCTTCCTATACTCAAATAATGAAACAGAGGAAAGTGACAGGAAATAAACAATCCCATTCACACCGTGCCCCAGAAAATCAAATACCTTGGAATCAGCCTAACTAAAGAGGTAAGAAAATTCTACAATGAAAACTACAAAACCTACTCCATGAAATAAAAGAGGACAAGAGGAAATGGAAACATATCCCCTGTTCATGGATAGGAAGAATTAGCATTGTCAAAATGGCAATATCCTCAAAGCATTATACAGATTCAACTCTATCCCTATAAGGATAGCCATGAAATTCTTCAAACTAATAGATCAAGCACTCCTGAAATTCATATAGAACAACAAACATTCATGAATACCTAAAACAATTATTTGGAAAAAGACAAGGGAAGGCATTACCCTCCCCAATCTCAAACTCTACTACAAAGCAGTAATAATTAAAACAGCATAGTACTGGAACAAAGGCAGGTCCACAGACCAATGGAACAGGGTGGAATAACACACAACCCCAAATGTATGAACATCTAATCTTTGATAAGGGAGCAAGAAATGTGAAGTGGAGCAAGGACACCCTCTTCAACAAATGGTGTTGGCATAACTGGACAACCACATGCAAAAAAATGGGCTTAGACCTTGACCTAATAACATCCACAAAAGTCAGATCAAAATGGATTAAAGATCTCAACATCAGGCCAAAATCCATAAGGTAAATTGAGGACAAGGTCGGCAAAACCCTCCACGATATTGAGGCTAACGGCATCTTCAGAGATGACACTCCACTGACTAACCAAGCTGAAACAGAGATAAACAAATGGGGCTATCTTAAATTAAGAAGCTTCTGCACCTCAAAAAGTACAGTGACCAGAATACAAAGACAATCTACAGAATGGGAAAGGATATTTACCCAATACCCATCTGATAAGGGGTTGATATCAAGGATATACAAAGCTCTGGTTGAGCTCCACAAGTAGAAAACATGCATACTGTGCATGTTTTTTTTTTTCGTCAAAAAATGGGGTGATGAAATGAACAGAAACTTTCTCAAAGAAGAAATCAGAATGCTAAAAGGCACATGAGAAAATGTTCTACATCACTAATCATCAGGGAGATGCAGATCAAAACCACAATGATATATCATCTCACACCGCAGAGACTAGCCCACATCCAATGGAAAAAAAGCAACTGGTGTTGGCGCGGATGTGGCGAGAAAGGGACCTTCCTTCACTGCTGTTGGTATTGCCAACTGGTTCAGCCCTTTTGTAAAACAGTATGGACAAATCTCAAAAAATAGAAATTGAGCTCCCATTTGACCCAGCAATACCACTCCTGGGAATATATTCTGGAGAGGCAAAAAAGTATAGTCGAAATGACATCTGCACTTCTGTGTTCATTGCTGCACTGTTCACAATAGCCAAAATAAGGGAAAAAAAAAAAAACGAGTGTCTGAGAACAGATGACTGGTAAAGAAATTTTGGTACATCTACATAATGGAGTACTATGCAGCTGTTAGAAAAGATGAAGTCATGAAATTTGCATACAAGTGGTACTACATGGAAAGTATCATGATAAGTGAAATGAGTCAGAAATTGAGGGACAGACCTAGAAAGATTGCATTTATCTGGGGAATATAAAGTAACAAAATAGAAGACCAACATCCAAGAATAGTGGAGATAAGTACCAGGAGGTTCACTCCATGGCTTGAAGGCCAGTCGCACGTGCTAGGGGAAAAGGCAGATCAGAAAGCAAAGGGAACACTAATAAAAGGGTGTTAGGAGAATCCTCCCAAGATGGGAGATGCATGCTGAAAGTAGACTCTAGACCGAACATGATTGCCACTCAAGCCTCTATTGCAAATCTCAGCACCCAAAAGGAGAGAGAGAACACATGGGAATGCCCTGCCACAGAGGCGGGATGGGATGGGGGGATTGGGGGGTGGGAGGGATACTGGGATCATTGGTGGTGGAGAATGGGCACTGGTGGAGGGATGGATACTCGATCATTGTATAACTGAAACCCAAGCACTTAAACTTGTAAGTCCACTACTGTACCTCAGTGTTTCATTAATAAAAATTTAAAAAAAAACTTTTCTAAATGCCCTCGCTAATTTTACATTTATAACATTTTCACAATCAAAATGTATGACACACTTTAGCTCTATCTATCTGAAAGTAAAGCAAAAGTATAAAGAAGTGAATGAATATGACAACTTCAAAGTAAACAAAATCAAGACTCACTTCAGTTATTTAGACTGAAAAATTAACAGAAACTTAATTCATCTAGTAGAGAAACATGTATTATGTACTAATAATGAGCTTAGTTCTAGATAGCTAAACTTTTTTCAGTTTTGTAAACTGCACTCGGGTGTTATGAAACAAATGTGTGAAGAAATCTGTATTACAAGTAATAAAAAATATGTTTGTATACTGGGTAACACATTTTATCTTAAACACATTTTACTTAACATCTTTTCACACCATAAAGCTGATCAATATGCTCCTTCAAGATAAAGGTTTAACTAAAATTTATGCCTAAATTCTGAATAGTGCAATTTTATGAGAATAAAAGCAAGCATTGCATGTTTTGATAATGGAAGTTTTATTTTACTTAATGTTTAAATGTTAAGTAGAATTCTAATATTGTAGACTTTTCAAGTATGATAAGTCATTATATTATTTAGGAATGATTAGGCTAATTAACAATAAAAAGTCATAAATCTCAGACCAGAATCAATAGCATAAATTTAGGAAGCATAAAATTCTCCAGGATATGGACCTAGAGATACCCTCAGTGATTTAAGTCCATTGTCAAAGATTTAAAATACAAATTGGACTAAATCACATTTAATTTTTTGTTCAAAAGCAAAATCTTCAACTAGAATAAAAAGGAACCCTACAAACAGGAGAAAATATTGTAGCATACACTACATCAGTGAAAAAAGGGCTACCCCCATAACCATGCCATTGGATTCCGTGCCGGGCTGTTTTCACTCTGGGCGCTCCAAAGGGGGCGGGTGAAAGCCCTCCCCACCCCAAGGCACCCAGCCCTGGAAGCCGACCTCCAAAACACAACTGCCACCATGCTTGAGACCGCTTTCCACATGCTCAGGCTGAGCATCACATATGAGTGAACATATTCCTGGAGAGGATGGCTGCAAAAGCGACTGTGGGACACATCATAAGACACTCCCCATCCATTTTCCATAATTACCAAATCAAATTTGATGGGGTTCAGACAGTTCAGGCAATGAATCATAGAGGGGAATATATATATATATATATATATATATATATATATATATATGCATGTATACATATGTTCAGGCATATATACCAAAGCTCACATCACCCAAACCATAAGAGCCCGGCAAGCTACCGAGAGTATTCGATATGCCAGACACAGTAACAACAAAGTCTCCAATGGAGACGTTACTGGGCCCGCTCGAGTAACCAAAAGAATATTTAGTGATATTCTATAGAATGTCCTCATGGCTCCTACAAAAATAGAACAATCTTCACACTGTTTTCTACACGAACAAGTTTTTGTAAGCATGTTCAGCAGTTCTTCATAACAGACAATACAAAATATATTTTTTCATTTGTGTTTTGGGAGAGGGATTGGGGTTTCTGATGGAAACATCCCAAATTTGGTAGTGGGAAGGTGTAATGGTTGTGGGGTTGGTGTTTGAATATTGAATGTAATCAAATATTGTGAACTAACTTATAAAATAATTAAAGAAAAAAGAAAGGTCTAATAGTCATGATATGCAAAGCACTCACAAAGTTCAATTACAAAATTCCGATAGCCCCAAAATGGGGAGCATAAAGAAACAGAGACAGCCACAGAGATAGTGTATAGACAGCCAATAAGCATACAGAGAAATGTTCGTTTTGGGAACTGGAAGATAGTAAGATAGAGGTGCTTTCTTTGTAGGTGACTAACTCCAGTCTAATCCCTAGCATTGCATGTGGTCTCTTGAAGACCGCCATGAGTTATCTCTGAGTGAAGATCCAGAAGTAAGCCCTAAATATCGCTTGGTATAGTCCAAAACCAGAAAGAAATAAGAAAAGAAAGTTTAAGAAGGGAAATAAATACTTTTTGTTACCACCTATAATTAGGGGAATAAATTAAAGTGACAATAAGATATGATATCACAGTGCTTGACAATGTTGTGTATCAAAAAGACAGAATAGCCAGCATTGGAGGGCATGTGTGCAGGAGGAACTGTTGGTAAACATTTCCTGGTTCAGCCTCTGTGAAAAACAACACTGAGATTCCTCAACAAAGTAAGACTATAGCTACCGTATGAACAAATGATTCCACTTCTTGGCATCTGCTCCCCCAAAGAAAAAACTATTAATTCAAAAAGATAGACTCCCACCTAAGTTCCTTGCAGTGTGTTGTGTTTTGTTTGTTAGCACAATAGTTAAGATATGGAAATAATAAGAGTAAGAAAGGTGAATAGATAAGTAGCTATGACATACATACGCAATGAAATGCCATGCAGCTATATGGAAGGATAAAATCATGCATCTTGCTGTATGAATGGGACTGCAAGGTATAATGTAAAGCAAATAGAGTCAGAGAGAATACAAATTCCAAATTATCTCACTTATTTGTATTATGAAAAGAAAGAGTTCAGAAAAAATGGAAGGAATCAAGTTATGACAAGCTCTTGGGGCTGGATTTTAGAACTGAGAATGACAAATGGGACCAGTGAGTAGGGTGGGAATGATGTGGGGGATAGTGGGTAGGGTAGGAATGGTGTGGGGAGATGTGGCATTAGGACAGTGGTCAGCAGTCTTGAATACTTTGATGGTGGTGTGGTTGGAGAGGTGCTCTAAGGGTTAATACTACTGTAAGCTCTGACTAAACTATGATAATTAAACTAATTATGGATTTGAATAACTTAAAATAACAAATAGGGAGACAATGACCTAGAATGCCTGCTTTGCATCCTTTGATCATAGGTGGCCCACATGCAGCAGGAAACTTTAAGCAGTTCTAGTAGTTGTTCTCTTTTTAGACACATTAGTTTAGAAATCTTTTGCTTGATGTTTCCATGCATGAAACATCTAACCACTACACCCTCCACTAGAGTATCAACTTCTCTCCCATTACGGGTCCTTCAATACCTGCTTTTTCTATACTAAGCTTCTACTGATGAAGCAAGCGTTCTCCACTTCTGTTGCTTTGAAACAAGCTGTTGCACTGTTTGTAACCCCTGATACTGTGAGAGATTTCCACATCCCTGCTGTCATGCACAAAAAGAACACACTCTCTCTCTTCTCTCTCTCTCTCTTCTCCTCTCTCTCTCTCTCTCTCTCTCTCACACACACACACACACACACACACACAATGAGGTGAAACCTTTTCAGTGCCTCAATGGCTCCCTCCATGATCCCTGTTGAGCCCCTCAGCCACTGTCTGTGTGCCTCAGTCAAGAGCGTGCTTCTCCAGCAGATATTTGAGCTACAGAAGTGCACGTCACAGTCCCACAACCTCATGAGTGACCCACACTAGCAATATAAAACCAAGACGTGGAAACGCAGCCAGACAGGCATGTGATAGCTGCTAATAACAACACCGTTAACATCAATAAAAAAGGAGGGAATAATAATAGAAAGACAAATTTAAAAACAACAATGTTACATTTCTCAGAAATTCTTCACAAAGATAGCAGGTAAATATCTTGTTTCCTTCTGTTTCCAGAATGTGTCTTGTATGCACAAAGGGAGAAGAGGCTGCTTCACATTGCATCTTACCTGTCAGACCTTGTAAAAATTGCCCATGCCCTTTTAACCATGTATCATTTCATAAAAGCAAGAAATTAGGTCACTTTCAACTTTTATATAGGTGCACAGATTCCTTCCATGTGTCCAGGAAAATTAAAATATAAAATAAACAGATGCAATTGAAATGTTAGTGGTGAACATGAAGTATACATAGTCACTGATTTATATGATGTAACCTAAAAACCTATGTAATCCCATAAAAATATTTCATTAATAAAATAAATTTTAAAAGAAGGCCCAAATTTTAAAACTACAATCTTACACCAAAAAAGGGAATTAAACTGATAGTTACCATAAGACAATAATTTTCCTTTCACTGTGATGTCATCATGATCAGCAAAATAAGAAAATAAAATTTATGTGGAAAACTTATTATCCATATATTTAACAGCAAATTTGGAATAGTGAACTAAAAAATCACTACTTGAACAAACGTTATTATGCAAACACCCGTCCTTTATAGAAACTTCAAAACTCTTTTGCATATAGGCACACACTTAAATTCAAAAACTGTAATGTAAAATAAGCAAATATGTGCAATATACACCCTGCCTTTGTAATTTTTTTCATTGCCAAAATACTCCTTTCCTGTGAAAGAAAAACTTTAAAATAAAATCTAAACAAGTGGTTTTATATAGCCACTATCTGAAGCAGCTATTTTTAAGATTTTAGTTAATGAGGTTTTAATAAGTCTCTAAAATTAGAATAAAACTTTGCATGCTGTGGAACAGCATATCAATATGCATGTGCTCAATTTTCATTTGCTAGATTATAAGTGAAGAAAATTAAAAATGGAAGCAAAGACAGGAACCACCATTTCACTTGGTTAGTACATCAGCTTCCAAAAGGCTGTGCATTTTTCAGTGCCTAGACAATCAGAACACTACTAATGCAATGATAGTAGCAACCACATACTAAGTACTTTCTGATGATAAAAGATTATATGATAGGTTATATAGATAGTTTGATTGATATAGAAAATTTCTAAGATTAAGTATCAGATTCAAGTATTTTTATAAAGCTATGTTGAGATATAACTTATATCCCACAAACTGAAAACTTTTGTAATATAATGAAGTAATGGAGAGTAGCAGCCATCTCCATTGTTTAACTTTAGAAAATTATGATCTTTCCCCACCTGAAACACTTCAACGATGCTCGGCATCAAACTCAGGACCTTACATGTACTAGGCCTGTGCTCTGTCATTTGAGCCATACTGCTGAACCCAGGAATTCATTGTTTTATAGGTGAATAGCACAATAGTTTGCATCCCTCTCTCTCTATATATACATATGTATATATGTATCTATGTGTTTATCCATATTTATCACATTGTATAGCCCATATCCTCTTTACTCATTTGTCTGACTATGCTTAAGCTATGCCTCAACTTGTCTAGTATAAGAAGTGTTACAAGTATACATTGCTCTAAATGAGTGTACCATATTTTTGTAACTTTTAATAAATATCCAAATGTGATAGCAGTGAATTACATTTTTAATTTTTGATGACTTTCCACATTACTTTTTATAATGGCTACACAAATTTATATTTCACCATCTTCACATATGAGAGTTTTTAATGAAGTATGTCTTAATAAACCCAAGCACTAAGCACTGAGTGATACAGAAACCTAGACATAACATATATATTTACATTTCAATATTTGCATTTCTAAAATTCTTTTATGAAAATCTTTGCTAAAATATTTTTCATCATTTATTTTAAGTACCATAAAACAATTTAAATCTCTCCATTTTTACATCCTTAGAGATCTTACACTTTAGCCCCTGAAAAAGCGGTTCCATTAATTTAACAGGCTCATTAGACCTAATAATTAACATTCAAGGGAGGGCCTTTATTAGCTGTACAGTCTCAATATTCAATCTCTCTGGAAGAATCAAGATTATGAATCTAATTAGCACTATATTTACTTATGGAATTATACATTTTATAATAAGGTCAGAGCTGAATTTACTTTAATTATTTAAACCATATTAAAGTTATCATTCTTAACTTCATCTTATCCCATTTCATCAATTTATATTATGCATATACTACATTCTTGGTTTTTGTTGTTGTTATTGTTGTTGTTGTTGTTGTTGTTAGGAGAGAAATTTCTACAAGCTATCTCAGGATATAATTCTGACTCTGTGCTCAGGCATAACTCCTGGAAATGCTTAGGGGAATATATGTAGTATTGGGGTTGAATACTGAATCAGAATTTGGGATGCAAGCAAATGCCTTCCTAGCTGTACTAGTTCTCCAGGTAGCACCTTATTTTTCAATAATTTCATATTTTTTGCCGGAACGTCTTCTTCATCAAGTAGAGCATTTCCTTTTCCTTTTTTCTGTTTCCTTTTTCTTTATTTGCCTCCCTTATTTCTTTCTTTCCTTTTTTCTTTCTTTCTGTGTTTCTTTCTTTCTTCTATCTTTCTTTCTTCTTTCTTTCTCTCTTTCTTTTTCTTGCTTTCTTGCTTGCTTTCTTGCTTTCTTCTTTCTCACTTGCATGCTTGCTTGCTTTTCTTTCTTTTTTAGACAACATATGTTGATACTCAGGGCTTTCTTCTGGTTCTCTGATTTGTGGTCACTAACGGACCTGATTTGGGGATCATATGGGTTCCTGGGGATTGAACACTGGCTATCTGCATGCATGAACGCTATTTGCTGGGCAGCCTATCTGGTCTCACACAGTTATATTTATTTACAAAAAGTTACACATAATTTTTGAATGCCTCCCAATAGTGCAAAAGGAGCCAGTGGTCTCTCCTGGTGGGAAGTAACTAGTCTTGTCTCTCCAGGCTTGTTTACTCAGTGCTCAGCCTGCTGATGCTTCTCAGACTTAGCAGTGTTGGAAGCCACCAGAAAGTGCTGGGGGTATTTTGGTGTTGATAGTTCAGACGGAAAGCTTACAATATGTGTGCCAGAATTTTGATCTATTTCTCAGTCCCATACATAAAATTCACATTAAGTCCTAAGTTTCTGAGCTGGCACTTTGTATCAACCAAGTGCTTTCATAATTGGGTAAAATGATAACTAAGAAAGAAGTTGTGCTTTATGCTTCTAGAAATTATCTCTTGCAGAAATAATTGATGCTGTGTATTTTCATTGTATCCTAATAAATAGGTCTAATACATAACAATGTGAAAACTATCACACTATAATTTTGGTTTACTTTCAGAGGTATTTTTTCTCTTCTAAGAAAATTTATTTCTTTTATAAATCATTATGGGCTGGAACGATAGCACAGTGGGTAGAGAGTTTGCCTTGAACGTGGCAGACAGGGCCAACCTGAGTTCGATTCCTCCGCCCCTCTCAGACAGCCTGGCAAGCTGCTAAGAGTATTTCACCCGCATGGCAAAGCCTGGCAAGCTACCCGTGACATATTCGATATGCCAAACACAGTAACAAGTCTCAAAATGTTACTGGGCCCACTCGACCAAATCAATGAACAACGGGAGGACAGTGACAGTGATAGTGATAAATCATTATCTCTGTGATTCATATATAATCATTATGTGTTTTGTGTGTGTAGATTTAGTTGCTTAATCACTTAATCACTTAACTTCCCGTTAGTCGTCAATTTGTTCGAGCAGACGCCAGTAACATCTCCATTCGTCCCTGTCAAGTGCCAGTTTAGCCCAATGGCATCTGTTCGCTCTGGGAACATGAAGAGCCTCAAACCGATCGTTCATGATCTTCAAGAAGAAGTCTGACCATCTGGTAGGTGGGCGGCCACGTGGTCTTTTGACATCCTGTGGGATCCAGTCGGTAATAGCTCTAGTCCAGCGGTCGTCTTTACATCTCATTACGTGACCAGCCCATCTGATTTTTGACACCTTGGCAAACGAGACAGCATCCCTGATTCTTGATTGTCGATGGATGTCAGAACTCCGGATTCTTTCTCTCATTTGAGTGAAACGTGATATTCCAAGCATAGCTCTTTCAATTCCTCTTTGGGAGACGTGAATAGCATTCTCATCCTGTTTGCGTAGAGCCCAGGTCTCTGAGGCATATGTTAATGCAGGAAGAACAGTGGAATCAAAGAGATGTGCCTGGAGCCGGAGGTTCTTCGTCCTCTTAGGTATTTCTTCGACGTTCTTGAAGGCGTTCCAAGCTGCTCTCTTCCTCCTGCGCAGCTCGGGTGCCAGGTCATTTGTCATGTTGACTTCTCGACCTAGGTACACATAGCTGTTGCATTCGGCGATGGTCGTTCCATTGAGAGCGAATGGGGCGTCAGGAACGAGGCTGTTTCTCATAAACATTGTCTTTGTAAGATTCAGCTGTAGTCCTACCTTTCCACACTCACAGTCAAAGTCGGCCAGCATTTGTGCCGCTTGGCTGAAGTTTGGTGTTATTAAAACAATGTCATCAGCAAAGCGGAGGTGGTGTAGTTGCCGACCATCTATCTTCACTCCCATTCCTTCCCATTCCAGTCATCGCATGATGTTCTCGAGGGTGGCACTGAAGAGTTTTGGTGAGATGGTATCACCCTGCTGAACCCCCCTCTTAACATCAATGACCACTTCTTTGTAGAATGGTGAGATCCTGGTAGTGAATCCGCAATACAGCTCACGGAGGATCCTGATGTATTGGGCTTGAATGCCCTGATTGGCTAGGGCTTCAATGACCGCTTCCGTCTCAACAGAATCAAAGGCCTTCTTTAAATCAATGAACGTTAAACAGAGCAGCATCTTGAACTCCCGAGAAACCTCAATGAGCTTGGTTATCGTGTGGATATGGTCGATGGTACTGAATCCTTTGCAGAACCTGGCTTGCTGGCATGGTTGTCCTTCATCTAGTGTTCTGCCAATCCTATTTAGGATGACTCGAGTGAACAGCTTGTAGATGACAGACAATAGGCAGATAGGGTGATAGTTGCCAATGTCATGGATGTCTCCCTTCTTGAACAGTAGTACGGTCCTGCTGGTTGCTTAATATTAATTTATTATTTGTGAATTAATTAGTGAAGTACTTAGAGGTTTCAATCTATAATATGCCACTGAAAATAATGATAGGTTAACTTTTTCTTTTTCAATTCAGATGACTTTTATTTACTTCCTCATGCTGTATTTCTAAGGTGAGGACTTACAAAATTATATTGAATAAAAGCAAAAGAAATGGATATTTTTGTGTTATGCTGATCTCAAATGTAACACTTTAAATATTTCTCCATTGGGTATTATGTTGACTCTATGATTTGTTAAAGGCCTCTTATTTTGCATTACCTCTATTTTGTTGGATTGGAAGAATTGATAGTTAAAATGATCATTCTATCTATAACATTATACAGATCCAATGCAATCCCAATTAAAATTCTAACATTCTTCACAAACTTATCAAAAATCAACTAAAATGTTTATGAAATTATGAGACTCTTAGCCAGCCAATATAAAAATAAACAGAAGAGGTGATGTGCAAACACTTCTTTGAAGACATACAGGTGAATAACAGCATATATTAAAAATGCTCATAGTCACTTACTATTAGAAAAAATGCCAATAAAATCAATAAGACATACCATGCCAGTAAGTATATATATTGAATCATATCAGTTCTGCCAGGCATGTGGAAATGTTTTCTTGGTCCACCCTCTTGGAAAACAGCATGGATATTTTTCTAAGAAAAGCTCCCATACCACCAAATAATTCCAATTCTTGTCATAGATTGCAAGGCCCCAAAGCCATTTGCACTCCTATATGCATTGCAGCACCTTTTAGGATAGTCAAGATATGCAAGACAACCCAAGAGCTGAAGAACATGAGTGGATGAAGAAATGATAATTTAATAGAGGCTGTGCAACATTACTCAACTATAAGAACAGGTAAAATTATGTAATTTGCCACTACGTTGGAAAGAATTTTACTAAGTGAGTTAGGCACTTGGAAAGGAACAGGTATAGAAAGTGTCTCTCTTAAGTGGAGTGTTAAAAAATAGTGTAGTAAGTAGCACAAAATAGTGATGGCAACATAACCCGAGAGATGATCAGCTAAACTGGGCTTACCTGTGAGGTAATGGTGGTAGGGTGATGAATAGTCATTGGGAAAGTGGTCAAGGAAAGTGGACTGTCTATTGGTGGTGTGGTTTTGGACCCAATATATTCATGAAACTCTATCTTTAACAGTATTAAAATGCCTCAGGAAAACTGGGAAAAAATCTTAAATAGCACAAGTACATGAAAAACTACATCATATAGGACATAGAAAAAGTTGTGTTAAGAATAAAATTCGGGAGTATGGTGCTGCCAGCAGGTCAATCTGTACCTGTGAGGCGAGTGTATCAGCAGCCTCATGGCGCCTTCAGACTTCCAGATACCCCAAAATTGCTGCTGTGCCTTTGGCCAGACCTCAAAAACTTGGGGCAAAGTTTACCAAGAAAGTAAACGGCCAAAAGTTAGGTATGTGGGAAAAACACCCACAAACCACCTCCGGCTCAGCTATATAATTGGAGGCAAGGCCTCTTTGGTTCCTGACTGAACTGCTTAATGGCCATGATCCCAGAGACTCAGAAACAAATCTCAGAACCCAGTGGCTTTAGGTAGAAATGCGTCTGGTCTCTGCAGTAGGCTACTGGTGCTGGGCCAACCCAGGTAGGAATAGGTTTCGTGCCTTGGCCTGTTCCCCCTGGTGGCCCAGTGGCCGCCATCCGTCTGAGGCCACTGGATAGTCACATTTGGACCCCCAGTGATGAGACACACAGGGCCTCACGGGATGGGGGTGGAGCCGGGCTTGTTCTCCCCACCCCAATGAGACCCCAAGTCATCGCCCACGAATGGCCTCTCTGGCTCCTGATCAAGCTGCTTAACGGCCATGATCCCAGAGACTCAGAAACAAATCTCAAAACCCAGTGGCTTTTGGCAGAAATGCATCCGGACTCCACAGTAGGTTACTGTCGCCGGGCCACCCCAGGGAGGAAAGGGTGTTATCCCTCCGCCTGCTCCCTCTTGGCGACTTGGTGGCTGTCATCCTCCAGAGGCCATTGGACAGTCAGGCTTGGGCCCGCAGTGACGAAACTTGTTGGGTCTCACGGGATGGGGGGATGGTGGAGCCGGGCCTGTCCTCCCCACCCCAACAAGACCCCAAGTCATCACCCATGAACAGCCTCTCTGGCTCCTCATCAAGCTGCTCAACGGCCATGATCCCAGAGACTCAGGAGCAGATCTCTAAACCCAATGGCTTTTGGCAGAAATCCCTTCAGATTTAAGTGTTAAAATTTCGGAATTTCAAAACCACATGGCCCTACTGCAGCCACAAGACATCATATGTTATTCATAACCAGCAATAGAACACAAATTGTGTATTGTTGCCTTTTCAGCAGATCTGAGCGTTGGGGTAAAATCTCAAATAATGGTGGGTCTGGTGTCAAAATAGTGAATGTGATCAAACTAGAGAGAGAGTAATGTGGAAATCATCTGCCCCACAGGCAGGGGGAGGGTGTGGGATGGGGGTATACTGGGATTTTTGGTGGAGTAGAATGGGCACTGGTGAAGGTACGGGTGTTTCATTGTATGACTGAGACTTAGATCCAAAAGCTTTGTAACTGCTCTCATGGTGATTCAATAAAGAAAATTATAAAAAATGGAAAAAAAAAGTAAGGTGGAGTTCATGCACAATTCAATCAGCTAATCAGTGGCTGAATAAATAGCAGTACTCCTACAAAAAAAAAAAAAGAATAAAGTTCACGGGGATATGGTGCTGCCAGCAGGTCAGTCTGTACCTGTGAGGTGAGTGCATCAGCAGCCTGATGGCACCATCAGACTTTCAGATACCCCAGAATTGCTGCTGTGCCTTTGGCCAGACCCCAAAAACTTGGGGCAAAGTTTACCAAGAAAGTAAACAGCCAAAAGTTAGGTATGTGGGAGACACACCCACAAACCACCTCCTGCTCAGTTATATAATTGGAGGCTTGGCCTCTCTGGTTCCTGATTGAACTGCTAAACGGCCATGATCCCAGAGACTCAGAAACGAATCTCAGAATCCAAAGGCTTTTGGCAGAAAATGTGTCTTGTTCCTGCAGTATGTTACTGGCACTGGGCCAATCCAGGTGGGGAAAGGTTTCGGGCCTTAGCCTGTTCCCCCTGGCAGCCTGGTGACCGCTATCCTCCAGAGGCCACTGGACAGTCAGATTTGGGCCTGCAGTGACAAGACACGCGTGGCCTCACCAGATGGGGGTGGAACCGGTCCTTTCCTCCCCAACCCAACGAGACCCCGAGTCGCCACCTACAAATGGCCTCACTGGCTCCTGATCAAGCAGATTAATGGCCATGATCCCAGAGACTCAGAAACAAATCTTGAAACCCAGCGGCTTTTGGCAGAAATGCATCTGGACCACATATAAGGTGGCTGCTGCCTCAGAGCTTATTGGAAATCCAGGTATGAGCCAGCAGTAACGGGGCAACTGCATTCTCATGGGAAGGGGGATGATACCGGCTCATCCTTCATTCCCTACCAAGGTCACAGGTTGCCCAACATGAGCGGCTCTCCGGCATGGCCATGGCTCCAGAGGCAAAAGGACTTAATCCAGAGCCCAGCAACTTGTGGCAGAAAAGTGAATAGACCATGCATTAAACTATGGTGCCATGCCTCCCCAGGAGGGAAAGAGTGTTGCTCCCTTCCGCCTTCCCCCGCCCACTGCCCCCCCCCCCAGCAGCAATGTGGCTGCCACCTTGGAGCTTATTGGAAAGCCAGGTATGAGCCAGCAGTGACGGGGAAACTGCAATCTCATGGGAAGGGGGACGATACCGGCTCGTCCTTCACATCCGAGGTAATGAGTTGCCCCCCACAAGTGGGTATTTGGCACAGCCATGGCTCCAGAGGCAAAAGGACTTAGTCCAGAGCCCAACAGCTTGCAGCAGAAAAGTGAATGGACCATGCGTTCAACTATGGTGCCATGCCTCCCCAGGATGGAAAGGGTTTTGCTCCCTTCTGCACCGCCCCCATTCCGGCAGCAAGGTGGCCGCTGCCTCAGAGCTTATAGGAAAGCCAGGTATGGGCTGGTGGTGATGGGCCAGCTGCAGTCTCATGGGAAGCGGGGGCGGTACTGGCTCATTCTTCATGCCCTACCGAGGTCATGAGTTGCCCCCCACGAGTGGCTCTCCAGCACAGCCATAGCACCAGATACACAGAAAACAATCTCATAATGATCTGGCTCTTTGCAGAAATCCAAAATCATTATACGACATTATATGATTCTCATACCAGCTATAGAAAAAAAAAGTACTTCACAATGCCTTTTCAGTAATTCTGATTGTTGGGGGGGGAAATTCTAAACAATAATGGTGCATCTTTTGTCGAAATAATGAATGTAATCAATGTAGAGAAGAGTTAAGTAGAAATCAGCTGCCTCACAGGCATTGGGAGAGGTGGGAGGGGGGTATATTGGGGTTCTTGGTGGTGAAAAATGAGTACTGGTGAAGGGAAAGGTTGTTTGATCATTGTATGACCAAGACATAAACCTGAAAGGTTTGTAGTTTTTCCCACAGTGATTCAATAAATAAATGTAAGAAGAAAAAAAAGAATAAAGTCCATAGCAATTCAGGCACTCATTCAGAAGCAAGGAATGACCCACATAAATATAACACACAGCTTAAGCAACTAGAAAGAGACCAACAAAAGAAACACAGAGCTAGCAGAATGAAGGAAATAATAAAACAGCACAAAATTTTATAGAATAGAAGCTAAAAAATCAATTTAAAAGATAAAAAAAGTAGAAGCTGGCTCTTTGAAAGCATAAAATAGACTGAAAAATCATTTGAAAGACTTAAGTAGAGAAAACTCTAGTAAATAGAACCAGAAATAAAAGTGGGGCAAGTGAGATTGTACAGCAGGTAAGTCACTTGTCTTTGCACACAGTTTATGCAGGTTCCATCCTCTACACTCCACACGGTGCCCCAAGCACCACCAGGGTAGATCCTTAAACACAGAGCCTGGTGTAATTCCTGAGTGCCACTAGATGTGGCCAAAAAAATAATAGTAGCAAACGAGTAAGTGAGACATCTCTACAAATACCACAGAAAATAAAAGGACCAACAGGATACTTAAAAACCAGAAGGACACAGAATAAATAGGTACATTTTTGGACTCCTATAATCTTCAAAGTTTAAATCAAGAGAAAATAGAGCTCTGAGAAGGCCAATTATTATCTAAGTAATTGGAATAGTAATCAAAAGTCTCACAAAAAAAAATATTTCAGGCCCAGCTCTGTTTATTAACAAATTTCTCCAAACCTTTAAAGTAGACCTATTCCCAAGTCTTTTCATGTTCTGAATAAACAGGAATCCCACCAATTCTGAGGCAAATATTACTCTGATAACAAAATAAAGCTATTATGTAATAAAGGAAAACTATAGATCTATATCCCTGATAAACAGATGCAAAGATCCCCAATAAGATATTAGCTAACTGATTTCCACAATACAGCACAAAGGCAACCAAGTTTGATCTATTCCTGAGATGCATGGTTGATTTAATACATACATGTCATTAATATAACATCCTGTATCAATACAAGGAAAATAAAACTTTTTTCAATAGATGCAGAGAAGCCATTTGGTAAGATAGAACAACTATTCATGTTGAAAACACTCAAAAGTGTTTTTAAGAAAGAACTTAACATAGTTAAACCCAATTATTACAAGTCCACTGCTGTGAGTACACAAAGTCAACTGTGTGCTGCTGCTGTGATGAGTATGCTCTCCATGGCCCAGGGCTGCCTCCCACCTCCAAGGGCCCCCCAACAGAGAGACAGACAGAAAGATGGTGAAAATGGCCCGTTTAATGCAGAGCTGCTAGCATACATATAGAACATCTGAGGGGGATTGAGGTAAGGACATAGGTGTGATTGATCATTTACATAGATAAATATTTGGCAGAGGAAATTCTCTTAGGGAGATTAACTCAAGATTAACTCTGTCTCTGAGGGACACCTACATTGTTTTTATTCTTCCCTCTAGTTGTGTAAATTATCAACACTTGCAGTTGTTTGGATAAACACAGTAAGAGACAAAGATCCCAACAATTATTTCTCTGGGCTCTGAAAGCAAGCAAGGCTTTTTAACATTCAGTTCTCTGTGTTCTGAGAAAAAACAAGGCTTTTACTATAAATTCCAGAGGAAATTCTCAGCTTGTCCTTCCACATGGGTGTTCTATCTCTTAAGTTGTAACATCTTGCATCAAGATCATGCGTTTATGCTTTCTAGAATGTTCCACTTTGATGACAGGGTAGCTTTGCTATTCAGCCCGGGTTCATCCTCAGCGGGACCTCCCTCTTGGAGTGTTATGAACTATAGCAACTGAAGCCTGAGTCAAGTAATTATGATCAAGTAAATATGCCCAGGAGTAGATATATTTCAGAACCAATCAACTCCCAAATATTAGGAGCATAGCATTAGTGGTCTTTCTGTGTTTAACCAAAGAACACTGCTGTATAGCAAAATATAAAAAGGCTATAGGGGAGATACAAAAGCAGGTACAAATACATAGCACTTCAAATACAAAGCGGTACAAATGCAAAGTTCAGAATTACCAGAAAGCTTTGGCTTATAAGTAATCAAGACTGACTTGGGGAACTGAGACAATGAGAGGTAAAATACAAAGGAAAGGTTAAAGATAACTAAATTAGAGATCTTAGCAAGGACATGATAAGCTTCTCTGGGAGGAGGAATAGGGGCAATTCACAGATGAAGCCTAAAGTAATTTGGGTTACTATCCAACACACTGTTATCATAATGACACAAAAAACAGAAAGCCTTCTCTTTCAGGGAGATAGAAGGTATGTTTGCCCACTCTCACCACTACTATTTAACATAGTATTAAACTTCAGCAAGTCCTTGCCATAGCAATTAGGCAAGAGAGAAATATTAAGGAAAACCAGATTGAAAAAGAAAGTTTATCTCGCTATTTCAGATGATGTGGTACTGATGTCGGTGGGCCCTGAGTCCCTTCGTGGTCACCATCTGATGTCGGTGGGCCCCACGGGTGACTTATGTGAAGTGGGGAGGAGAAAGACTGTCACTTTCTCCCCACTCGCCTCTGCCACTCGGGACCCAGGGTTGCTGGGTTCTTGTCTCGCCTTGCAGAAAGGAATTTCAGGAGTAGACAAGCAGTGAAGTAAATACATTTTATTTGGAGGATTTTTAGGTATGGAGGGAGGGAGAGAGAGTGAGAGAGTAAAGTTAGACACGAAAGCATGAAAGTACACATCTCAAGAGGGGAGATGTGGGCGACACATGTGCTCGGGAACCACATGTGCTCGGCCACGTGGGCGCAAGCAGCACATGGGCTCAGGCAGCATATGCGCGCCCTTCCTTTGTTCCAGGTGGCCTTTATAGGGTTTCTCCAACCTGCCCCCACGTGGTGCTTCTTTCCAGGTAAAAGTTCGTTGCTAAGGAGGTTACCAGGGTGGTCCAAAGAGGAATTTCATGGGGAGGCCTATATCCTGAGGGTCTGCGGATGGTCTTATCAGGCCTTTGTTTTCTGTATCCACAAGTTGGGTCATTCCTAGAATTCTTCTTCCATTGCAAAGGGCCTTTCCCTATCTACCTGCCTACATCAAATCCCCCTAGAGATTCCACCACCTTGAATCTTTAAGGGAGAATGGCAGAAGGTCCATCTTCTGGAGCTGCTTCATGCTGACAATGGGACGCTAGCCCTGCCTACACAAGGAGTGAAATCTCATGTTACCTCAGCTTTTTAGTGGCCCTCAGAAATGAATTGGTTGGGTTCCTGAAGTTATCTGAAAGAAAAGATTAGTTCAATTAGACTGAGGGATATCACTTTGAAATGGTTAGACCCTGGGAGGAGTAGAAGGTCCTTTCTGACCCAGTAAGGACAGAGTTGTTTGCTGTCTTAAAAAACAAGAGTTAAAGCAACAGAAACCAAAGCAACATAATGTCATACCCATATCTATCATTAAAATAATGGAAAGGAATAACTCTACTCACAGGTTTGGCTGATAGAAAAATGACTTCCTGTGTCCAGATTTTTCTACTGGACACAGAAACACCAAGTCATTCTCTGGCTTTCTCAGTGCAGATTGGAAAAGCTACTACCCATACACTGAAGCTATAAGAACCAACAGATATTTATACCTTGAACATATGAGCATTTGATCATTTGCATAAGGTCAAGCTGCTGATCATCCTCTAAGTTCCTTGATGCTGAACAGGTGTTAGAAGAGGAGGCTCAGGATTTCCTCTAGGTTCATTAATGGCACAGAAAGCACAGTTCTGAATTACTTCTACCTTACTTGCTGTTCAGTCCCTTCCCATGGAAGATGGTTCTCACTAGTGTTAAAACATAACCCTTTAATAATATTCCATTGCTTTGGTCCAGGAGTTAGCAACTTTCCTTGTTGGTAGATCATCCATCAGCTTCCTTTTGGAAACCTCCAATGTACATTGTTCCTCTTTTGCAGAGCATTCTGGCTTAGAGGAAATATTTTCTGGTGTTAATCCCATGATGCAACAAAAATTAAGAACTGTTAATATCCTTGTTCTCTCCAAATGACTGTTCACAGAAAATAAGATGCAATACAGAAAGTATAGAAAGAAAATTCACAGTATTTTAGAACGAGCTATTAATCCATTCTAACTTAACCAGTTTAGATGCCCTTTCTTGACACTTTGGCCAATTCACAAACTGGGGGAAAGCAATTCTGCACTTTGAGATGAGCTTCACCCTAGTAAAGTTCTGGCTTCCAATGCTCTGATCAGACTAGTGACAGCATGTATAACATTGAGTTCCTTTATAGATTAGGCTGTTTTCCTACAGAGAGTAACCAGGTTTTATCGAAATTTCCCAAAGAGGGGTACCTTTTAGATCAAGATTAAACACATTTATTCAATCACCTCTGTAGAATTAGAATCTGATTCTTACAAAAAGCAAGTTACAGAAACATGGTTTTCTCTCCACCTTCATTTTAAAACTTTGCAAGATAGTTAAACAAACCTGGCTTGTTCTTTTGCATAAACACAGTAAGATTAGAGAACTCTCCATTTGGGATACCTCATTATTTACTGAGAAGTCCTGGGGATCAACTAAAGACAGGAGACACACCAATAGTGGCATTAATCTGATTTGGCACGTCAGAGCTACCCAGGCCTGGCCAGAAGATGTCCCACAACGAACTGGATGGCCTCGAGCCTTCAGGCCTCATTTTCCACAGAGATGTCCTGGCAGAAAGGAGTCCATCCCATCCCTTCCTCAGGGCTGGGATAAATCCTGATTTCCAGGTTTTTCCTTGACGCTGAGAGTAGGCCCAGACTGAGATAGTCATTGCAGAGTCCTGGATTCCTCATTCTCCATAGCAGTGATGATTTCCACATCTTTCCTCAAGCCGGCCTGCCTCTAGGGTCGCCCTGAGGTTTGTAGGGTACATGAAACAGTACCTGTTAAATCCCTGCTCCTGTCATTTAGACAGATCCCCTGACTGTTCCCTGGAAGAGGGCTTTGGGGTCCCATAGTTGGTTTTTCCTGTCTGCATGAGGGGTAGACCCTATTACAGAGAGGAAAGATTTATCTGGATTTATGCAAACCAACATAGTGCCATGAAACATCAAAAAACATACTGAAGGTACAAAAGAAGAGAAAAGCAAGCATTTCACTTTACTCACAGAGATGTAATACACCCATTTGCTGTGGGTCCTAGTCAGAGAAGCTAAAATCTGTAGACATAAAGCATACCGTTTAACATGTTTTTCAATCCCACATGGAAAAACTTTAACTTCCCATTAATAAGAGCACTGTACCAGGAGTCCAGTGTACAGTTTAACATGTCTAATTCATTTAACCCCATGTCAAAAACCCTTGATGTCCTGCAACTTTTGAAAAATTCAATTATCTTAAGAGCACTGTAACAGGAGTCCGATAATCCGTCCAGTATCTTTCCCATAGATCTTACCAAAAATTACTAGAGCAATTCTGCATGTGATTTAAAGCATTTCTTATAATAGTTTGACCAGTTCCTTTTCTTTAAAACTACCTCAAACCTTCTACACATTCCTTAACATTCATTCTGTCTTGTAACTTTCCTTCATCTCGTTTCAAAACCATCTTTACTTTAACAGGATCCCTTTCCTTTTTCCCACAGACGATATCTTCATCCATTTTCTTTCTGACTTAAGACACACATCTATATTCCCAAGAGTCATTCCACAAGTTTAAACTCTTATTTTACTGAACTTAGCACAACATGATCTCCCAAGTTTGGAACACTAGTTACCAATCATCTCATTTAACATTGGCAAAAATACTCTGCAGTACCTTTTCAAAAGCATTACATCAGTTCTATAGATATTTTAAAAGGCTTTAGAGATGCTCACAACTAAAGTTCTTACAACATATATTCACTGGGCAAAAGTTCACTTTACATTAGAAATTAACCAAGAGACATCTTAGAATTCTGATTTCTAGGAAAACACAAATGCAAAAAGATTAAACACTCAGATCACCATAGAACAGAAAGCTTGTGTACAAACTTGTGTACAAAGTTCCCTGAAGGTCAGGACTAGGTTGATACCTGGAGACAAAACTTGGCATGAAATAAAGTTATCATAATAATAGCATGCATTTTCACACACAGGACAGGCTGATTAATAGTCAGTAAAAGTTTCCACATTTCCATGAGATTCTCCATTCTTATCTCAAACTCTATACCAAGGCACAATGCTATGGCTTAACACTATCAAGATGACATCTGAGATCACTTATAATTCTTTGCTAAGTACCTCTAGAAATTTTAGTTACCAAAAGTCTCAGAGATCAAATAAAAACCACTGATAGGATAAGTTTTGCAATCAACTTTAACTCTCGAAACTCATGTTTTAAAATAAACATGAACCTGTTTTTATATACCACATTATTTCAACTCACAAGATTTTCTAGGTCAAATATTCTAATCCAATGCAGATACAAATATGTGCATTGATATAACGGCATAAAACCCTTGAACCACCAATTAATATAAAACATGATAAAACCCTCTTTGACTTAATTTCAATAGTTCTTGTCCCTTAGTTATTTAAATCATAAGCTTTCTACACCAGATACTTTTACCAATTCCACAAGAATACAAACATGTTTTCAGACACAGAAAAAGCCCTTTAGTTTTTCCAAACTTTGATATAAGCATAATAAAAAGCACTTGGACTGTCAATGTTTGTGGAAACATAAGAAAACTATTTATGAATATGAGGAAACTTTATTTTAGTGGCTTATATACCTCTGTTGTTTGTAAAACAGCTAAATTCCTCATTACAATTGGCTGAGGCTTGTAAGATAAAGCCTTGCATTCTCTGAACTTTATTTCACTTTAGTTTCAGGTTCTAGTTCCACAGCTCTCTCTCCTAGATAGTACAGATTCTTAAAAGAATTACAACTGTTAATCATTAATGTTCTTCTAATAAGAAATCTAGATTTAGAATTCTGCTTTCTCTGTAGGCTCAACCTTTAAATAAGAAATCTTCGTTTAAAACTTGTCTAGCAAGTTCCAAAAACAACTGCATTCCTTAAATCACTGAGTTGCATATCACTGACTTTTCTAAAATTTCTACTTCTGATTTCAACCTGGTTCCAGTTCCAGACAGACAGACAATGAACTGACTAAAGACCACCACACATACATGTGCACACATCTGCAGTTGACCGATCCGACCCTTCAAAAATGGCAGGGAGAAAACTGATGGACTGAGAAAGGAAGAAGCAGTCCCCAGGGCAAAGATGCCCTGTCGGCCGATTGGGTACACTGCTCCCCGTTTCCCAGCCTGACCAGCCAGTCTCCTGTTTGTTAAAAATGGGTCAAGAAAGTGCTTTTGTTGATGTAAGCTGGCAAAATAAACTATGACAAAGTTGTTACCATATTTTGGCCAAGGCTAGTTCTGAGGCAGGGAGCTAGTATCATGATCTTGCATTTTTCCTGCCTCCTCTGCTTTGATAATCCTATTTTTTTTTTGTTACCTGAAAAGATCTGACTGCAAAACGATCTGGTAATGCAAACTGTCATTCACTGTATATCCTTCCCAATATTCTAACTTATACTCACGTCACGTGGTGTTACAGAGGTCAACAAGATATTCCTTATTGGAATTCCTACCTACTTGGAAGCTCTTTCGGTGTTTTAATGAGCAACCCAAAGAATATTTAGGTACTGATGTAGAATTTCCCATATTTCCTAATTGCAAGCAATAATCTATGAAAAAGATGGTTCCTTGGCAAAACTTTTCTTCAGGTCTATCCAAGGGGACTCAAACCCCTCTACTCTGGCCTCTCCCAAGGGGACTCTAACCCCCCAGAAATAGGCCTTTGGCTTCTCCCAAGGGGACTCTAACCCCTCGTGGATAGGCCTTCACATTGGCTTCTCCCAAGGGGACTCTAACCCCTCATGGATAGGCCTTCACTTTGGCTTCTCCCAAAGGGACTCTAACCCCTCTTGGATAGGCCCTTGGCTTCTCCCAAGGGGACTCTAACCCCTCGTGGATAGGACTTCACATTGGCTTCTCCCAAGGGGACTCTAACCCCTCGTGGATAGGCCTTCACTCAGAGGCTCATTGGATTTGGACTGTCTCCACCAATGGCCTCTGCTTCCACCGCAGGCGTCCCTGGGCGGACCTGGCATCGGGCAGACGCACAGCTGTGTGCCCGAGCCTAACCTAGTGCTGTGGTCTTAAAACTCTGCTCCTTGAAAAAGTTCTGCCTTTTCTTAGCTTGTTACATCTTCCCTGCTTCTTGCTGGTTCGCTGCTTTTCTCAGGCTTCTTACCTGCCTTTTACCCTTTTTTTTCTTTCTGCCTTACCTCTGGACTGCCTTCATTAGCATTTCAAATGACCTCTAGCTGATTTTCTAGTTAGGCTGGGGAAAAGGATTTTCTAGTTAGACTGGGAAGATTTTCTGTCTGGAAATTGATCTGCTTTAGTTTCCCAGAATCTTCACACTATTGGGCTTTCCTCCCATTCCTCCCATAGTGGACGGTGACGCAAGACAGACAAAGGAGGGGTGCCTCTTTGCAGAGACCATTCAGATGCATGCCTGGCCATTGGAGAACTTAGCCTTAGTGGTTCAGCATTGTGACTTGCGACCGGCATCTATGCCAGTGCCACCATTGACCGTATGTTCTCCGTGGAATCGCAAACAGCCCACCCGAGCTCCATGACTTTAGAGGGACTTTAAGAGTGCCAGGTCGTGGAGCTACAAAATCACGCCTGATAGGAGGACCTATCAGGGTGCTCATGCACACACACACATTCATACAGAGGTTATCACATTCCTCCCCCTTCTCCCCCTAGAGATTTCCAAGGGAGCATACTTCCACAGCAGATTTTCCACAGATTACCTCCTTCCTCGTGGATTTCTTCACTGCATCAGTCCCATCTGGGTCGCCATCTGATATCAGTGGGCCCTGAGTCCCTTCGTGGTCGCCATCTGATGTCGGTGGGCCCCACGGGTGACTTATGTGAAGTGGGGAGGAGAAAGACTGTCACTTTCTCCCCACTCGCCTCTGCCACTCGGAACCCAGGGTTGCTGGGTTCTTGTCTCGCCTCACAGAAAGGAATTTCAGGAGTAGACAAGCAGTGAAGTAAATAGATTTTATTTGGAGGATTTTTAGGTATGGAGGGAGGGAGAGAAAGTGAGAGAGTAAAGTTAGACACGAAAGCATGAAAGTACACATCTCAAGAGGGGAGATGTGGGCGACACATGTGCTCGGGAACCACATGTGCTCGGCCACGTGGGCGCAAGCAGCACATGGGCTCAGGCAGCATATGCGCGCCCTTCCTTTGTTCCAGGTGGCCTTTATAGGGTTTCTCCAACCTGCCCCCACGTGGTGCTTCTTTCCAGGTAAAAGTTCGTTGCTAAGGAGGTTACGAGGGAGGTCCAAAAAGAGGAATTTCATGGGGAGGCCTATATCCTGAGGGTCTGCGGATGGTCTTATCAGGCCTTTGTTTTCTGTATCCACAAGTTGGGTCATTCCTAGAATTCTTCTTCCATTGCAAAGGGCCTTTCCCTATCTACCTGCCTACATCAGTACTATATTTAGAACACCTTAAAGATTCTACAAAAATTCTCCTAGAAAAAATAGGCCTGTAGATAAAGTTACTAGCTGCAAAGTCAATGCTCAGAAATCCACGTTTCAATATACAAATAATGTGAAAGAAGTGGAAATAATTTAATAAACTATCTCATGAATATGATTAATGTGTGTCATGAATATCTTCTATAAATCAATCTGATTGGATGAGTTGCTCAACCCTCTTTGCACTTTCTAAACTTTCACTTCATTCAACTAGTTATACAATTACACTGCTGTTCTGTAACTTTCTTAGGTATTGAAATAGTTTTCCTTATATCGAATTGATCTTTTCCTTATACAGAATTGTCCTGGGTTCTGGGATGGGAGAAGGTGAAGGATCAAAGTTGAGGATCTCCCACAAGCAGACTACCAAGGAGTCAGGGGGAGAAGCACACTCCGCGCGGACTCTGGGCCAGGCTGTTTTCACTCGGGGTGCCCCAGAGTGGGGCGGGTGAGAGCCCTCCACGCCCCAAGGGACCCAGTTCCAGCAGCCAACCTCCATTACCCAGCCGCCGCCACACTCCAGGCTGCTTTCCTGACCGAGCAGCCGCTTTGCAGCTGAACGACACATCATAGGACACTCTCTACCCATTTTCCATAATTACCACACCATATTTGATGGGGTTCAGAAAGTTGGCAACAAATCATAGAGAGAAATTCATGGTAGCTGGAGCAATAGCACAGCGGTGGGGTATTTGCCTTGTGCACAGCCGGCCTGGCCAAGCCAGGTTCGATTCCTCTGCCCCTCTCGGAGAGTCTGGCAAGCTACCGAGAGTATCTCACCCACACGGCAAAGCATTGCAAGCTACTCGTGACGTATTCAATATGCCAAACACAGTAACAACAAGTCTCAAAATGAAGATGTTACTGGGCCTGCTCAAGCAAATCAATGAACAACGGGAGAACAGTGCTACAGTGATATATATATATATATATATATATATATATATATATATATATATATATCCCTCTCAGAGAGCCCGGCAAGGTACTGAAAGTATCCTGCCAGCGCGGGCAGAGCCTAGCAAGCTCCCCGTGGTGTATTCGATATGCCAAAAACAGTAATGATAACAGGTCTCATTCCCCTGACCCTGAAACAGCCTCTAGTCATTGGGAAAGATGAGTAAGGAGAGGCTGCTAAAATCTCAGGATGGGAGGAACAGAGACTTACTGGCATCTACTTGAGTAAATTGACAAACAACGGGATAACAGTGACAATGATACAATGATCTCATTCACAATTGTGCCCCAGAAGATCAAGTACCTTTGAATCAGCTTAACAAATTAGGTAAAAGAGTTGGGGTCTGAGCGATAATACAGTAGGTAGGACTTATTTGCCTTGAATGTGGCTGTCCCATTTTTGATCCTTGACATTTCATACAGTCCCCCAAACCTGCCAATATTGACTCCTGAGCACAGAGCCAGGAGTAAGCCCTGTGCACAGCAGAGTTGGCACAAAAACAAACAACCAAAACAAGAGGTAAAAGTTATACAAGAAACTTCTAAATCTCTACTAAAAGTAACATAGCAGGGACTAGAGCAATAGCAGATAGGGTGTTTTGCCTTGCACGCAGCTGACCAGGATTCAAGTCCCATGATCCCATATGGGCCCCCAAGCACCACTAGGAGTAATTCCTGAGTGCATGAGCCAGGAGTAACCCCTGTGCAACGCTGGGTATGACCCAAAAAGCAAAAATAAATAAATAAATAAAAATAAAAAAATTTAAAAAGTAACAAAGTAAATCATGAAGAAATGGAACCACGGCCTGTTTTCATGGATTGGAAAGATTTAATCTTGCCCAAAGTACTTAATATATTAAAAGAGTTCGTTTTTTTTTTTTTCAGTTTGAGGACTTTTTGTTTTCATTAAAGAGTGTTGGAGTACAAGAAGCTTAGGTTTATCTGGTTACACCCATTAATCTGGTTACACCCGTCACAGTGCTCCTGAAGCACTTCCACTTCCATTGTGTTTATCTGTAAACAGTCTTCCCTATGCTCTCCTTCCCACCCAGTTAATCAGCTTTCCCCTTAATCAGACTTTGTTAATTTGTAAGATCAGTTTCCCAGAAATCTATGATTTTATATGTATGAGTGAAATATTGCCTTTCTCCTCTCCTTATGCCTTATGAATAGTTTACCTTAAAGTAATATCCTTTTTGTATAGATACAGGAAGACCGTTAACATTATGCTTTGTAACTTAGGATTTGATTGGCCTTGAATATTATTCACTCCCGGGCATCTGCTTTCTCGACTTAAGCCTCAGTTGCCCTTAGTTCCTAACACCCCAAAAGCAGGGTCCTGACGAGGGACTGAATGGACCCAGGGCAAGCGGTGAGCTACCCTGGCAGCGAAATGGGCCAGTCCAAAGTGCCATGATTCTTAACTATAAGTTAAGAGTTTGATCATAGACAAATGTTGTCATGATCCAAAGGTAATGACAAGACTAGGATCCTGCTAGGGGTGGGAAAGACTATCTGGCCTGAGCACTGTAGTCTGAGATCGAGATGGCCCTAGGAGAGCAATTTTATAAGTTTAAGATATTTCTTACTGTATCCATACAAAATGATTTATATTATATATGCTTATATGCTTGTGGACAAGGAGAAGGGAGACACACGCTTGGGATTCCACTCTAGGGTGGGTCCTCATGCTGAGAGAGGATCTGTCCTAGGAGTGGCCTTCCCTGAGGCTAAGATATCTACCCCTATTGATTTCTACCCCTATTGATTGTGACTGCACCTATGTGTAATTGTTTCCCCAATTCCTCTTGGAGAGAGATATAAGGAGATGGTAGATTGGTCAGGGGGGGAGCAGAGACAGGGGACAGAGATGAGGAGAGACAGAGAGAGACAAGAGCAGAGACAGTTGAAGAGAGATTCAGAATAAACTATGACTAATACCTACCAGCCTGGCCCTCGTTCCTTCCTCCACCTGACCATCACCATAGACCTCTCCGGGGTGGGAGAAGGGTGAGACTACCGAACGCGGGCAGCAGGAGAGATAGAACCACCGCTGCTGTGTGTGCCGTTCCCCCTCTTGTGTGAGTTTACACAAAAGAGTCATGCTTTATAAAGTAACTGATTGTTGAATTTTAGGCATACAATAATTCAAAACCAGTCCCTCTACCAGTCAACTTCCCACACCAGTGTTCCCATATTCCCTTCCTATCCAAACCCTCACTCTCCCATGCCTGTTAGTGGCTGACACTTAGATCTTATGATTTCAGTTCTCTTCAACCTGTGTTTTGGATATATGACTTTACCACTCACTCATATCACTGGTATAACTGAAGCCCTGATGCTGTTAACCCATTACTTCTCACTCTTTTCTTCCCTTCTCAATACCTTTTCTTCTCTGTCTCTTGTCTAAACACTGCAGTCAAAAATGATCTAAACATCCCATTTTAATACAATAAATTTTCTCATCCAGTATCCTGTATTCCACAGATAAGTGAGATCATTCTTTGTGTTTGTCTTTCTTCTTCTGGCTTACTTTACTCAATATGTTATCCTCCAGTTCCAACCATGCTGCACCAAACCGCATGATTTCATCATCCCTTGCAGCTGTATAGTACGCCATTTTGTATATATAACACATATTCATAAACCATTCATCTGTTGTTGGACTTTGAGAGTGATTCCATGCCGCGTCTGGCGCTGCGGGGCCGAGCCAGGGGAGGGCCGTCAGGGTGAAATCAGCACTCGAGTCACACAGGGTTCCATCATTCAGGAGATGGCATGAATGCGTGCGTTTATTCAGAGCACAGGTACAGACTTAAGTATGTTTCCACAACCCACCCAAAAGAAAGGAAAAGGGGATGGGACTTGGGAAAGTGGATGGGACAATGAATAGAGCCATGCACCATTGGTCAGTCACCTGGTGACCCTTTCGACCTAATGCTACCAGTTGGAGCGGCCTGCTTTGTCACGGTTTTGACATATCCATAGAGACTATGTTGTTCCTCATACATCATTTACAAATCATTTACGAGGGTGCATTTTCCCCAAACTGAAACCTCCTGTACTGGGAAGTTGCCCAGCTTTGAGCAGGACAAAGGGGGAATGAAAAATCAACCTTGCCTTTTTCTGATCTCAGAGGGAAGGCTTTCAGTTTTTCTCTGTTGAACAGAATGTTGACTATAGGTTTGTTGCTTATGACTGCTTCTATCTTGAGGTACATTCTTCATCTTCCATTTTGTTAAAGGATTATTATAATAAACTGATGCTGATTGCTTAAAAAAAATCAAGCATTCTTTTACTTGGTCAGTAGGCAACATCTCACCCCTTTTTTCCAATTATGGCACGCCAGGATCCCTGTCTTAGGTCGTCTGTCGCCCCGCCGTGGTACCCGTCATTGGGGAGAATGCTTTAGCCCCTGTCTTATGTGTGTGCGGCGGTGACAGAAGTTGCCCGTCATTGGGTATCCTGGGCAAGGGCATACTTCCTTAACCACGAGGAGGCACAGGGGAGGATTGATGACATTTCTACCAGACCAGGCAGGACCCAGTGTGGCTTGACCAGAATGGAGCATGGCTCAGAAAAGAGGGGCAGGGGTAGGGTAGGGGGGTGATGGGGATCTCTTTGTTCAGGGATGGGGGGGGTTCTGTACAGGTCCGGTCTGCACTCCTTCTCCTCCTGCATTTTCCGGTACCAGCCAGGAGATGAGGTTGCTGCAACAGATCAAGAAAGAGGCTTCCCAGGCCCATTAGAAATACCTCTCTGAATAGGGCTGCTCTTTGCTAGTTTCTCTCAGCTGCATAAAGTGAATTTGAGTGATCTGCCGATCAACCCTGCCAATCTGGTTTCTGACAAATGAGACAAGTCGACTCAGGATGCAGGGCCCGAATGTAAGCATCAGTAATAGTATGATCAGAGGGCCTGCTATAGTAGATATAAGGGTGGTGAACCAGGGGGATTGATTAAACCAAGACTCGAACCACCCTTCCCGAGCTTCTCTCTCCTTTTTACGCCATTCCAGGCCTTCTCTCAGCTTAGCCATGGAATCTCGGACTACCCCCGTGTGGTCGGTGTAAAAGCAGCACTCTTCTCCCAGCGCTGCACACAGCCCTCCGTTTTTAAGGAAGAGCAAGTCGAGCCCCCTCCTATTTTGCAAGACTACTTCCTACAGGGAGGTCAAGGACTTTTCAAGATGGCTAATAGATTTTTCTATACGGTCCAGGTCCTCATCAATAGCTGCTCTTAGAGAAGATAGACCAGAATGTTGGGTTACCAGAGCAGTGATGCCAGTGCTGGCACCTGCCAAGCCTATGCCAAACAGAGTGGCGATGGTTAGTGCAGATATGGGTTCCCTGCGGTTCCTACGCAGGACATCAGGGGAATTGGACCAGTAGTCAAGGGGTACCTCAGCAGGGTGGTATATAATTTTTGAGATAACAATAACCATAAGACAAAATTCTTGGGAGGCATTAAATACTGAGCCTGCCAAGTGGGGAGTTAATCCTGAACGTGAACAGGCCCACCAAGCTCCAATCGTTGGTGAGATCCAGGCGGAGTTACTCCATCCCGCGGACTCCACATTCTGTGCACACAACTCTTTTTTGTTTTGAGGGACTGTACCTACACATGTCTCTTGGCCGCTAATTTGGGTCATGGTCAATCCCTGGGGGTGGGCCTTCCACTCCCCAGGGGCTCTGTAATTAACATTGTATGAGGCGTTAATACCCATAGCCTCATAAAACGGTGGCGTGGGGCTATAGCACAGCCAGCAGGTTTCAGTCAGGTTTGGGGCAGTAGCATTCAGAGTCTGATATGTGGCTTCGATAAGACTCCTGAGGGGGTTAATGATTGGGCCAAAACTGGGTTTTGGGATGGATAGGCTGGCTGTAACAGGAGGTGGTGTCGCCTTAGGGCCAGCCGTGGTAGTGATGGTGGGCTTAAGAGGGGGTTTTGGAGCCTCAAGTGCCTGGTTAGGGCCTAGCAGAACCTGCTGCACGGGTTCGATTTTTAAGAGGATCTGCAGGATAACCCCATGCCATGGCCTGCTATACCACATAAGTCCCCAATTCAGGCCGTTGACCCATCAGGTCTCCGACCTTCCCTTATCAGTTAAGGAGATTTTGACCAGAAGCATTTGGGTGTGGTATTGTACAGAATATGAGCCATATCTCAGTAGCACGGCATAAGAAATATTAACCAGGTCGTGGTCAACCGACCATTTCCAATAGCCATCGTTAGAATCTACGCAAGACCAGCTGGCACAGTAGTAAGATTCAGGGCCACCGCAGGTTCTCCTCCATTGGCCTGTCGGAAACCCAGGGCAGGTAAAAAAGCCATTGTGTCTCATAGAGGCTCTGGCCCCAGGCCTTTCAAAACCATCCTGAAAGGGGTAGGCGTCTTCAGGGAAAAATATGTCAGGGAAGCACTGATTCAGGGGTGCTGCGTCGCAGCTTGTGGTACTCCAAACCTTGTAGTCCTCTCCACTCCTGATGACCCAGGTCTGCTTGAATGGTTGGTGTCGATTGGCATGAGTTTCGGTAGGGTCCTTCATTAATAATATAACGAGGGTCCAGGTGACAAGCGTCGTTGTGGTCATTTTGTTCCTGTGGAAAAGAGGAGAAGGAAATTCGTCTCAGGGCTAAGTACCCTGGAGGTGAGTTTCATTATTTTTCCCAGCTGTGGGGGACAAATAATCGGGGGGCTCATGTATTGGCCTGACCAGGTGTTCTGGTACCCAAATAGGTTTTTCTGCATTAGTTGGATATACACAGACTGCACCTCTGACTCTGGCAAGGATTGCTGCCGGTGGTTGCCAGGTTCCTGAGGACAGATCCTTCCATTTCACCATTGCTTTAAGGGGAGCCGGAGTAGCAAAGTGGTGTTGGGCTGCGCTGCGGCCCGAATCATCGAAGAGCAAAAAATTTAAAATGAATAAGATTGTGGATAGGAGCGCTTGTGGCTGTTGACAGCCTTGGTAGATCTCAACCTCTTTTGTTTTAGAAATGTAAGTTTTGAGATGTCGGTGCGCTCGCTCTATGATAGCCTGTCCTTGGGGGTTATAGGGAATGCCTGTTGTATGTGCAATATCCCAGGTTTCACAAAAGGAATGAAAGGCGCGGCTTGTATAGGCCGGTCCATTGTCAGTTTTAATTTGCCTGGGATTTCCCATATATAAGAAAGCGGCGGTAAGGTGATCTATAACATGTTTCATTTTTTCCCTGGCATGTAGTGAGGCAAAAATCATGCCCGAGTGTTTGTCTATGGAGACATGGAGATAATGCCGGTTACCCAATGAATTAGTGTGGGTCACATCCATTTGCCAAATATCATTTGCTCTCACTCCTCTAGGATTGACTCCCAGGGATGGGGAATGTATATAAGGAGCGCAAGCGGGACAGACAGTGGTTATGGAGAGAGCCTCGGCTTTAGAACAACCCGTATGAAAACGAAGAAACTGGGCATTAAGGTGGAATTTTTTATGTAGCTGTATGGCCTTATCATATTCTAGGGATGTCATTATTAAGCGGGTAGCTTTATCTGCTCGTTCATTACCTTCTGCAAGGGGTCCCGGGAGGCCAGAGTGTCCTCTAATATGACCCACAAAGAGGGGGTCCTTTCTGGCCCAAATCAACAGTTGCAATGTTTGTAATTGAGATAAAATTTTCGAGCTCTCACCTATGTGGGGTGCTGTTTCTAATTCGGGGAAGATATTGGCAACATACACACTATCAGTGTAAATATTGAGGGGCTCATTAGGGAATGTCTGCAAGGCCAATAATACAGCAGATACTTCTGCAAATTGCGCTGAGGTTTCTGCAAGCTGTATGGCGTGAACATCCTGCCCATCAACCACTATGGCTCAACCGCTCTTAGAGCCATCGGTAAGGAGGGTACGTGCACCCGGAAGGGGGGTGGTCTTAATGATTCGGGGGAAGATAATATGGCAAATCCTGAAGCTTTGCAGGAGTTTATGTTTGGGATATGCCTGTGTAATTTGGCCTTTAAAGGAGCAGACAAAAAGGCACCAGGAATCATCATATTGCATCAGATTATTAATCATGTCTTTGGAATAGGAAACGACCAATATGTCCATATCCTTAGCAAAGAGTGCACACCCTATGGTTCTGACCTTCCAGAGTAATTGAGAAACTAAGGTGGGGTAGGGAATCACCGTTCGGGTGGGGGAAGCTGAGAGGTGGACCCAATATAATGGACCAATCTGCCAGAAAACTCCAGTTGGGGCAAACTCTGAAGCAAGCACTATAAATTGTAGTGTAATCAATATGGTGTATTTGCATTTCTTCTAAGGCATCCTCCACTTTTCTAAGAGCCAATTGTGACTCAGGGGTCAAATGATGAGGTGAGGAGGGGTCAGAATCCCGCTTCAACAGTTCGAAAAGAGGTTTGAGCTCTCCCGTGGGCAGGGAGAAGGATGGTCGGAGCCATTGGAGTTCTCCCAAAAACTGTTGCCACTGGTGTAGAGTCTTTAAATGAGAGGTGGCAAACTGTATTTTTTGAGGCACTATTCCCACCTTGTTTATGGTGTATCCTAAATATCTGTATGGGTGAGAGAGCTGTATCTTGTCTGGGGAGATTACAAGGTCTGCTGATTCCAGGGCGACCCGGACATGATCATAGAGTTGAAGTAACAGGTCTTTGGTGGGGCAGGCGCCTAAGATGTCATCCATATAATGAATCAAAAGTGCATTGGGGAAACGAGCCCGGACTAGCGCTAAAACCACTGCAACATATATCTGACACATAGTGGGACTATTAGTCATGCCCTGGGGAAGGACTACCCATTGGTAGCGCTGATAGGACTCCTGAAAATTGGGGGAAGGTAGAGAGAAGGCAAATCTTTGATAATCTTTACGAGCTAATGGAATATTGAAAAAAACAATCTTTGAGATCTATCACTAACAATTGCCAGGACTTTGGTATAGCGGAGGGATGGGGGAGCCCTGGCTTCAGGGCCCCCATTGGATGCATGGTGGCATTGACTGCTCTGAGATCTTGCAATAATCTCCACCCGCCTGTCCTTTTCCTTATAACAAAGATTGGGGTATTCCAGGGAGATGTGGATGGGGTAATGTGCCCCTTTTCTAATTGCTCAGATACTAGGGCATGTGTGGCCTGTAATTTCTCTTTAGGTAGGGGCCACTGCTCTACCCAGAGTGGATCATCTGATTTCCAGATAATGGGGTGGGGGGAGGACACACAACAGTGGCCCCAATTAAAAAGGCTTATGTTCCAGCCCAGGGGTTGCGCCCCCTTCCAGTTCTTCCACGGGCATCAGAGTTATGGGGTCCCCTTGTCCCAGGGCTGGGTAATCACTAGTAATATGGGCTATAGTCCGGAGAGAAACCGGGAGTGGGAGGGGGGTCTGGAGGTGGCCAGGCGGTGTGACTAGAACTGCGCCCATGGCTGAGAATATATCTCGCCCCCAAAGATTGGTGGGGAGGTCTGGGACCAGAGAGGAGCTGCTTTTCTTCTGTGTCTAGATCAGGGGCAAGAGGAGTCTGGCTCCCACATTCAGAAATCACGGGGACTTCGGCAGATTCATGTTCTGCTATATCATTGCCAGCGTCCCCCTGCAGAGAGCGCCCTGTTACTTCCTCCTGGATTTCCCCGAAGGTTTTTTGGAGGTCACACAGCTGTTCCTGCACCTGGACACGGGTGGTTGACAGCGCATCTTTAACCAATCTCCAGAGGGAGAATGTAGGAACGGGAACCCTATCCGACCCCCTATCTCTGAGGGCTCTCTGTAGATCTGTCTTAACCTGTTCCCAGTCACAGATGTTGAATTCTCCCCCTGTCAGGAACCAAGGGCTGACTTCCCCTATTACTGTAATGAACTCGCGTGCGGCCCTAAACTTAATAGCAGTTCCCTGCTGTTTCAGTAACTCAGTCAACTCGGTGGCCAGTCGAGTTTTTGAGTCAGAATTTCCCATGGTACCATGCACTGTTTCCCCCGCTTATATGCGGTATCTCCCCCTGCCTATATGCAGGTTCTCCCCCTGCTATGCGCAGGTGAGCCCTGTCCGGTTCTTCCTCGTACCTGATCTAGGTGGGACCTCCACTTGTCGCGTCTGGCGCTGCGGGGCCAAGCCAGGGGAGGGCCATCAGGGTGAAATCAGCAGTCGAGTCACACAGGGTTCCGTCATTCAGGAGATGGCATGAATGCGTGCGTTTATTCAGAGCACAGGTACAGACTTAAGTATGTTTCCACAACCCACCCAAAAGAAAGGAAAAGGGGATGGGACGTGGGAAAGTGGATGGGACAATGAATAGAGCCATGCACCATTGGTCAGTCACCTGGTGACCCTTTCGACCTAATGCTACCAGTTGGAGCGGCCTGCTTTGTCACGGTTTTGACATATCCATAGAGACTATGTTGTTCCTCATACATCATTTACAAATCATTTACAAGGGTGCATTTTCCCCAAACTGAAACCTCCTGTACTGGGAAGTTGCCCAGCTTTGAGCAGGACAAAGGGGGAATGAAAAATCAAGCATTCTTTTACTTGGTCAGTAGGCAACAATTCCAGATCTTAGCTGAAGTAATGAGTTCAACAATGAATAATGGTGTGTGTATATGTCCTTTTAAGAGTGATTTTTATGTGCTGGGGATAGATACCCAAAATGGAATTGCTGGGTCATAGGGCAGTTCAATTCTAAATTTACTGAGTCATGTGGCAGTTCAATTCTAAGTTTACTGAGGACTCTCCATATTGTTTTCCACAGGGGCTGTAGTAGACAATAGTTCTACCAGCAGTGGATAAGAATTCCTTTTTAACTACATCCCTGCCAAGACAGATTGTTCCTACTATATTTTGATATGTGCCATTTTCATTCACATGTGTTGGTATCACATTGTCATCTTGATCTGGATTTCTCTAGTGATTAGTGATGCTGAGAATTTCTTCATGTGACTTTTGTGGGAGATGTAAGATATGGTATTATTAGAATGATGTCATCAGCAAAGCAGAGGTGGTGTAGTTACCGACAGTATATCTTCACTCCCATTCCTTCCCATTCCAGTCTTCACATGACGTTCTCGAGGGTAGCACTGAAGAGTTTCGGTGAAATGGTATCACCCTCCAAAACCCCTCTCTTGACATCAATGATCACTTCTTTGTAGAATGGTGAAATCCTGGTAGTGAATCTGTAATACAGCTCACAGAGGATCCTGATGTATTGAGTTTGAACGCCCTGATTGGCTAGGGCTTCGATGACTGCTTCGATCTCAACAGAATCAAAGGCTTTCTTTAAAACAATGTATGTTAGACAAAGTGGCATCTTGAACTCCCAAGAAACCTCAATGAGCTTGGTTACCATGTAGATATGATCGATCGTGCTGAATCCTTTGTGGAAGCCAACTAGCTCTCATGGTTATCCTTCATCTAGTGTTCTGCCAATCCTATTCAAGATGACTCGAGTGAACAGCTTGTAGATGACAGAAAATAGGCAGATCGGGCGATAGTTGCCAATGCCGTGGATGTCTCCCTTCTTGTACAGTAGTACAGTCCTGTTGGTTTTCCGTTGGGATGGAACCTTGCATACAGACAGGTAGCGTGTGAAGAGCCAAGCCAGTGTATTGATGAGTACTGATGGCAGGTTCTTCAAGTATTCAGGTCTGACTTTTTCTGGGCAAGGTGCTGTTTGTTTCTTTACCAACGAAATGGTGTAAAGAAATTTTACACCATTTCAGAAGGGAGAACGTTGGGAACGACATATTATCCTGCAGAATTTGGTATGTGGGCAGACGGTCGTGGCTATCGAAGAGATCTTAGTAGACGTCATGGATAATCTTCTGGAAGATGTGATAGATCTATCAGGACATTGGAGGGCAGTCATCTTAGTCTTGTAGTTGGCAAAGGACAGGTGGGCGTTGCGAATGGTTTTACCAGCTTCTGCCACATCTGCCAGCACTTCTGCTCTTCTCTCTTTGAGGTCTTCTTTGATCGCTTCTCTGCACTGCTTTGTGAGCTCAGATGTTTGCTTGTGGTTGCTTGAATAAGCTCAAGAGTTTTCAAAGACAGGCAATTTTTTTGTGGCTATCTCTCTCTTGGCGTTCCTCACACAATCATGGAGGTCCTGAACCATTTGATCATATTACTCATCAATGTTATCAATGACATCATCTTCCCATGCTGCAGCAATAGTGCCAAAGAGCTCCCAATTGGTGGTCGTTCTGGGAGTTCTCTTCTTAAACTTTGCAGCCCTTTCTCCCCACTCTGTGAAGTAGAATTTTGCACGAAGGAGACGGTGGTCTGATCCCATCTGGAATTTTGAGACAACAGCAACATCATCAGGCAAAATTGTCAATTGAATATGATGTGGTCAATTTCATTGTGGAATCATCCACCGGGAGACTCCCATGTCCAACGTTTAGATTTGGCCTTCTGGAACTGTGAGTTAACATGAATGGTCTTGGTCAACATGATGAACTCAGACAGTCTCTCACCCTGTTCGTTCCATTCTAGGCTATGGGTCCCCATATGGAGCTCTTCGCTGATCTTCTCAGTCCCATCTTGGCATTAAAATCACCGACAATGATCTTGTAGAAGGTCTGGGCTTCTTTATAAAACTTCTCCAGCTCCATGTAGAACTTCTCAATTTCTCCTTCATCATAATTGGATGTTGGTGCGTAGACAACAAACATAGAAACTGCCGGCAATGAGGCACTTCTATTCAATAGTAATCATTCGATTTGGGTTGTTAGGCATTCGAATGTATCAATACTCATGGCCAAGTTCGTGTTGAGAAGGACACCGACACCTCTGACGCCTCTTTTTTCTCATGTTCTGAGGAACAGTTCTTCTCTAGTGTCAAAACGGTGTGATGTGATTGATGCCTTCTCGTCTTGGTCAGACCAATGATGTCGTACTTGATCTTTCGCGCTTGTACCATCACGTCCTCAATGGATGCATCCAATGCCAGCATACGTACATTGAAAGTACAGACAATCATTTTTGTCTTTCTTAGTTTTGGCAGCCTGGTTTGGACTTGAGATTTTATGAGCCACTCCTTCCACATCCTTCTCAATACTGCCATATTGCTGACTCCTTCAGGATCAGGGGAATGAGACCCATTGTATTTACTGGTTTTGGCATATCGAATACACCACAGAGAGCTTTCTAGGCTCTGCTATGCATGCAGGATACTCTCGTTAGCTTGCCAGACTCTCCAAGAGGGATAGAGGCTTTTGGGGCGGCCTCTAATTGCCCTTGTAGGTGTTCCCATGGTTCAAACCATATTTGAACCCTATCAAATATTGTGCGGCAATCCTGGAAGAAGGGTATTAAGTGTCTTATGATGTGTCACGTGGCAGGAAAGTGACTGCACTTCCCAAAAGCATCCTGGAGCGTTGAGGCACAAATTAGCCAAGTGGCACCAATGCTGGCCAAGTTTGACCGTGAGTGTGGAAAGGTCAGATTCCAGCTGAATCTCACTAAGACAATGTTTATGAGAATCAGTCTCGTTCCTGATGTTCCATTCACTCTCAATGGAACGACCATGTCCGAATGCAATAGTTATGTGTACCTAGGTCGAGAAGTCAACATGACAAATGACCTGACACTTGAGTTAGGCAGGAGGAAGAGAGCCGCTTGGAACGCTTTCAAGAGCGTCAAAGAAATAGCTAAGAGGATGAAGAACCTCCAGCTCTGGGCACGTCTCTTCGATTCCACTGTTCTTCCTGCATTAAAATATGCCTCAGAGACCTGGGCCTTACAAAAACAGGATGAGAACGCTATTCGGGTCTCCAAAAGAGGAATCAAAAGAGCCATGCTAGGAGTGTCGCACTTCACTCAAATGAGAGAAAGAATCCGGAGTTGCGACCTTCATCGATGGTCAAGAATCAGGGACGCTGTCTCATTTGCCAAGGCATCAAAAATCAGATGGGCTGGACACGTAATGAGATTTGGAGACAAACACTGGACTAGAACTGGATTCCATGGGACATCAAAAGACTGTGTGGCCACCCACCTACAAAATAATCAGACTTCTTCGTCAAGACCCTGAATGATTAGCTTGAGGCTCTTCATGTTCCTAGAACAAACAGACGTCATCAGGCTACACTAGCACGCTACAGGGACGAATGGAGACATTACTGGCACCCTCTCGAGCAAATCGATGATTAACGGGAAGTCAAGTGATCAAGTAAGATATGGATCCAGCTTTAGTTTCTTAAACATAGTTTTCCAATTTCCCCAGCACCATTTGTTGAAGAGACTAGATCGTGGAAGAATATCCTCTGAATATGGGCATTGCTTGAATCTATATAGTAGTTTCGGTATAGAATAGTCATTTTAATATTAATTCTTCCAATCCATGACCATGGGTTATTTTTATATTTTCAATGATCTTCCTCTCTCTTTCTTAGTTATTTAAAGTAATCATAGTTTAGCTCTCCAAGTTTTTTGTTAAGTTTACTTCTAGATACTTGATGCTTGGGGATACTATTTTAAATGGGATAGACTCCTTGATTGCCTTCTCTTCAACTTCATTCTTTGTATATAATACAGCATCTGGTTTTATGATATCATTTGTCTATATAGTTCACCTTAAATCTATAACTCCAAATAAAACAATACTCCTAAAAATCAAAAATTGAGTGCATAGAGCAACATAATATCTAAATACAAAAACAAAACTCCTGGTGGTACTAATAAAATTCACTAAAAATGAATCACAGACCAAAATATAAGCTACAAATGTATAAAACTTCTAGAGAAAATTTAAAAGAACCTAGACACTTACAGGGAGTGATGAGTTTTTACATATAATACCAAAAGCCCTATCCATGAAAGAATTGGTATTAAATTTTAATTGATGTTATTTATCCAAAATATAAAAATACACTTAATTGTAAGAAAATAGACACTTTAAAGACTATACCTAAGATCATAAGAGATCCCAGTCCAAATAAGTTATGAAGCTGAAAAGAAAAAATTTTGAATAAAAAGAAAGCAATTTCCACATTTTGACATCAGAAATATAGCAATTAAATTGTGATGAAATGATACCTGACACTTGTCAGATGTCCACAATTCCAAATATGCCAACACTAAATGTTTCTGAATATGTGAGTATAATAATACTCTCACTTATTACTTGTAAAAATAAAAGTGATATAAACACTGAAGATAATTTAAGTAGACTTTCTGACAAAAATTTTTTGTTTCATAAAATTTTGAAAGTATCCTTGTATTTTATTTATTACTGATTCAATTTTTATTATCCCAATTCCTTTTGCTGTGTGTTTCATTTCATTCCTTTTTTCTGGTTCCTGACATGAAGTTATGTTATGTATTTGAGCCTTTGTTTCCTGACAGAAGCCAGTTATGCTGTTGGCTTATTTCAATATTGTTTTTACTCTTTTTCATAGACTCTGATAGTTCATGCCTTAATTATGATTTTTCAATTAAAATTCATTTTTAAAAATCTTTTATTTGGCCCAATAGCTCTTCTGTGCCATTCTTAAAATCTCTAGATATTTGATTTTCCCCCCAGATATCATTATACAGTTAGTTTCTGTTGTTATTGCATTATATCATATGGTCTGAAAATCTACTTAAAATGGTTTTAATATATAAGACTCAGTTGATACTTGAATTGTTTCTCAGCATGTGAAATATTCTAAAGGGGGTCCCAGACTCACTAGATGACTGTGTGTTTGGGTCTGGTTAGAGGAACAGCCCTGTAAATAAAGACCATTGCTTTCCTTTCCTCTTTCGAGACTGGTATTTCCTTATTGATTGCCTGTTTAGTTGATTTATCCAGCGATGACAATGGGTTGTTAAGTCTCCTACTACTTTTTTGTTACTGTCAATATCTTTTTGCAGGCCCATAAGAAGTTGCTGCATTTTCTTCTGTTTTATATGGTGCATATATACTAAGATATTTGATGTATTGATCTTTCAATCATTATATAACATCCCTCTCTGACTCCTATTAGTTTTCTTTAGTTTTAAATTTGTTGTGTATGGATGTCTACATCTTTTATTCTGCCATTTGCCTGTATCTATCACTTTGAACCAATATTTATCATTAAACTGTAAGTTGTCTCTAATAAGTTGAAGAAGGTTAGGTTTTGCTTCTTGTTCCATCAAACCAATATGTATGTACATTTTATTTGATAATTTTAGGAAACTGATATTTAGTTAAATTATTGACAGGATTTTTCTTTCTTTTTTAAATTATATATCAGGACTTTTGTGAAGTTTGCCTCTGTTTCTTTGGCGTCCAAATTTAATTTCACTTCATACCCATTCATAGTTCTCTTTAATATAATGATTAATTTTCATTTATTTCTTCCAAAATTGATTATTTTGAAACTTAAACATAAAGTTAAAACAACTCAAGTTTATTATGAGATTCCATTATTTCTCTCCTTTTTAAAATTATGTTTTGTAATGCCATAAAGTATCTTACAATTTCCAAGTGATTTTCTTTTGTAAAATTATGTTTTTGCAGAGATAATTTAGTTGTAATTAATTAATTTTATTTTTGTTTATTTATTTATTTATTTATTTATTTTTTTACTTTTTGGGTCACACCCGGCAATGCACAGGGGTTACTCCTGGCTCTGCTCTCAGGAATCACCCCTGGCAGTGCTCAGGGGACCATATGGGATGCTGGGAATCGAACCCGGGTCGGCCGCATGCAAGGCAAACACCCTACCCGCTGTGCTATTGCTCCAGCCCCGATTTTTGTTTATTTGAAAAATCATTTGTCACTCTTTTGAATTTGAATTTTTTTCCAAGTTGAATAGACTGTTCTTGGTTAGGGTATTTTTTGGTCAAAACATTGTGTATGGCATATTTCAATTGGTAAATTCAAATGGATCTTATAGAGGTTCTTATTATGTCTTTGCTTATGTCTTGCCTTTGTTAGGACGCTATTCTTATTTTAATTTCACTGTGATTTATTTGGGGTTAATTTGTGTAGGACACTTTGTCTGTCTTGGATTTGGAGGATTTTATCCTTCAGGCTGGGGAAGATTTAAGCGATTACTTCTTCACCAGTAATGCTTCCCTTGCTCCTCCTCTTGTTCTGGATCTACTACGGTACAAACGTTCTTCACATTGCTGTTCCATCAATATTTTTTATTTCAAAAATCATTTTTAAATTATTTAAAAAATAATTTTCTTTATTCTCAAACTGTCTGATTTGTCCTTGACTTCAGACATTCTGTTAATAAACCCTTCCACTATGATTTTCTTTCTTTCTTTTCTTGCTATAGTCTGGAAGGCCCCTGGTGCTTTCCAACTGCAGGCATGTGGTCACTTGCTGGCAGTCATACAGTCATGTGTAGGCTAGAAGGAACTGGTTTCTTTTAAACAGCCTTAACCAAATGTCCAGTAGCACCAAGTTGTTTTGCCCTTAGCTTAGCCTAAGTAGAACTCACCCTAGGAATGAACTTTTCTTTAGGCTCTTTTTCTTTCAAAAAAGACAAAAGATGGTTTTTTGGAGTAAGGTTGCTTGAATACAATGAGATGAAAACGGTTAAGAATAGAGTCTTATGTCAGTAAGGTTCAGTCTATGCTGGGTTCAACTTAGCCACTCTATTTCTTAGAGAAAATACCTGCTCCTTAGCTTTCTCATTATGATTTTTGGTCAGTTCTCCAACTTGTTCCAGCTTCTGAGGTGGGTTCAGTTACTTAGCCTTGGGTTTCAATCACTGTCCATTATTTTATGGCTGGGTTACTTTCCTGTGGGTACTGCACTGGTTCCCCTATGTCCTGTTAGACAGGATCATCCATAGTTTATCTATTTTTAGTATATATTTTGCAACAGTCCCAGAAGAATATTCTATAGATTCTGCTTATTTGTTCCTGATACTCTTCTAATGTCTCTGTTTTTTCTTGTATCCAACATCCTTTAAGGAAACTGTGCTTAAGAAGCATTAGGTCACACTTTTATCCCATAGTTTCTTTTAGGATGTAACAAACAAACAAACAAACTTGACTTTTTTAGGAGCAAGCTGAATCATCAAAAATGTCAGGCTGAATGCAATCTTTCTGTGTCTATCCCGCTCTTTCTGACTCATTTCGCTTAACATGATACTTTCCATGTAGTACCACTTGTACGTAAATTTCATAACTTCATCTTTTCTAACAGCTACATAGTACTCCATTGTGTAAATGTACCAAAGTTTCTTTAACCAGTCATCTGTTCTTGGGCACTCAGGTTTTTTCCAGATTCTGGCTATTGTAAAGAGTGCTGCCACAGAGGCAGGATGGGACAGGGGGGGGGATGAGGGGAGGGGGGGGATGCTGGGACCCGTGGGGATGGATGACGGGCACTGGTGGAGGGATGGGCACTTGATCATTGTATAACTGAAACCCAAGCACAAAATTTGTAAGCCTATAACTGTACCTCATGGTTTTTCACTAATAAAAAAAGAAAAAAAAAGAAAAAAATGTCAGGCTGAACAAATTTGATTAGATTTAACAGCCTGAAGAAAACATTTAAGAACATTAAGCTTTACACTTTCTTTTAAATGCATTTATTTCATTACTTAAAAATTGTGTTGTATTATATAGCTATAGACTAGAAGGCAATAGTTTATTGAAACACATAAATATCTTTGTTATAATAATTCAAAATGTATTATTATTAACTGTTCTATTATATATAACATTATAAAAGTAGATGAACTAAATGTAAAAGTAAAAAAATTAAATCATCAGAAAGATGCTAATCAAGACAACAATGAGATATCATTCACTGGCATATATCCAAAAGAACAAGAATAACCAGTGCTAGCATGGATGTGGGGAGAAAGGGACTCTCATTCGTTGTTGGTAGGAATGCTGACTGGTCCAGCCTGTTTGGAAAATAACATGGACATTCCTCAAAAGACTAGAAATTGAGCTTCTATAAAACCAAGGAATACTACTGCTGGAAATTTCCAATACTGATTCTTGAAATATACCCTGGGGCCTCAAAAGCACATTACAGAAAAGCCATGTGCACTTTGATGTTCATTGCAGCCCTGCTCACAAAAACCAGATTCTGATAAAAACTGAGTGCCCAAGAACAAATGACTGGATAGAGAAGCGATGTAAGCTATCTATACACAATGGAATGCTATGCACTCACTAGGAAAAAAGAATTCAAGAAATTTACTTACACATGAACGGACATGGAGAGTATCATGCTGAATGAAATGAGTCAGACGGAGATGGACAGACATAGAATGACTGCACTCATTTGCAAGACATAAAACAAAAAAGGGAAATAAAAAACAACAACAAAACACATCATGAGACTAATACCCTAGCATAGGAAAAGCAAGGGACAGAAGGACAGGTTCTTAGATGGAAACTTGCCACAAGCAGTGTGTGTGTTTGTGTGGGAGAGGAGCACTCAAGACAGAGAAGAGGGACCAGTACTTCAATGGTAGTTGGAAATGATTGCTCTGGGCAAGAACTGAGTGCAGAAAAGAGGTAAACTGATAGACATGATAACTTCTTAGTAACTGTATTGCAAACCATAATTCCCAAAAGGAGAGTGGCGGTGGAGAGAGAGAGAGAGAGAGAGAGAGAGAGAGAGAGAGAGAGAGTAGAGAGAGAGAGAGGCTGTGGATTGCTATGCAGGAGGTAAATTGAGGACATTGGTTGTGGGAAATGTACAACCTCAGAAAAAAATGACAATTACCCATCTTTTTTAGTAGGTTCTGCCTAAAATGTAAAACCTGCATGCTCTCTATGCTAAATCAGACTTATGGAAACCACTCATACAAAACTGGTTAGAAGAACTTACAGCCAAGGTAATCTCACTCCTTTACTGCTGCCTTCAACTCAGGTTCATTGAATCTGCCCTGTGTCTGAGAACAGATGTGGCATTCCCTGAAAGATCTCACTAAAATTCTTCTCCTTGGACTTTAAGGGATAGGTGGCATGACTGCTCATAATCTCATCTTTGAAATCCAGACAATGCTTCGTATTCTAATAGGTGCCTACAAATGATACTGGATTTGCATTCTATCTGATTATTATTTTTAAAGCAATCAAAAATACACTGAATACCAATTCATAACTGGTATAGATTACCTGAAATAGTTCCAAATGTAACAGACTAAGTGTTGGGTCCTTAGCCACAGTTTTTGAGACTGTCACATGTCACCAGATGTCTTCAGTGTCACAACTCTTTATTTAACAGCTCTTTATTTCACAGTTCTAATAGGTATATTTTTGCTGGCTATATTAGTCCCATAAAAAGGACTCTCCCTGCTGGAACGACACTCCCAATGGATGCTCACTGCCCATTGATTTGCTACTTGCCAAGTGTCTTCTGGGGCTTATCTTCTTTGCTTTCTGTGTTGTTATCGTTTTCTCTTTATCTTCATCACCTGCTTGTTTGCCTCACTGCTTATTCACCGTTGGCCTGCCTGAGTCATCCATCTGCACTGGCTGGCTGGACCTGATTCCCTAGGCAACTTTATTTCTTTGTATCCATTATCTACACTCTTGTTCCTGTAACTGTTTCTGTTATATAATTAGCTACGTATAACTAATTATAAATATATATAAATTTATATAGCTATATGTGTACAAATCTGTGTAAGCAAGATTTAAATGACTAATCAGACCATCATTTTCTCCCCTTAATTTTACTATAATAAAACAACATTTAAATTACCTGAAATTTGAAGGATAATTATTGAATATATAAGATGCACATATGTACAAATATATAGGCATGCTTTTCTTTCTCTTTTTCTTAACTCATTTACTCTGATTCATTTATTCTTTTCTTAGTTTTTTACTTTTTTGGGTCACAACTGACTGTACTCAGGGCTTACTCCTGGCCCTGTGCTCAGGGGTTACTAATTGTAGACTGGAAAACACATGGGGTATCTAGGATTGACTCAGGTCAGCCACTTACAAGGCGAAATCCCTACCCATTGTACACACAGTACACATAGTCCTGATTCTGTACACATATACTCCAGTCCTCATTAATATTCTTACTTTACTTCCCTTCTTTTTATTTCTTCCCTTTCATTTATTGAAAAAAATGCATAGCACTTTAACAGAGATGTTTATACATATTTACAAAAGTTATATAATAACAAATGTAAATAATACACAGAATGAGATATCACTTCATACCTACTAATACATTACAATAATGTACAGTAACTATTGTCAAAGAAGGAGCAATTAGAAATCATATATTTCTTGTGAGAATAGGAAATTAGGAAATCATATATCAAAATAACATATTGACAGAAATGTGCCCAAATTAGAATTACTACATAATCTAACATTCCTTAGATTTACTAATATTCTAATATTAAAAGTAATTTTAAAAAACATGAAAAGTTGTTTTTACAATGGTATAATACAGGTGATTGGTTTGTAAAAATCTTATTTATAATGTTTTACTGTAAAATTTCTTATAAGTATACTTTATGCATTAAAATTATGCCAATAAAATAAAAATTAGTATTAATATTGCATTTCTGTCAGAATTTATTTGAAGTTACTGATGACAAGTAATATCAATATATGCCTAAACACTTAATACAATTCATTAATGCAAAATACATATTTAATGTGGTACATTAGAATAGTATCCAACCATAAAAAATGAAGTGCTTTTACTTATTTCAACAAAATGATCCTTGCAATAATTATGCTATTTAGTTATATATGTATGCATAGAACATGTATTAGACATATCCATAGATTAAGAAATGGAATGGTATTTTATGTAAATCAGAACAAGGAAAATATAGACAATGACCTTTAATAGGTAAAAGGTGTCATGTGGATGATGAAACCAATCTAGAATTAGTGATAATGGCTGAGCAGCATTGCGCTATAAAAAACAGAGATTATATTATAATGCGTTATTTGAGAGAGGGCTTATTATGTTATGTAAATTATATCTAAAAGTCCTACGCATTAAATTTTTTACTGTGTGACAGTGAAATCAATGAAATATATGTTACCTTAGTATTTACTTTAATGCTAGCTATAGTTGACGACCTTCAACATTTACTTGAATCATCCTCTCCTTATAGGCATATATTAGTTCACAAGTACACAATTTGGCCCACCACACCAACAATTTACAGTAGAAGTGTAGGTATTATTATTCTAGATGAGATCATAAAGAAATCATGACTTCCACTTTAGTAAAACTCTTTAGTTAATCTCTCTGGGAGAGTTAGCACGATATTTTCATTGGAAGAATGAATGGGCCATGTGATACGGTTCGGGAACGATGCGAGGGAGCAGAGGAAATGAGCTCCAGCATGCCCTTCAAAGAAATGACTCCTCATGAGACACCTCAGGGCTACGTAGGTGGGATGTTAACAGATTCCTCAGTTTCGAAACCGTGAGAGATTAATGTCTGTGTTCTTTTTTGTGGTAGTAGTTTTCCTCTGATTTTAAGTGTCACTATGATTTACAGTACTATTGATAGAGTTTTAGATACACAGTGTTCAGACCACAAATACATGCCCAGATTATCAATATTCCGTCCACCAGGTAGTACTTCAGTTTAGGAACTGCCTTGCATGTGGCCAGTTGGCTTCAATCTCCTATACCAAGTATGTTCCACAAGCATAGCCAAGAGTTTCCTTACCCAAAGGCAGGAAGAAACCCTGAACAACACTTACTGTGGCCCCCCCAAACAATTTTTTAAAAGAAATTATAATTAAATAATTAACAAAGTATCCCAATAATGGTTAAATGATGAATATAATAAGTATCTCTCATTCAAGTCTTGGGACAATTTAAACATTTAAATGACAAATTCATTAAATTAGGCTCCTAAGAAATGCAACATTATTTTTAATTTTTACATGATAAACACTGATTTAATTTAAATCTGTAGGAGATTAACTAAATGCATGTAACCACATATTTATAAGACAAAGAAATTGAAACAGATTAACTTAATTATTCAGAATTTCAGACAAATAGAAGAGCCATAACTAAAGCTTGTGGTCTTTCATACTTTGTTAGTGTTCTTTACAGGGAACTTTCTAGCCTCCATGGTTGAGATTTCAGGGACCAAAGAGAGTGGTACAAAACCAGGGTTGCAGATTTGAAGTCAAGGGTTTGGTCCCCAAACTCACTTCACATGCTGAGTGACACTGCTATTAGGACACTGAACACTGCAACCAACTGTCTGACTCCTATTAATGGCAACAACAACAACAGCAACAGCAACAATAACAAAGGGAAAAATAAAGATTAAAATGTGTAATTTCTTAGAAATGATTGGGGCAGGAGAAAAAGTACAGTTGGGAGAGCGCTCGCCTTGGAATGACCAGTACTGAGTCCCTGGCATCCCATAGAGTTCCCTGGTCCCTGCCAGGACTAATCTTTGGGCACAGAGATTACAGAAGCCAGGAGTCTGAGTGTGACTCCAAAAACACAAAACAAAACACATTTCACATTAAGAAGGTGTTTGTTCAACATCTATCAGTGCTCAAGGGATATTACAGACTGTGTGATGTTTGCAGGATCTTATGTGATCCAGGAATTAGCCTCTGCACTATATCTCTGGGACCCCAAAATAATTTTTTTCAAGTATGGCATACTAGATTAATTTGCTTTTAATGTTTACCAATTTAGTAGCTCATAAATACTTGTCTTCATTTAAATAAAGATTCACTGAGTTTGATACAAGAAAGACATTGGAGGGGCTGGGGTAGTAGTACAGAGGGTAGGGCATTTGCCTTGCACAAGGCCAACCTGGGCTCAATTCCTGGCATCCTATATGGTCCCCTGCACACTTTTAGAAATCGTTTCTGAGTGCAGAGCCAGGAGTAACCCCTGAGCACTGCTGGGTGGGCCCATAAACAGAAAATCAAATAAATAAATAAAAAGAATGACCTTGGAGGTGTTTCATATCACTAGTTTTTCTCTAAAACTGTGTCAATGTTTTAAAATTGAAATTAAAACCTATCAATCTCTTGAGTCTATATATTTTTTCTGCTATTTTTAATCATCATTAATTCTAGGGCCTTATTATATAATTCTAGTAGACCAAAACAGAAAAGATCCTTATTTGTTTTTCATGTTTAAAGCAGAAATAATGAAAACCCAAGGAACAGGGAAAAGCAGACCTAATTCTAAGCATAATGATGTATAATCAAACTCCTTAAAATGTTAAATATTTCTGAAATTTAATTTAAATGAGCACTTTTCAGGGGATAGAGGGTTTCACACTTGGTAGTTCTCAGGGCTTAATGCTGGTTCTGTGCTCAGGCATCATTCCTCACAGGATTGGGGGCAATGTACGCCCCCCCCCCCAGGATAGAGCTCAGGTAGGCCACATGGAACACAGCTGCCCTGTGCTTTACTATTTGTAGCTCAAAAGCAGATTTTCCGATGTTGGGCATTGTATTAAATTGTTGAGCATTGTATTAAAGATTTACATAAACAACTGGGTAGGTTAAGGGTTAGAATTTATTGTACATATAAAGTAGGTGGATCTGGGTCAGAGTCTGCAACTTGTTCATGGTTACCACTGGAATTAGGACATATATCACTTTTTCCTCGTTATGCATTTATTTTTATTCATTGCAGTTTTTAGAAGTGTATCCTAAAAATACTTTTTTAATGAACTTTGTTAATTGTATGGTTGTAAGTTTCTATTCTTACCCCCTTTCCTTTTTTGTATGGATGTAATGATTCTTTGCATTGAAGCACACATTTGAAATAATCTTTTCATTACATGAGTTTCAATTGGAGACTTTGTTACTGTGTTGTTACTGTGTCTGGCATATTGAATACTCTCGGTAGCTTGCCGGGCTGTCCGAGAGGGGCGGAGGAATCGAACTCGGGTCGGCCATGTTGGCCGCTTGTAAGGCGAACACCCTACCCGCTGTGCTATCGCACAGAAATTTTAGTAAAAGGATTAGTTTCTAAAAAGAAGCTAATTGTTCTATATGTCAGATATTAATTGTTAATAAATTAGCTAATAGAATATTTAAATCTTATTTTGTCACAACAGAATATGTACTCTGTATATTTGTATGTAGACATACCCAGATACATGCATGTATATGTACATATGTATCGGGGGGATGTAAATCAGTGGCATAAATTCATGCATTTCTTCAAAATCTATTTGAGCAATGGAAATAATTTTTTATAATTATTTAAGAATATGTTTGAAGTTGTTAAAGTGACTGCTTACTTGTATATTAGTGTGAAGTGCTGTAAAATGTTAAAAATGGCTACCTCTCTGGTTAAGTTTATTTATTGACTTTATTAAAAGATTTTCCATGAAAGAAGCAACTTATTTCAAGGCTTTATTAGGTGTTTAATCTATGCATGCCAAACTTCTTTCTCCCTTTTTATAGGTGACTGACACTTAGCTTGATTCATTATGATTAAAAGGAAGTTTTAAATTACTATTTTTATAATTTTTCCCTGATATTAATAAATAGAAACTTAATTTCGTATCGAGTATTTACATAAAAGTCAAATAAAAGCCTCTAGAAATCAGCTAGTATCACTTTTCTGAGATAAAAAAATATATAATACTGATCAAAACATAATGCTCCTGACTTGAAAATATTTGTGCCAACATTACCTGAAAGCAAATATTTTACTTTTGATGTAAAAAGCGTCAAACCTAGGAATTTTCACTGGAACCTATAATTGTAGTGTTTTTATGGGCTTTACTATAATACTATACATCTTTCTTAATGACACAATTGAAAACTACAATAATCAAGCTTAATTTCAAAATATTGAAATTCTCCCTGTGTGTTTTTAACCTCCAGGGAAAAACAATTAGAGAGACAGACAATCTAGCTAAATAGACCGGCAAAAAGCCTGACTTCCTCCCTGCTTCATTACCCTCCATCTTCTAGACTCACATTTCCCACAAATGGCTTAATTATGTTTACCTGACATCCTCATTCCTCCCTGCTGACAAGCGATGGGTGCTTTCAAGTCAAGGTAGACAGTATTTTCTAAAAACATTTGTAACTCCGTGCAAGGAGGCTAGTCTTGTGAATATATGGTAGTAGTTTCAACGTGTTTGTGATGGTCATTTCCAGAATTTGAACACTTCCTAAAACTAGCCTTGCACAATGGGAAGCAAAACTGCTCTTGAATGCAAACACTTCGCATTAGTTAAAGAAATACATAGAGGGCTGGAGCTATAGCACAGTGGTAGGGCGTTTGCCTTGCATGCAGCCAACATGGCCGACCCGAGTTCGATTCCTCCGCCCCTCTCGGAGAGCCCGGCAAGCTACCGAGAGTATCTCGCCCGCACGGCAGAGCCTGGCAAGCTCCCCATGACGTATTCAATATGCCGAACACAGTAACAACAAAGTCTCCAATGGAGACGTTACTGGGCCTGCTCGAGCAAATCGAGGAACAACAGGAGAACAGTGACAGTGACAGAATAATTCATACTATGGATTAGAAGGATGGATCCTAAAATGTTGATCAAGTGTTGAGCTCCCTTGCACCTCAATAGTCAGGACCTTAAATATATGGCAGACATATATTAATAATCTTTACTCATATTCAGCAGCATATTGGTCTCTGGCTTTTGCACTGAAATAATTTTTTTCTTGTCACATATGAAGATCCTTCTTTGCAGGCTAAATCTAAGTTGAGATCTGTCAAAAAATAATAACCCACAGATCTGATTTTCCTGAGCTGTATTAATGGAATGAACTATCAATTTAAAACAATATAAGGTTTCAGAAATTTTTCTACTTGCCTTCATAAGAAATAGACATCATTCTAATTTCTGTCAGTTCAATAAGTAGAAGTTGTCATATTTCCCTATAGTCACTAGGCTATGAATCTGAGTAGCAAATCTACTGATAATTAGATATGATGCCTCAAATTAGAAACCAATACTACACGTGTGAATTAATGGCATTTCATTAAGAATTATAGTCTCCATTAATAAAATGTGAGTAGATAAAGCTTTGCAGCACAGAGGTAACTCAGGAGAGTTCTGTTCAAGTCCAGTTTTAATCAAGGACAGTATAAAATGATGAATGTAGGAGCCAAAATATATTGATAAGTCTCGAGGCAAAAGCACCTGGAGCTTTCTAATGTGTGACTCAACATCCTCTCTTGTGCAGAGCACCGTGGGGTGAAAATAAATGGGGGGTTCGAATTCTGAGAGATTGTCAACATAAACATATTGAGCAAGTCACATTTATGGATGTGAAGTTAAATTGATCACAAACTAACCTAGTTCACTGAATTGAAATGAACTAGGTCTAGACTAAAGATCCCTTTATCATGAAAATCCAGGATTTGGTTAACAAGTGATAAAACTGAATCAGGACCGGAAGCTGAACTGAATAGGGACCACTGGGATTCATTCCTCTCATTTGCAATAAGCCTCACTGACTTGTCACAGCTGTATAGGAAGTATTCATGCAGCAGATGAAAAACTGCCTTGCCTGGTTTTTACCCTCTACTCTAACCATGTAGCATCTTCAAAGTCAGTCTGTAATTATACCTGGGCAGAAACTTAGCCCCAACACTGTTTTAGCACTGGAGAAAAAAGAACAATGTAGGTCAGCTACAGAAGTCCTCTTCCTTTGTCCTAGGGTTAGATTTGACAGTGTTACTTAGGAATAAAATTGTGTGTGTGTTTGTGCGCACGCGCACACGCGCGAACCCACGCACATTCCTGTATGTGCCTGTGTGCCTGCATGTCATATGTCATGTAATTTCCACTGGTAGGGATACTCTTCACTTGAAGCACAGTAAGTCTGAGAAAGCAATTTATTTTCTCAGATTTGGAAATTTGCACTTTCAAATTTTGTAATTTTACTTTAATTACCTTCACCAACATGCATTAAATTTTATTTAATATTAAATGCATTCGATATTTATATGTAAATGCTTTAAAAATAATCAAAATGTTTACATGTCCTTTATTTTCCACAAAAATTATCACTCAGCCATCCTAATTCATTCTGAGCTCTCACTAATCTTGTACATCATGTATTATAAGAGTTTTAGACCGGTTTTCTCTTGGAACAAAGAAATACATTTCTGTATCCATTATAGTTTCTGTATTCAATAAATTTATGTCAATATAATTTCATATTCTAGTTGCACTTGAAAATGCACAGTAGGTCATCATGCAGAAACCAGTGTAGCCAGTGACATAGGAGAGAAACAGAGGGTCTTGGTGTTGGTCAAACATTTCTAGATTCTTCAATTCTTTCAGGAATGAAACTGGAAATAAATGAAAGCTCAGACTTAGAGTTAGAAACTAATAGAAAAATTTATTTTCAAACAAACATACAAGAAATAAACTCCCCCACCAGAGAGGACTTTAGGAATGGGCTAAATCAAGGGATGGGGGTCCATTGATTATTTCTTTTTATTTTTTTCCTTTTAATGTTGGAGTGAACAACTTGTAGATGACAGACAATAGGCAGATCGGGCGATAGTTGCCAATGTCATGGATGTCTCCCTTCTTGAACAGTAGTACGGTCCTGCTGGTTTTCCATTGAGATGGAACCTTGCATTCAGACAGGTAGCGAGTGAAGAGCCGAGCCAGTGTATTGATGAGTACTGACGGCAGGTTCTTCAGGTGTTCAGGTCTGACCTTGTCTGGGCCGGGTGCTGTTTGTTGGCAGAACACTAGATGAAGGACAACCATGTGAGCAAGCAGGGTTCCGCAAAGGATTCAGCACCATCGACCATATCCACACGATAACCAAACTCATTGAGGTTTCTCGGGAGTTCAAGATGCCGCTCTGCTTAACGTTCATTGATTTAAAGAAGGCCTTTGATTCTGTTGAGACAGAAGCGGTCATTGAAGCCCTAGCCAATCAGGGCATTCAAGCCCAATACATCAGGATCCTCCGTGAGCTGTATTGCGGATTCACTACCAGGATCTCACCATTCTACAAAGAAGTGATCGTTGATGTCAAGAGAGGGGTGCGGCAGGGTGATACCATTTCACCAAAACTCTTCAGTGCCACCCTCGAGAACATCATGCGACGACTGGAATGGGAAGGAATGGGAGTGAAGATAGATGGCCGGCAACTACACCACCTCCGCTTTGCTGATGACATTGTTTTAATAACACCAAACATCAGCCAAGCGGCACAAATGCTGGCCGACTTTGACCGTGAGTGTGGAAAGGTAGGACTACAGCTGAATCTTACGAAGACAATGTTTATGAGAAACAGCCTTGTTCCTGACGCCCCATTCGCTCTCAATGGAACGACCATCTCCGAATGCAACAGCTATGTGTACCTAGGTCGAGAGGTCAACATGACAAATGACCTGGCACCCGAGCTGCGCAGGAGGAAGAGAGCGGCTTGGAACGCCTTCAAGAACGTCGAAGAAATAGCTAAGAGGACAAATAACCTCCAGCTCCGGGCACATCTCTTTGATTCCACTGTTCTTCCTGCATTAACATATGCCTCAGAGACCTGGGCCCTACGCAAACAAGATGAGAACGCCATTCAGGTCTCCCAAAGAAGAATAGAAAGAGCTATGCTTGGACTATCACGTTTCACTCAAATGAGAGAACGAATCCGGAGTTCTGACATCCGTCGACGATCAAGGATCAGGGACGCTGTCTCATTTGCCAAGGTGTCGAAAATCAGATGGGCTGGTCACGTAATGAGATTTAAAGACGACCGTTGGACTAGAGCTGTTACTGATTGGATTCCACGGGATGTCAAGAGACCGCGTGGCCGCCCACCTACCAGATGGTCAGACTTCTTTGTCAAGGTCATGAACGATCGGTTTGAGGCCCTCCATGTTCCCGGAGCGAAGAGATGCCATTGGGCTACACTAGCACGCGACAGGGACAAATGGAGACGTTACTGGCGCCCGCTCGAGCAAATCGACGACTAACGGGAAGTTAAGTGATTAAGTGATTAATGTTGGAGTACTCCTATTTATTCAGCCACCGATTAGCTGATTGAATTGGGCATGAACTCCACCTTATTTTTTTCCCATTTTTTATAATTTTATTTATTGAATCATCGTGAGAGCAGTCACAAAGCTTTCGGGTTTAAGTCTCGGTCATACAATGAAACACTGTACCTTCACCAGTGTCCATTCTCAACCCCCCAAAACCCCAGTATACCCTGATCCCACACCCTCCCCCTACGTAGAACCAGAGAGGCCATGCCTCCAATTATACAGCTGAGCTGAAGGTGGTTTGTGGGTGTGTCTCCCACATACCTAACTTTTGGCTGTTTCCTTTCTGGGTAAACTTTGCCCCAAGATTTTGGGGTCTGGTCAAAGGAACAGTAGCAATTTGGGGGTATCGGGAAGTCTGAAGGTGCCATCAGGCTGCTGATGCACTCACCTCACAGGTACAGATTGACCTGTGGCGGCACCATACCCCCTGTGTGTAATTCTTTTTAAATGGAAACTGAGGTTTTTGTTTCTCACCCAGAGTCCAGATTGCTGCACAGGTGAGAGAGTTACCTTCATTCGCCTCAGTTGTTCATTCAGTTGAGGGCTCTTCCCTGCAGTAGAGGGAGTCTAACATCCCCTTTCCTAGAGAGCTCTGCAAGACTGTAGTCTTAGAAAGTTTCTGGTGAGTTAGCACCCCTTCGACTGGCATAAGCTGTTAGTCCCTCAGCCTCCTGTGTGCTGGCCCAAAGCATGAGGAGCAGTTTTTCCTCTGGCTTCGTAAAGCTCTGGGTTCCCTCAGTGTCTGAGAGAGCCTGTGGTATCACAGAAACACGTCGAAAATCGAGTGGGGACAATTCAAATGGAACCCCTCTCAGAAGCTGGCAGGAGGATGCAGAAGCTTTCTCTTTGGGTGGTATTATTCTCTCTTCTGCTTCTCTATGCTCCATTCTTTCCCTTTACTCACACTAAAATTTGTAGTTCAGGATGATATGAAAGGATTTCTATGTTGCGAGCAGGAAGAGAGGTGGATGCTGGTAATGTATATTAAGAAAAACAATGTCTCGTGGGGGTTAAAGGGAGGGAAATTGGGGACCATGATGCTGGGAAATGTGCACTTTTGGAGGGATGGGTGATAGGACACTGTATGACTTAAGCCTTATCATGAACAGCTGTGTAAGGGTCTATCTCACAGTGATTCAGTAAATATTAATCAATGATTAATTAAAAAATTAAAAAATAATTAAAAAGAAAAATCAGTGTCTGAAACCCAAACCACTCCAAAGGCATGGGGTCCTTTGACACAAAAGACCCATCTCAGGAGCCCAGAAAATCACTGAGATGACAATTCCACACAGGTGCTTGCGTGTTGGGTATGAGAGGAGAGAGCCCTGGAGGGGAGGGGCTCCTGCTGCTGGAACAAAGGCCATGCCCAGTGTGGAAAGGCCACCCGCAGCACCCTGCTTCCGCTGGGCAGCCACCCAAGTAATGATGGGTGGGAGAGTAGTTTGGGAAACCTGTACAGAAACTGTCTTGACAGGGGAAGAGGCACGCACTTGTCCTTATCTCCTCTTGAGATGTGTGTTTTCATACTTTAATATACATTGCCCTATTCTGGGAAATAGCCCACGTATCCATGCTTGAGATGTGCACTTTGGGCTCTGTCTACTCTGGAAAAGTTTGTAATCTCTCTTGAACATGTGTCTTAATCTTTCCCCTTCCCTCTGACTAATTCACCAACAAATTTGCCATATTCACTGATAATTCTTTTATCAGTGATTTTATTAATTTTTTATTATTTTATCATTGTGTGGTAATGATATCTTGTTCCACCTCTATCTATGAAAAAGAATAGTAAGACTTCTTGAATATTATAATTTAATATAACTTAAATTATACTAATGATGCTGGTGGGTCTCGGATGACTTATGTGGAGAGGAGACAGTAGCCTCAAGAAGGGCCCTACTGCTTTCTCCCGATCCACCTCACCACAGTGGGACTGGCTAGAAAGGCAAGGGCTGATCAAGTCTGCAAGGAACCCATGCACGGCACAGATCTCAAGTCCTGCCAGCCCCACTGGGAGTTAATCCCTACCACCTGATTTTTCAAGTAGTCATGGACTCAGGTTGGAGTGAGGAATTGCTTTTTGTAGGAAAGAAAATTCAGTGCAGACCCTAAATCAGGTATTTTGGGGTCCTTCACCTTTCTCGCAGAATAGAATTTCAGAAGAAGACAAGCAGTGAAGTAAAACACATTCCATCTGGAATTTCTAAGGAACCAGGGGGATAAAAGAGAACATTGGGCTCTTCAAAGAAGAGTCAAGTACACATTCCAGCATTAAGTAGGAAAGTATTGCAGCAGGAAGATCCTCTCTTGATTGCCAAAAATGATGCAGGCAGGTAGATCAGGCAAGTACATATGCTGCTCAGCCTTGTGGCCAAGTGCACGCCAAGCACGTCCACCTGTTCTGCTAGCAAGGAGTTAGTCCCCAACACCCGATTTTTCAGGGAGCCATAGATTCAAGCTGGAGAGAGAAATTGCTCCTTTGCAGGAAAGGAAAGTGAGCCCTAGGTCTTACCCAGACCTTTCCTTGCCTTCTCACAGAAAAGAATTTCATCACGTGACAAACAATGAAGTTAAAACAGATTTATCTGGAAGTTTTGAGGAAAGGGAAGGAGGGAAAGAAAGAGAGAATAATGAACTCAAGAAAGAACACAGGCTTCTCTAAAGCCAGAGAGTGCCCCAACACACAACTCACACTAGATATAGAAGCATGAAAGTCCACATCTCAAGAGGACAGGTGTGGGTGACACACTGCTTGAGCCCCACATGCACTTGGCCACGACCCAAGCTCAGGCAGCATCTGTGTGCTCTTCCTTTGTTCAAGATGGCATTTATATTGTTTCTCTCAAGCTACACCATGTGGGGCTTCCTGCCTAGCTAAGGGTCTGTTGCTAAGGCAATTTCCAAGGGGTGGGGGTAGAGTTGGGATTAATGGTCTTCTTTGAAATTCCTTTCTTGCTGGAGCTTCTCTAGGAGGGTGGTTCATCCTTCTCTGAGTCTGTTCTGGTGCCAATAAAGGTCTTATTGGGTTTTGGTTCCTGTGTCTATAAGGTGGGTCCTGAGAATCTTAGGGCCAGATGGTTTTATTACTTTCCAGGAATCCCATTGCCAATAGGGCTCCTCCCTATATACCTGTCTGCCTCATTAAGATATAATTTAAACTTATTATCATTTATCATATTATAACTCAGTGATTCCACCTCTTAACATCTACCCTAAGAACACAAAATTATTAATTTGGAAGATATATATATACTCCTGAAAGAGGACAAATTTTATACAATTGTGTTCAGATATTTCTTGAGTATTTCCAATGTACTCAATTTACCCTTGGACATGTTTTTTATAATGTATCCTCAAAGCACCAGAATAGAATAATTAATATTAATATCACAATTTCCTGATTGTTAGAGGCTGAGAAATTAAGTAACTTGCCGATGAAACAATAAGTTTCAGAGCTAAGGGTTGATAATGAGATTATAGCCTAATAAAAATACTTGCCCACATTTATATCTATATTGAATGCTAAGTACAATATAAGAGTTAATAAATATATGTACTGTTTTATGTGTATCACCTGGTTTAGTTCTGATAACTATGAAATAGAAATCTTTTTTATAATCATTTTGTCATTAAGTCTTAGAAGGGATACAATTTTTTTAAAGTCACTTTAGTAATTAATATTCAAAATTAGGCTATCCATTAGCATAAGTTAAACTGTCTACTGTAACTTAAGACTAATGTATCTTGTCTACTATTACTATAAACAGCTTTATATTTATTAATCTAAAAAGTTGTGAACAATGCACACAGAGAGAAGTTATTTTGTCATGATCTAATATTAAAATGTTGTGTGTAGAAATCTGGAAAACTATATACTAGGAAGAAGTAAACACTTTCTATATACATTAAAAGTTTATTTTTCATCTGCTGACTACAGAGAAAGATTTCAAAAATTGCTGGCACAAGTTTCAGGTAACTGGTCTATGTAGTTTATTGATTTTAAAGTGGAAATATAATGCCAAAAATAAAATTCCACATAAAATAAATTTTACAATAATTTGCATAAACTGGTTGTAGGATAAATACATCTGTTGAACGGTATGGTATTGGATTGTTTTAACCTGGTCTTATTAATATCCTAAATCGTAGTGACTAAAATAAATTTTTGGAAAAGATTGGGGCTCTTGCTTCACATGAGGCTAACTCGGGTTAATTCCCTAGCATCCTGTATAGTCCCACAAGTGTAATTGTCCCATGTTTACCTGAACTGTAAGAACATGGAGACAGTTTTCAGCACCTAGGGCAATGGATGCTCAGAAGTCTTGTGCATATAGTTTGTCTGAGACAAAATCACCCAAATGGGCCATACACTTATAGTCATGTGACCAAGTTTATGAGGGAAGTACAAATGGTTATATAGGGGCAGGAAGAAATGCATTATGAGCACATCACGAGATAGGAAAAAGAAAGGAATTCTATAGTTTGTATGAGCTAGATGGACAGTGTGTCATGAGGTGTCACTAATGCAGAGCTAATGCAGAGGTGGAACAATGAGCTTTACAGACACAGCAGGTGTCGGCACTCCCTAACCCTGGCCCCAGGCAGTTGCAAGGCCATTGGGCCATGCTAATAACTAGGTAATGCTGGTTCCCCTGGCAACAGCTCACCCTCCTCAAGACAGAACTCAGGGCTTTCCTGCACAAGCCCAGCAGCCGAGAAGGTCAGGGAGCTCTGCCAGAAAGAACTCTGACATCTCCCCCTTTAGAATTATTTAAAGAGAAGCAGGCCTACATGGGCTTAAGACTGGGTGCCCTCTCATAGGTTATTCTGTAACCTACAGAATACAAAACTCTGAGTACAATAATGTCACTGTCACTGTCCTCCCATTGTTCATCGATTTGCTCGAGCAGGCCCAGTAATGTCTCCATTCTGAGACTTGTTGCTGCTGTGTTTAGCATATTGAATACATCACGGGGAGCTTGCCAGGCTTTGTCGTGCAGGTGAGATACTCTAGGTAGCTTGCCAGGCTCTCCGAGAGGGGAAGAGGAATAGGAACCGGGTCGTCCGGGTTGGCCTCATGCAAGGCAAATGCCCTACCCACTGTACTATTGCCCCAGCCCAGAACAATAATGCAAGTACAATTATTGAGACCATTTCAGTGCTTCTTACCCTGTCAACCAGACCCTGCCTCCAAGAAGGAGTCTCAAGTCTGACAAGCCATCAGTTATCCTCTGAGCCAGGTCTTCATGCTGCACTCTCGTAGTATTTTCTGGAAAAGTCTAACACTTTCTTTCTGGAGGGCTTGAGAAACAATAGAGAAGTCCCCCTTTGAGTCTAAAAAATTATATTTGAATTTTCCATTCATAGGAAGACTCATTATAAAGCTTAGAGGTAATAGAAGAATTTCCAGTCGCAAATCGACGATCAACGGGAGGGCCTTTACCTTTACCTTCCAGTCGCATAAAAGTCCAAACGGCACACATCTGCCTTCTCGAGCAATTCCTCCAAGCGAGATGTGTGCTGAAAGTAGATAAAAGACCAAACATGATGACCTCTCAGTATCTGTATTGCAGACTATCATACCAAAAGTAGAGAGAGATTAAGAAGGAAATTGCCTGTGGTAGAGGCAAGGGATGGGGTTGTGTGGGGGTGGCAGCAGGGATACTGGGGACATTGGTGGTGGAAAATGTATACTGGTGGAGGAATGGCTCTTCAACATTTTATGACTGAAGCTCAATCATGAAAGCTTTGTAATTGTATCTCATGGTGATGAAATAAAAAATGAAAAAGAAAAAGGAAAAGCAAAGAATGTTTTTAAAAAGTCCAAATGGTTGTTTCAACACATCAAGCTGATCCTAAATCCAAAGTAACACTTGCTGCAAGGCATCAAGTTGCTGCTCCAGGTCTTTGTTGACAGTATCTGAAGTATCCACTGAGGGTAAGAATCATTGTGCCATCCCTCACCAATGACATGTGTCTGGGCAGAGGCCCGCAAGGCAGCTCCCAGTGACTGCTGCTGTAGCTGTCGTAGCTATAAGCTCAATGATGGCAGTAATCAAAAGCCCAACAAATCGGTGAGGGCATTCTAGGAGCTTTGTGACAACATCAATCTAAAGTCCTTTTGTGGAGGAATTTGTTGCCAGTCCCTATTTAGGTTGACAAGTAACCAAACATAGGACCTTGCTTTCAGCAAAACAATATTGTTCTACATCATATAGAGACAAGGAGGCATTTCAGCAATACAGTATGTTTTACATCATATAGAAACAAGAAGACATTTAAACAAGTGAATAAAGCACAATAATTATAGTTGATAACCCTAAGCTTTTTATAAATTTTAAAATTTCATGAGCAAATGCATAGGAATATTTTGCACAAGATTGAATCCAAAAAGAATCATCATGGTGAATGTGATGAACAACTTTACTATATTTGTCAGCAGAGATGTTTACTACTCAAATGCTAACTGGGTGTGAGACCACAGCCATCTGCCATAAATCTTTATGCTCAGGGTAAAGAGGTTCATTTTTAACAGCCCTGAGTTATGGAGGTGCTAATGCCCCTTCATGCCATTCCAAAATCTTTTGTCCTCTATTCATAATATGATCTTCAGAAGTGTGGCCCAGAGGTGCCAAGTCGAGAAAGACACTGAGTAAATCAAAACAGCCAGAAATGAATCTTTCACAAGGGCCACAATTAATTATGTTGAAATCTTATGAAGAAAAAAGTTTTCCTCTGGGGAAGTGACACTCCTCCCAATGAGGGGGTATCGGGAGGAACCATATCTGTAAGCCTGGTATAAGAAATATCAATAGAGAGCATCCAGATTCAGGCATACATGGAATGTTGGGTGGAAGTGAGAGACTTGGTTGGAGAAAACACATACAGCCATTGCTGTTCAAGTAGTCTCATATGGGGAGGTTGACCTATACAACTAGGGTTAAGAGACTATCCTAGGTGTACCAGAAAATTAAGGTGACCTGAATCTCAACAGAGGAGGCAAATTGTTAGAGTCATTAGTCCAATTCTAGGGTCTGGCATGGTTCAATCAAGAACCTGAAAGAGAGAAAGGCGTGGAATACAGGTCCAATTAGTATACTGAGAATCTACACAATAAAATGGCAATCATAGTTAAAACTCATGGGGTTACAAGGTGTGTGAGTCTCTTCAAGAACAGATTATCCTTGGGCCTGAGTGATTTCATTTGTTCCCAAATTGGGGGAAATCAGGAGCAATATCTCTTCTTTTCTTTTCTTTCCTTTCCTCTTCTTTCTTTCTTCCTTCCTTCCTTCCTTCCTTCCTTCCTTCCTTTCTTCCTTCCTTCCTTCCTTCTTTTCTTACTTTCTTTGTTCCTTCCTTTCCTTTCTTTCTTTCTTTCTTTCTTTCTTTCTTTCTTTCTTTCTTTCTAACATGCCAGTTAATTTCAGATTGTGGTGCTAATAAACAAGTTTGTTTTCCTCTTCTTGTAATAAATAGATGACAGATAGATATAGATAGATAGATAGAGAGAGAGAGAGAGAGAGAGAGAGAGAGAGAGAGAGAATTCAACCACCATGAGATACAATTTACAAAACTGTTCATGTTCCACCACCAATTCCTCTACCAGTGTACATATCCTAGTAACAATGTTCCCGGCTTCTCTCCCATCTTCCCTCAACTCCTCTCCACCCCAGCCTGCCTCTGTGTGAACTGAATAACTGTAATGTTTACATCCAAGGGCCACAGTGAGGTGAAGAAAAATTTATAAGTAGAACATTTAAAATGTTCCCTCCCATTCAGTAAACATTATCCTAATATTATTTTTTTCTCATTTAAATCTGCTCGGCAGAGCCTGGCAAGCTCCCCATGAAGTATTCGATATGCCAAATACAGTAACAACAAAGTCTCCAATGTAGACGTTACTGGGCCCGCTCGAGCAAATCGATGATCAATGGGAGGGTTAGGGTTAAGTAAGTAAGTTAGATTTACTTACTTACTTAAATCTGTTTGAGAAGCATAATCCTCTCAAGAGGAATCACTTACTATCTCTCATATTGTCTGGAACTGAGGCTAGAAGTGTTTATAACTGCCAACCATTTCACATAATAGCAATAAAATGCTAGCCTTAGGAATATGGCTATCCTTAATGAATAAAAGCACCGACGTTTGTCATTTTCACCTAAAAGCAGTAATAAAAGAACAGAATGTAGATAATAACATGGTAAGTGCATTGCATGACCATCTTATTTAAAAGAAAAATTTTAAATGAAGTTAATGAAAAGTAGTTTAAATAATTTTTAATGCCATGTAGGAAAAGTACATATAGCAACAGTAGCAACAACAACAAAAAAACCAAGACATGCTTAATGTACATTTAAATGTTCGTCATATTTCATAGAAAAGCAAATAAATTTACCTAATTCTATTTAGTGATATGAACACTATGGTTATATTAAAACTTACAACTTCATTATCTTAGTCATTAAAACAATGTTCAGTTTTCAGTTATGTTTATGTTCAGCATCATGTCTACGTTAGAGTCTATTTTCCAATCCCATGGATGGTCAAGAATTGCACTAAACTAGTAGAGTAATACTGTTTACTTAACATCTGGAAGTCTTTCTCTCCTTGTAGGAATCACAGGATTCTTTCATGCCCACTTCCTTAAGCACAAGTTCCTTTCAACAGTCTACTTAAATGTCTAGTTGCATTATCCTGTGAGAATTTACTCTCACCATTTTTTGGAGAACTCCTATGTGTGAATGTAATGTACTAATAGGATATTTTTATCTTGAAACCTTTTGTTGACATAACCTACTGTGAAATCAGTAATACATTATTCTTATCTTTTATAATCTATTTCCCATTAGCTGAGATGAAAGTGTAATCCCATCAGGGGCCGAGACCTCCAAGCCTACTCGAATTGGAGTCGAGCATCTTCCACCCAGATCCTCCAAATTCCAGTAGGCGGGGGTCACACCCACCACCTGGCCCCCTGGCGCCGTGTAATCCCATCAGCGGCCAAGACTCAGAGACTATAAAATCCAGATCCCGGAACCGCGCGGCCGCATTTGCGGCCGCGCGACATCTTATTATCTCATTCCTAATTTGGACAAACTTGCAGGCTGTTGAATGTAGCCTGCCCACAGGGCAGAGTCTGGCAAACTCCCCGTGGTCTACCAAATATGCCAAATACCAGTAACAATGATGGGTCTCATTCTCCTAAAGAGCCCTGAATATAATCTCAGGGCTAGGATGAATGAGACGTTACTGGGGCCTGCTCGAGGCAATCGACGATTAACAGGATGATGAAATGAAAAAATGAAAAACATCAGTCAAGCGGCACAAATGCTGGCTGACTTTGACCGTGAGTGTGGAAAGGTAGGACTACAGCTGAATCTTACGAAGACAATGTTTATGAGAAACAGCCTCGTTCCTGATGCCCCATTCGCTCTCAATAGAGCTACCATCTCCGAATGCAACAGCTATGTGTACCTAGTTCGAGAAGTCAACATGACAAATGACCTGGCACCCGAGCTGCGCAGGAGGAAGGGAGTGGCTTGGAATGCCTTCAAGAACGTCGAAGAAATAGCTAAGAGGATGAAGAACCTCTGGCTCCGGGCACATCTCTTCGGTTCCACTGTTCTTCCTGCATTAACATATGCCTCAGAGACCTGGGCCCTATGCAAACAGGATGAGAACGCTATTCAGGTCTCCCAAAGAAGAATAGAAAGAGCTATGCTTGGAATATCACGTTTCACTCAAATGAGAGAAAGAATCCGGAGTTCCGACATCTGTCGCCGATCAAGAATCAGGGACGCTGTCTCATTTGCCAAGGTGTTCAAAAATCAGATGGGCTGGTCACGTAATGAGATTTAAAGACTACCGCTGGACTAAAGCTGTTACCAACTGGATTGCACGGGATGTCAAAAGACCGCGTGGCCGCCCACCTACCAGATGATCAGACTTCTTCATCAAGATCATGAACGATCGGTTTGAGGCTCTTCATGTTCCCAGAGTGAACAAATGCCATTGGGCTACACTAGCATGTGACAGGGACAAATGGAGACGTTACTGGTACCCGCTCGAGCAAATCCATGACTAATGGGGAGTTAAGTGATTAAGTGAAGTTAAAACAGATCCACATATTATCAACCTGTGCTGCTCTGGCTCCTCTTGTCTTTCATCTCATTTCATTTTTCATTTCATTTCATCATCCTGTTAATCGTCGATTGCCTCAAGCAGGCCCCAGTAACGTCTCTTTCATCCTAGCCCTGAGATTATATTCAGGGCTCTTTAGGAGAATGAGACCCATCATTGTTACTGGTATTTGGCATATTTGGTAGGCCACGGGGAGTTTGCCAGACTCTGCCCTGTGGGCAGGCTACATTCGACAGCCTGCAAGTTTGTCCAAATTAGGAATGAGATAATAAGATGTCGCGCGGCCGCGAATGCGGCCGCGCGGTTCCAGGATCTGGATTTTATAGTCTCTGAGTCTTGGCCGCTGATGGGATTACACGGCGCCAGGGGGCCAGGTGGTGGGTGTGACCCCCGCCTACTGGAATTTGGAGGATCTGGGTGGAAGATGCTCGACTCCAATTCGAGTAGGCTTGGAGGTCTCGGCCCCGGAACCCGCGTGGCTTTGTCCCTCTGCCAGTACCTTCAGGTGTGCGGAGAGTGGTCTCAGCATGGTGGTGGCTGGTCCTGGAGGTCTCCGGCTGCCGTAGCCCTGGCCGGGGCGGGGAGGAAAGCTCAACCCGCTCCCCTCCAAGGGACTCCGGGAAGGAACACCGAGGCGCGGGGGCAGAGACTGCACTGCTCTCGTCCGGGATCTGGATTTTATAGTCTCTGAGTCTTGGCCGCTGATGGGATTACACGGCGCCAGGGGGCCAGGTGGTGGGTGTGACCCCCGCCTACTGGAATTTGGAGGATCTGGGTGGAAGATGCTCGACTCCAATTCGAGTAGGCTTGGAGGTCTCGGCCCCGGAACCCGCGTGGCTTTGTCCCTCTGCCAGTACCTTCAGGTGTGCGGAGAGTGGTCTCAGCATGGTGGTGGCTGGTCCTGGAGGTCTCCGGCTGCCGTAGCCCTGGCCGGGGCGGGGAGGAAAGCTCAACCCGCTCCCCTCCAAGGGACTCCGGGAAGGAACACCGAGGCGCGGGGGCAGAGACTGCACTGCTCTCGTCCGGGATCTGGATTTTATAGTCTCTGAGTCTTGGCCGCTGATGGGATTACACGGCGCCAGGGGGCCAGGTGGTGGGTGTGACCCCCGCCTACTGGAATTTGGAGGATCTGGGTGGAAGATGCTCGACTCCAATTCGAGTAGGCTTGGAGGTCTCGGCCCCGGAACCCGCGTGGCTTTGTCCCTCTGCCAGTACCTTCAGGTGTGCGGAGAGTGGTCTCAGCATGGTGGTGGCTGGTCCTGGAGGTCTCCGGCTGCTGTAGCCCTGGCCGGGGCGGGGAGGAAAGCTCAACCCGCTCCCCTCCAAGGGACTCCGGGAAGGAACACCGAGGCGCGGGGGCAGAGACTGCACTGCTCTCGTCCGGGATCTGGATTTTATAGTCTCTGAGTCTTGGCCGCTGATGGGATTACACGGCGCCAGGGGGCCAGGTGGTGGGTGTGACCCCCGCCTACTGGAATTTGGAGGATCTGGGTGGAAGATGCTCGACTCCAATTCGAGTAGGCTTGGAGGTCTCGGCCCCGGAACCCGCGTGGCTTTGTCCCTCTGCCAGTACCTTCAGGTGTGCGGAGAGTGGTCTCAGCATGGTGGTGGCTGGTCCTGGAGGTCTCCGGCTGCCGTAGCCCTGGCCGGGGCGGGGAGGAAAGCTCAACCCGCTCCCCTCCAAGGGACTCCGGGAAGGAACACCGAGGCGCGGGGGCAGAGACTGCACTGCTCTCGTCCGGGATCTGGATTTTATAGTCTCTGAGTCTTGGCCGCTGATGGGATTACATGGCGCCAGGGGGCCAGGTGGTGGGTGTGACCCCCGCCTACTGGAATTTGGAGGATCTGGGTGGAAGATGCTCGACTCCAATTCGAGTAGGCTTGGAGGTCTCGGCCCCGGAACCCGCGTGGCTTTGTCCCTCTGCCAGTACCTTCAGGTGTGCGGAGAGTGGTCTCAGCATGGTGGTGGCTGGTCCTGGAGGTCTCCGGCTGCCGTAGCCCTGGCCGGGGCGGGGAGGAAAGCTCAACCCGCTCCCCTCCAAGGGACTCCGGGAAGGAACACCGAGGCGCGGGGGCAGAGACTGCACTGCTCTCGTCCGGGATCTGGATTTTATAGTCTCTGAGTCTTGGCCGCTGATGGGATTACACGGCGCCAGGGGGCCAGGTGGTGGGTGTGACCCCCGCCTACTGGAATTTGGAGGATCTGGGTGGAAGATGCTCGACTCCAATTCGAGTAGGCTTGGAGGTCTCGGCCCCGGAACCCGCGTGGCTTTGTCCCTCTGCCAGTACCTTCAGGTGTGCGGAGAGTGGTCTCAGCATGGTGGTGGCTGGTCCTGGAGGTCTCCGGCTGCCGTAGCCCTGGCCGGGGCGGGGAGGAAAGCTCAACCCGCTCCCCTCCAAGGGACTCCGGGAAGGAACACCGAGGCGCGGGGGCAGAGACTGCACTGCTCTCGTCCGGGATCTGGATTTTATAGTCTCTGAGTCTTGGCCGCTGATGGGATTACACGGCGCCAGGGGGCCAGGTGGTGGGTGTGACCCCCGCCTACTGGAATTTGGAGGATCTGGGTGGAAGATGCTCGACTCCAATTCGAGTAGGCTTGGAGGTCTCGGCCCCGGAACCCGCGTGGCTTTGTCCCTCTGCCAGTACCTTCAGGTGTGCGGAGAGTGGTCTCAGCATGGTGGTGGCTGGTCCTGGAGGTCTCCGGCTGCCGTAGCCCTGGCCGGGGCGGGGAGGAAAGCTCAACCCGCTCCCCTCCAAGGGACTCCGGGAAGGAACACCGAGGCGCGGGGGCAGAGACTCTGCCTGATGTTTGGTGTTATTAAAACAATGTCATCAGCAAAGCAAAGCAGCAAAGCAGAGGTGGTGTAGTTGGCGACCACCACCTTCACTCCCATTCCTTCCCATTCCAGTTGTCACATGATGTTCTCGAGGGTGGCACTGAAGAGTTTCAGTGAAATGGTATCACCCTGCCGAACCCCTCTTTTGACATCAATGAGTACTTCTTTGTAGAATGGTGAGATCCTTGTAGTGAATCCGCAATACAACTCACAGAGGATCTTGATGTATTGGGCTTGAATGCCCTGATTGGCTAGGGCTTCAATGACTGCTTCTGTCTCAACAGAAACAAAGGCCTTCTTTAAATCAATGAGCGTTAAACAGAGCAGCATCTTGAACTCCCGAGAAACCTCAATGAGCTTGGTTACCGTGTGGATATGGTCGATGGTGCTGAATCCTTTGCGGAACCTGGCTTGCTGGCATTGTTGTCCTTCATCTAGTGTTCTGCCAATCCTATTTAGGATGACTTAAGTGAACAGCTTGTAGATGACAGACAATAGGCAGATCGGGCGATACCTCGACTACCCAGCCGCCGCCATACTCCAGGACGCTTTCGGGACCAGCGCGGCCGTGAAGCGGCCGCGCGACACATCATAAGACACTAAATACCCACCTTCCGGAATTGTTGTACCATATTTGATAGGGTTCAAATATGGTAACGCCTATGAAGGCGATTAGACGTCACCCCAAAAGCCTCTATCCCTCTCGGAAAGACTGGCAAGCTACCGAGAGTATTCCGCCCGCAAAGAAGAGCCTGGAAAGGTATCCGTTGTGTATTCGATATGCCAAAACCTGCAACTACAATGGGTCTCATTCACCTGACCCTGAAGGCTTCAACGGCATGGCAGCACTGAGAAGGATGAGAAAGGAGAGGCCGATAAAATCTCAAGGCTTTACTAGGGTGCCACAACGAAGGAAGATGATCGTCTGTACTTTCAATGCACGTACGCTAGCATCAGATACATCCATTGAGAACTGATGGTACAAGCGCGAATGATTAAGTACGACATTATTGGTCTGATCGATACAAGAAGGCACGAAACTCACCATGCCTTTTTCGACACTGGAGAAGAATTGTTCCTCGGAACATGCGATAAAAGAGGTGTCAGAGGCGTTAGTGTCCTTGTCAACACAAACTTGGCCATGAGCATTGATTCATTTGAATGCCTAACAACCCGAATTGGACATTTACATTTGAATAGATGTGGCTCACTGCCTGCAGTTTCTATCTTCGTTGTCTACGCACCAACATCTCATTATGATGAAAGAGAAATCGAGAAGTTCTACATGGAGCTGGAGAAGTTCTATAAAGAAGACCACACCTTCTACAAGATCATTGTGGGTGATTTTAATGCCAAGATAGGACCGAGAAGATCAGCTGAAGAAGTTCACATCGGGACCCATGGCCTAGAATGGAACAAACAGGGTGAGAGACTGTCTGAGTTCATCATGTTGACCAAGACCATCCATGGTAACTCACAGTTCCAGAAGGCAGAATCTAAACGTTGGACATGGGAGTCTCCCTATGGACGATTCCACAACGAAATAGACCACATCATATTCAATCGATGGTTTTGCCTGACCAATGTTGCTGTTGTCCCAAAATTTCGAACGGGATCGGACCACCATCTCCTTTGTTCAAAATTCTACTTTACAGAGCGGGGAGAAAGGGCTGCAAAGTTCAAAAAGATAACTCCCAGAACGACCACCAACTGGGAACTCTTTGGCACCATTGTTGCAACATGGGAAGATGCCATTGTTGACAACATTGACGAGGAATACGATCGACTGGTTCAGCACCTCCATGAATGTGCGAGGAACGCCAAGAGAGAGATAGCCACAAAAAATCGCCTATCTTCGAAAACTCTTGAGCTAATTCGCCAGTGTGGTTTGGCGCATGCTGCAGGCAACCACAAGCTAACATCCGAGCTCGCAAAGCAGTGCAGACATGCGATCAAGGAAGACCTCAAAGAGAGAAGAACAGAAGTACTGGTAGATGGGGCAGAAGCCAGGTAAAGTATTCGTAATGCCCGCCTGTCCTTCGCCAACTACAAGACCAAGATGACTGCCCTCCGACGTCCTGATGGATCCATCACATCCTCCAGAATGGCAATGGAGAAGATTATCCATATCTTCTACTCAAATCTCTTCGATAGCCATGTCCACTTGCTGACATACCAAATTCCACAGGATGGATATGTCGTTCCCAAAGTTCTCCCTTCCGACACACCGTTTCGTCAGTAAAGAAACGAAAAGCACCCGGCCCAGACAAGGTCAGACCTGAACACCAGAAGAACCTGCCGTCAGTACTCATCAATACACTGGCTCGGCTCTTCACATGCTACCTGTCTGAATGTAAGGTTCTGTCCCAGTGGAAAACCAGCAGGACCGTACTACTGTTCAAGAAGGGAGATATCAAAGACATTGGCAACTGTTTTAACTTAAGACAATTATTTTTCATCTCCAAATTTAAACTGATTAATTACAACAAAGTAAAAATATATTCTACATCAGTGAATACTTGAAATACCAATAGAAATCTCTCTTAATGCCCTGAGGCACAGGCCTCAGACACCATCCCAGTTGATAAAACATGGGGAAAGATGACAGACAACAGTAGGATTGGATGAGCTTTCTTGCTTCTCTCAGGATATTCTCCTGCAGTAGTAGAAACACGTCATTCCACTTGATGTCTGCCACTATATTTTTTTCACATTGAACCAGTTTATGAATTACGTCCTTTTTATAAATAACTTCTCAAAATAGTTTTTCTCTTCATTTCTATTATTTAAACATGCTAGTTCCAAGAACAATCAGAGGTAAGAATAGCTAAGAGCACTTAAGGAATCTGCTGCAATTATGATTTCTTTTAATATTTATAAATGTTAATATCTTCCTTTTATCTTCTCTTCTTTCCCTTGTTAGTAGACACTATTTTGCTTGGCACAAGAGCAAGGACACATTCATCTTTGTATATCTTGTATCTGTGTAGCATCTCAGTACATTCTTATTGAATTTATTTAAATATTTTTAACATTTATAACTTTGAAATTATTTTAAAAGTTAATAATCAACACACTTTCAACAGAAAATAAATGTTAAGCTAGCTTTCTATTATAGCAGTAGAAGCAGCATTTATTTTATGTGCCCCGCCCGGCTACTTGGTTCAGCAGAAAGTATAGTTAAACAGATCTTGAAGAGACATAGAGGGTTTGTATATATTTACCTGATATGACTTAATGGATAATTCATTAATGGCAGACATGAATTACTTTCCAGGAATTGAAAAATATAATTTGATTGAACTAATTTGCAATAGCCTACTCATATTTCTAGAAACTTTGGTGAAGACGGAAAAATAAAGACAGGGCTGGAGCGATAGCACAGCGGGTAGGGCGTTTGCCTTGCACGCAGCCAACATGGCCGACCCGAGTTCGATTCCTCAGCCCCTCTCGGAGAGCCCGGCAAGCTACCGAGAGTATTCGATATGCCAGACACATTAACAACAAAGTCTCCAATGGAGACGGTACTGGGCCCACTCGAGCAAATCGACAATCAACGGGAGGGCCTTTACTTTACTTTACTTTTACTTGGTGAAGACAGAAACCCCTCAAATGCTACTTATTTTAATTAATTATATTTCTTCAAACTTCCACATATATTATAGAAATTGGAATTAATGCATTTGATTGTAATGTAAATTTAAAATTTTAGGCTAAATTTTAAATAAATCTATTCTGGAAAAATGAGCCAGTTTTCATCTTTAGACTACTCATCTGGAGAAGCAAGATATTGTGACAATTTGTTAAAAATCAGCTTTAAAGAGGTGATAGGAATATTCATAAATAAAAATAATATTTCTCACTTTTATTTTTAATATATTTTATTTTATATATAAATATTATTTTATTATATAAAATATTTTATATATTTTTATTAGTGAAACACCATGAGGTACAGTTATAGACTTACATATCTTTGTGCTTGGGCTCCAGCCATACAATATTTGTCACTTTTGAATGTAAAAGTTACATAATTTTGGAATAAAGAAATAACCTAAGTCTCTTGATATGAGTTCAGAAAATGATGGGTGTTTTTCATTATATAATTGAAATTTGTGAAGCAATAAAACCATTTGCTTTATGTTATGGTTCATTTTCTTTTTTTTAATTTTTATTAGTGAAACACCATGAGGTACAGTTGTAGACTTACAAATTTTTGTACTTGGATTTCGATTATACAATGATCAAATATCCATCCCTCCACCAGTGCCCATTTTCCACCACCATGGATCTCAGTATTCCTCCCACACCCATCCCCCCTCATCCCACCCTGCCTCTGGCTGGGCATTCCCTTTTGTTCTCTCCTTTTGGGTGTTGTGGTCTGCAAAGGAGGCATTGAGTGACAATCATGTTTGGTCTATAGTCTACTTTCAGCATGTATCTCGCATCCCGAGCGAGTCCTCCAAACATCCTTTACTTGGTGTTCCCTTCGCTATCTGAGCTGCCTTTCCCCAGCATGTGCTGCCATCTTCCAAGACCTGGAGCAGACCTCCTAGTACTTATCTTAATTACTCTTGGGTGTTCGACTCCCATTCTGTTACTTTATATTCCTCAGATGAGTGCAGTCTTTCTATATCTGTCCCTCTGTTTCTGACTCATTTCACTTAGCATGATACTTTCCATGTAGAACCACTTGTATGTAAATTTCAGGACTTCATCTTTTCTAACAGCTGCATAGTATTTCATTGTGTAGATGTACCAAAGTTTCTTTAACCAGTCATCTGTTCTTGGGCACTCAGGTTCTTTCCAGATTCTGGCTATTGTAAACAGTGCTGCAATGAACAAACAAGTGCAGATGTCACTTTGAGTACAGAGTTTTGCCTCTCTGGGATATATTCCCAGGAGTGGTATTGCTGGGTCAAATGGGAGCTCAATTTCTAATTTTTTGAGAATCGTCCATACTGTTTTCCAAAAGGGCTGAACCAGTCAGCATTCCCACCAGCAGTGAAGGAGTGTCCCTTTCTCGCCACATCCTCACCAGCATCAGTTGCTTTTGTTCTTTTGGATGTGGGCCAGTCTCTGAGGTGTGAGATGGTATCTCATTGTGGTTTTGATCTGAATCTCTCTGATGATTAATGATGTAGAGCATTTTCTCATGTGCCTTTTTGCTATTCGGATTTCTTCTTTGAGAGTTTCTGTTAATTTCATTGCCCCATTTTTTTATGGGGTTGGATGTTTTCTTCTTGTCTCCCCTCAATCATATGATCATCTAATATTTGATAAAGGAGCAAGAAATGTGAAGTGGAACAAGGAAAACCTCTTTAACAAATTGAACTGGCAAAACTGGATGGCTACATGCAAAAAAAATGGGCTCAGAACTCTGCCTAACACCATGTAAAAAAGTAAGATCAAAATGGATTATAGACCTCAGCATCAGACTGGAATCCATAAGGTAAATTGAAGACAAAGTTGGCAAAACCCTCCATGACATTGAAGCTAATCGTATCTTCAAAGATGTCACACCACTGGCCAAGCAAGTGAAAACAGAGATAGATGAATGGGACTATCTTAAAATAAGAAGCTTCTGCACCTCCAAAGAAACAGTGACCAAAATACAATGACAGTCTACAGAATGGGAAAGGATATTTGCCGAATACACATCTGACAAGGGGTTGATATCAAGGATATATATAGTTCATTTTCTAAGATAACTTTTTAGGACCACATCTGCCACTCCTGCCTGTATGCTCAAGGGCCCCTCCTTGTGGTGCTCAGGAGACCATATGTAGTGCTAAGGATTGAATCAAGGTCAGCTGCATGCTAAACAAATTATCTTCTGTACAGTTTCACCTGCCAAGATAATACTTAAGACATATTCATTGGCTTCTACCAGAATATAAGAGAATAAGCACAACAACCCATTGTGTTAGAGAAACCATTTTGGTAATAAATATATAAGATATTTTTTCATGCTCAGTACACATGAGAGTGCAACATCAATAAGATTATCTCACTTTCTCTGTTACTTTTGGGCTAAAAAAAATAAACAATACATTGCAAAGGGATGCAGACTAGAAAGATTATTTTCATGATGAAAGGTAGTAGGGAAGAGATTATTGGAATTGAAAACAGAGTAATAACACTTAATTTTTAAGCAACTCCCTAAAAATTGGTTTTGTTGGAGCTAATAAACACTTCCACAGAAAAGGTTTCTAGTTTCAATATGCATATTGAAACACACTCATTTTCACTTATTCTGGAGAAGGAAATCAAAATGACAAATAAGAACTCAATTCATATTTATGAGAATGTACTACTACAAAAAGGCCCAAAACAACAGATGTTGGCAGAGACAACAAGTAAGAACCTTTATACATTGTTGGATATAAATTGATCTCATGACTATGCAAACACTGAAATATTAAAAACACTGAGAATGTTAAAAATATTTCTACTAAATGATCCAGGAATTCTATACCATTTTACCCAAAGCACACAAAACAGTTTAAAAATATATATGTGGGGGGGGTATGGTGCCGCCAGCAGGTCAATCTGTACCTGTGAGGCGAGTGCATCAGCAGCCTCATGGCGCCTTCAGACTTCCAGATACCCCAAAATTGCTGCTGTGCCTTTAGCCAGACCCCAAAAACTTGGGGCAAAGTTTACCAAGAAAGTAAACGGCCAAAAGTTAGATATGTGGGAAACACACCCACAAAACACCTCCAGCTCAGCTTTATAATTGGAGGCAAGGCCTCTTTGGTTCCTGATTGAACTGCTTAATGGACATGATCCCAGAGACTCAGAAACGAATCTCAGAACCCAGTGGCTTTAGGTAGAAATGCATCTGGTCTCTGCAGTAGGCTACCGGTGCTGGGCCAACCCAGGTGGGAATAGGTTTCGTGCCTTGGCCTATTCCCCCTGGCGGCCCAGTGGCTGCCATCCATCTGAGGTCACTGGATAGTCACATTTGGGCCCCCAGTGACGAGACACACAGGGCCTCACGGGATGAGGGTGGAGCCGGGCTTGTCCTCCCCACCCCAATGAGATCCCAAGTCATTGCCCACGAATGGCCTCTCTGGCTCCTGATCAAGCTGCTTAACAGCCATGATCCCAGAGACTCAGAAACAAATCTCAAAACCCAGTGGCATTTGGCAGAAATGCATCCGGACTCCACAGTACGTTACTGTCGCCAGGCCACCCCAGGGAGGAAAGGGTGTTGTCCCTCCGCCTGCTCCCTCTTGGCGACTTGGTGGCTGTCATCTTCCAGAGGCCATTGGACAGTCAGGCTTAGGCCTGCAGTGACGAAACTTGTTGGGTCTCATGGGATGGGGGTGGAGGTGGAGCCGGGCCTGTCCTCCCCACCCTAACGAGACCCCAAGTCATCGCCCACAAACGGCCTCTCTGGCTCCTCATCAAGCTGCTCAATGGCCTTGATCCCAGAGACTCAGAAACAAATCTCGAAACCCAACGGCTTTTGGCAGAAATGTGTCCGGACCCCGCAGTAGGTTACTGTCAGCGGGCCACCCCAGGGGGGAATGGGTGCTGTCCCTCCGCCTGCTCCCTCTTGGCAACTTGGTGGCTGTCATCCTCCAGAGGCCATTGGACAGTCAGGCTTGGGCCCGCAGTGACGAAACTTGTTGGGTCTCACGGGATGGGGGGGAGGTGGAGCCGGGTCTGTCTTCCCCACCCCAATGAGACCCCAAGTCATCGCCCACGAACGGCCTCTTTGGCTCCTCATCAAGCTGCTCAATGGCCATGATCCCAGAGACTCAGGAGCAGATTTCTAAACCCAGTGGCTTTTGGCAGAAATCCCTCCAGATTTAAGTGTTAAAATTTCAGAATTTCAAAACCACATGGCCCTACTGCAGACACACGACATCATATGTTATTCATAACCAGCAATAGAACACAAATTGTGTATTGTTGCCTTTTCAGCAGATCTGAGTGTTGGGGTAAAATCTTAAATAATGGTGGGTCTGGTGTCATAATAGTGAATGTGATCAAAGTAGAGAGATAGTAATGTAGAAATCATCTGCCCCACAGGCAGGGGGAGGGTGTGGGATGGGGGTATACTGGGATTTTTGGTGGTGGAGAATGGGCACTGGTGAAGGTACAGGTGTTTCATTGTATGACTGAGACTTAGACCCAAAAGCTTTGTAACTGCTCTCACGGTGACTCAATAAATAAAATTATAAAAATTGGAAAAAGAAAAAAAAAGTAAGGTGGAGTTCATGCACAATTCAATCAGCTAATCAGTGGCTGAATAAATAGCAGTACTCCTACAAAAAAAAATATATGTGCACAAATATGCTAATTGAGGCACTATTTAACCAAATCTGTAAACAGTAAAGCATCCCATGTTACATGAATGGATAAAAAAATAACCTTGGCCTTTGTAACAATATGGATAGAAATGGAAGAATTCATTTTCAGTGAGATAAGTCCAAAGGATAAAGAGACACCAGATGAATTCAGTCCTGTATTGAATTTGAGGAGTGACACAGAGGGGCAGACACCATAAACAGTGACCTGAGAATTCAGAGTACAGAGTTCAGGTACCAGAGAAGAGCAAGGAAGGAGTTAAAGGGAGAAGGGTGAGGTTCAGTGAAGGTGGTGGAGTAACTTTGACACTTTGGTAGTGCTTTTAGTGTGCATGCATATACTTTGAGGAGATGTGAACTTGAGCTTCTAATGCACAAGGAGTCATGCAAACTAACTGTGGTTTTCTCCAACCAGTTGCCAACTGGCGACGGGGCCCACATGACAACCAGATGAGGAGGTAACCCACACCCAGAGTCAAAGATCAGCCTGCCCCAGCATGCACCTGTGGTCACCTGGCCCTGCACTCTGTGCTTCCTCGCATGCAGGCGGCCGGGACGGGATGAGCACTGTCCCACAGGTGTTGGTTCCCTTGTCCTGACCAAGAAAACCTAAGAAGCCCTTTAGTTTGTTCCAGGACATGGCTCTACCCCAGCTTCACCTGGTGCTGGCAGTAAATTTTCACCCCCGGAGTTCACTTCCCTAATTGTCCACTTAAAACAAACTTCCATCCCTTCACTTTATTCCCCTCAATCCCTCTGTACCTGCCTGACAGGGTTCTCTAATCAAAGACTAATGCTATCTCAAATCTTAAAAGTATTACTGATTGAAAGAAATATACCTGTTTTTAAGATTGAGACTCCTTTATGATTCAAGACTGTCCTGCTTTCTCTAGTGTATCTACAAATTTTTGTTTCAAATTTCTGCCTGCCTATGAATCAAATTTGTGGAATAACTGAATGAGCTTTAAATTTTTGACTGACCTTTGGAGCAAGCGCTACATGTGTGAGTCAGAATTATCCCTTTGAAATGATTTTCACAAAACAATGTTGTGGGGCAGAGCAAGAGTACGGCAGAGAGGGAACTTACCTTGCACACAGCCAACCTGGGTTTTATCCCTGTCACCCACTATGTTCCTCAAAGCCTCACCGGGAGTGATCCCTGAGCCCAGAGCCATGAATAAGCTCTGAACACAACTGGGGGTGTGAGTCTCACCAACAATAAAGCACACTGTTCTTTCTTAAAACACTACAAGTCTGTTTAAAGGAATAGCCAACTAAAAGAATACATAGTCTTATATAGCCTATATTAATGCTAAATAGTACTTTTATCTCAATTAGTTATATTTCTTCTGTAGCTATGAAAGCTAGTTATTAATATGTCCCAGAAAACATTCTTTAAATCAGTGATTGATAGCGGAAATTTTATTTACAATTTTTGTGCACTCATATCAGTCACTAAAATTAAAAATTACTTGAAATGTAACAATATTTTTTCCTGATGACTTATACATCAATTTATATCTAGACTAAAGTACTAAAATATTATCACTATTCAAAAACTGTAGAAAGCCAATTGAATTGGCACTTTAGACCGCCCCCCCCCCCCCAACAAGGGTCAGCCCAGAGTCTGAAGCAGACAAACACATAGGGACTGTCCAAGCTATAGGTTACCTGGGAAGCCACCACTGGTCTCACAGGAAGACCCTTCATTCAATACAATGTCTCTCCCCCCACCATCCCCCCCCACCCACTCCCTACCCTCCTTTCAGACATGCGAGCTATTGTTGACAGAGACATTAAGGATAGTTAGTAAGTATGCCCACTTTCAATAGGCCCATGAAGAGTAGAGGATGAGGTATTTTACATAGCAACCAGCAGGCACCCTGAAAATATAAAGTCATAAGAATTGCCTACTCAATTTTTGTTGTCTCTACATCTAAAACACCCTAAACAGTCTTATTCTACACTTGCTTGGCACATTTTTTATGCTGGCAGAAATTTATTCTCTATTCTATTCTTTCCTGCTATTTTATTCTATCCTGAATGCTTTTTTGAAAATCTTTTGCATTCTAAGGCCTGACCTATTTTATTTACGGGTATATTCAATCCTTGTTTTGTTTTTGTTATGGCAAAAAAAAAAATCCCAGAAAAAAATATACAAGTTGTGGGCTAGAGTGATAGTTCAGTGAGTTAGGCACTTGCTTTGCACATGGACAGCCAAAATTCAATCCCAGGCAAAGCTCATGATATGGTCCCTGAGCACGGGCAGCAATGATCTCTGAATGCAGAAGAAAGCCCTGACCCGAGCCCGGTGTGATCTCAACATGAAACAAACTGTGACACTTACAAACCATACAAGCTATAACAATAATTTTAATGCAATTAATTGCATTAGTTTAAATACAATTTGGGGAAGATTTTATAGCAAATTTTGGGTCATGATTCAATTATAAACCAACATAAAGGTAAAAGTTCTCTTTTTTCACCTCAAACACTATTTTAATTCTTCCAAAGTTTCTTTATGATAATAATTTTATGTACAGGAGTAATTATACATTTCTGATGATCATAAAATTTAATTACTTGCTTTCTATTTCTGTTTTTACTACATATACATGTACTATTATATTTAATAGTATATATGTAGTGTAGTTGTTCAATTTGCTCGAGTGGGCCCAGTAACGTCTCCATTGGAGATTTTGTTGTTACTGTGTTTGGCATATCGAATACATCACGGGTGGCTTGCCAGGCTCTGCCGTGTGGGCGAGATACTCTCGGTAGCTTGCTGGGCTCTCTGAGAGGGGCAGAGGAATCGAACTCGGGTCGGCCACGTTGGCTGCGTGCAAGGCAAATGCCCTACCGCTGTGCTATTGCTCCAGCCCCCATATGAGTACAATGGTTGAAATTAATGAAATTAATTTTTAATTAATTTTTATCAGTATCAGAATATTTACATAATATTCAATTGGATTATAAACTTTATATTGAACAACTACACTGCTGGAGCAATAGCACAGCAGGTAGGGCATCTGCCTTGCACGCAGCCAACATAGCCGACCCAAATTCAATTCCTCCACCCCTCTCGGAGAGCCCGGCAAGCTACCGAGAGTATTCGATATGCCAGACACAGTAACAACAAAGTCTCCAATGGAGACGTTACTGGGCCCGCACGAGCAAATCGATGATCAACGGGAGGGCCTTTACTGGGCCTGCACGAGTTGTTCAATATACAGTTTATAATCCAATTGAATATTATGTAAATATTCTGATACTGATAAAAATTAATTAATCACTTAATCACTTAACTTCCCGTTAGTCGTCGATTTGCTCGAGCGGGTGCCAGTAACGTCTCCATTTGTCCCTGTCGCGTGCTAGTGTAGCCCAATGACATCTCTTCGCTCCGGGAACATGGAGGGCCTCAAACCGATCGTTCATGACCTTGACAAAGAAGTCTGACCATCTGGTAGGTGGGCGGCCACGCGGTCTCTTGACATCCCATGGAATCCAATCAGTAACAGCTCTAGTCCAACGGTCGTCTTTAAATCTCATTACGTGACCAGCCCATCTGATTTTCGACACCTTGGCAAATGAGACAGCATCCCTGATCCTTGATCGTCGACGGATGTCAGAACTCCGGATTCGTTCTCTCATTTGAGTGAAACGTGATAGTCCAAGCATAGCTCTTTCTATTCTTCTTTGGGAGACCTGAATGGCGTTCTCATCTTGTTTGCGTAGGGCCCAGGTCTCTGAGGCATATGTTAATGCAGGAAGAACAGTGGAATCAAAGAGATGTGCCCGGAGCCGGAGGTTCTTCGTCCTCTTAGCTATTTCTTCGACGTTCTTGAAGGCGTTCCAAGCCGCTCTCTTCCTCCTGCACACCTCAGGTGCCAGGTCATTTGTCATGTTGACCTCTCGACCTAGGTACACATAGCTGTTGCATTTGGAGATGGTCGTTCCATTGAGAGCGAATGGGGCGTCAGGAACAAGGCTGTTTCTCATAAACATTGTCTTCGTAAGATTCAGCTGTAGTCCTACCTTTCCACACTCACGGTCAAAGTCGGCCAGCATTTGTGCCGCTTGGCTGATGTTTGGTGTTATTAAAACAATGTCATCAGCAAAGCGGAGGTGGTGTAGTTGCCGACCATCTATCTTCACTCCCATTCCTTCCCATTCCAGTCATCGCATGATGTTCTCGAGGGTGGCACTGAAGAGTTTCGGTGAAATGGTATCACCCTGCCGCACCCCTCTCTTGACATCAACGATCACTTCTTTGTAGAATGGTGAGATCCTGGTAGTGAATCCACAATAGAGCTCACGGAGGATCCTGATATATTGGGCTTGAATGCCCTGATTGGCTAGGGCTTCAATGACCGCTTCCGTCTCAACAGAATCAAAGGCCTTCTTTAAATCAATGAACGTTAAGCAGAGCGGCATCTTCAACTCCCGAGAAACCTCAATGAGTTTGGTTATCGTGTGGATATGGTCGATGGTGCTGAATCCTTTGCGGAACCCGGCTTGCTCACATGGTTGTCCTTCATCTAGTGTTCTGCCAATCCTATTCAGGATGACTCGAGTGAACAACTTGTAGATGACAGACAATAGGCAGATCGGGCGATAGTTGCCAATGTCATGGATGTCTCCCTTCTTGAACAGTAGTACGGTCCTGCTGGTTTTCTATTGAGATGGAACCTTGCATTCAGACAGGTAGCGAGTGAAGAGCCGAGCCAGTGTATTGATGAGTACTGACGGCAGGTTCTTCAGGTGTTCAGGTCTGACCTTGTCTGGGCCGGGTGCTGTTTGCTTCTTTACTGACGAAATGGCGTGTCGGATTTCGGAAGGGAGAACGTTGGGAACGACATACCCATCCTGTGGAATTTGGTATGTCGGCAAGTGGACATGGCTATCGAAGAGATTTGAGTAGAAGTCATGGATAATCTTCTCCATTGCCGTTCTGGAGGATGTGATGGATCCATCAGGACGTCGGAGGGCAGTCATCTTGGTCTTATAGTTGGCGAAGGACAGGCGGGCGTTACGAATACTTTTCCCGGCTTCTGCCGCATCTACCATTACTTCTGCTCTTGTCTCTTTGAGGTCTTCCTTGATCGCATCTCTGCACTGCTTTGCAAGTTCGGACGTTAGCTTGCGGTTGCCTGAGGCATGCGCCAAACCACGCTGGCGAATTAGCTCAAGAGTTTTCGAAGATAGGCGACTTTTTGTGGCTATCTCTCTCTTGGCGTTCCTCGCACATTCATGGAGGTGCTGAACCAGTCGATCGTATTCCTCGTCAATGTTGTCAACAATGGCATCTTCCCATGTTGCCGCAATAGTACCAAAGAGTTCCCAGTTGGTGGTCGTTCTGGGAGTTCTCTTTTTGAACTTTGCAGCCCTTTCTCCCCGCTCTGTGAAGTAGAATTTTGCACGAAGGAGACGGTGGTCTGATCCCGTTCGAAATTTTGGGACAACAGCGACATCAGTCAGGCAAAACCGTCGATTGAATATGATGTGGTCTATTTTGTTGTGGAATCGTCCACCGGGAGACTCCCATGTCCATCGTTTAGATTCTGCCTTCTGGAACTGTGAGTTACCATGAATGGTCTTGGTCGACATGATGAACTCAGACAGTCTCTCACCCTGTTCGTTCCATTCTAGGCCATGGGTTCCGATGTGAAGTTCTTCAGCTGATCTTCTCGGTCCTATCTTGGCATTAAAATCACCCACAATGATCTTGTAGAAGGTGTGGTCTTCTTTATAGAACTTCTCTAGCTCCATGTAGAACTTCTCGATTTCTCTTTCATCATAATGAGATGTTGGTGCGTAGACAACGAAGATAGAAACTGCAGGCAGTGAGCCACATCTATTCAAATGTAAATGTCCAATTCGGGTTGTTAGGCATTCAAATGAATCAATGCTCTTGGCCAAGTTTGTGTTGACAAGGACACCGACGCCTCCAACACCTCTTTTATCGCATGTTCCGAGGAACAATTCTTCTCCAGTGTCGAAAATGGCATGGTGAGATTCGTGTCTTCTTGTCTCGGTCAGACCAATGATGTCGTACTTGATCATTCGCGCTTGTACCATCAGGTCCTCGATGGATGCATCTGATGCTAGCGTACGTGCATTGAAAGTACAGACGATCATTTTTGTCTTCCTTCGTTGTGGCAGTCTAGGTCGGCCTTGAGATTTTGTCGGCCTCTCCTTTCTCATCCTTCTCAGTGCTGCCATGTCGGTGAAGCCTTCAGGGTCAGGTGAATGAGACCAGTTGTAGTTACTGGTTTTGGCATATCGAATACACAGCGGATAGCTTGCCAGGCTCTTCCGTGCGGGCGGAATACTCTCGGTAGCTTGCCAGTCTTTCTGAGAGGTATAGAGGCTTTTGGGGTGACCTCTAATCACCCTTGTAGGTGTTACCATATTTGAACCCTATCAAATATGGTACGACAATTCCAGAAGACGGGTATTTAGTGTTTTATGATGTGTCGCGCGGCCGCTTGCGGCCGCGCGGGTCCGGAAAGCGTCCTGGAGTGTGGCGACGGCTGGGTAGTGGAAGTAGTGTTGAGAGTGGAAGTCTGCCAGTGGGATATTTATCTGGGTAGGGTGGGTCTCCTGTGCACAATTCGATCCCTGGGTGGTTGATGGAAGCAGACAGGGCAGGGTAGGGTGGGGCTCCTAATTAGAATCCCTTTGTCACCTGTGGTGGTGGGAGCAAGCAGAGAAGCTCTGTCCCTGGGTCCGCCGAGCCTGGAGTCCAAGGTCTCAGAGAGTTCCGCTTACCTTGTTCTGTGGGTCTTCAGTTGTGCGTGGGTCTCGGCCGGAGCTGCCGCGCGGGTCCGGAAAGCGTCCTTGTTCTGTGGGTCTTCAGTTGTGCGTGGGTCTCGGCCGGAGCTGCCGCGCGGGTCCGGAAAGCGTCCTGGAGTGTGGCGACGGCTGGGTAGTGGAAGTAGTGTTGAGAGTGGAAGTCTGCCAGTGGGATATTTATCTGGGTAGGGTGGGTCTCCTGTGCACAATTCGATCCCTGGGTGGTTGATGGAAGCAGACAGGGCAGGGTAGGGTGGGGCTCCTAATTAGAATCCCTTTGTCACCTGTGGTGGTGGGAGCAAGCAGAGAAGCTCTGTCCCTGGGTCCGCCGAGCCTGGAGTCCAAGGTCTCAGAGAGTTCCGCTTACCTTGTTCTGTGGGTCTTCAGTTGTGCGTGGGTCTCGGCCGGAGCTGCCGCGCGGGTCCGGAAAGCGTCCTTGTTCTGTGGGTCTTCAGTTGTGCGTGGGTCTCGGCCGGAGCTGCCGCGCGGGTCCGGAAAGCGTCCTGGAGTGTGGCGACGGCTGGGTAGTGGAAGTAGTGTTGAGAGTGGAAGTCTGCCAGTGGGATATTTATCTGGGTAGGGTGGGTCTCCTGTGCACAATTCGATCCCTGGGTGGTTGATGGAAGCAGACAGGGCAGGGTAGGGTGGGGCTCCTAATTAGAATCCCTTTGTCACCTGTGGTGGTGGGAGCAAGCAGAGAAGCTCTGTCCCTGGGTCCGCCGAGCCTGGAGTCCAAGGTCTCAGAGAGTTCCGCTTACCTTGTTCTGTGGGTCTTCAGTTGTGCGTGGGTCTCGGCCGGAGCTGCCGCGCGGGTCCGGAAAGCGTCCTTGTTCTGTGGGTCTTCAGTTGTGCGTGGGTCTCGGCCGGAGCTGCCGCGCGGGTCCGGAAAGCGTCCTGGAGTGTGGCGACGGCTGGGTAGTGGAAGTAGTGTTGAGAGTGGAAGTCTGCCAGTGGGATATTTATCTGGGTAGGGTGGGTCTCCTGTGCACAATTCGATCCCTGGGTGGTTGATGGAAGCAGACAGGGCAGGGTAGGGTGGGGCTCCTAATTAGAATCCCTTTGTCACCTGTGGTGGTGGGAGCAAGCAGAGAAGCTCTGTCCCTGGGTCCGCCGAGCCTGGAGTCCAAGGTCTCAGAGAGTTCCGCTTACCTTGTTCTGTGGGTCTTCAGTTGTGCGTGGGTCTCGGCCGGAGCTGCCGCGCGGGTCCGGAAAGCGTCCTTGTTCTGTGGGTCTTCAGTTGTGCGTGGGTCTCGGCCGGAGCTGCCGCGCGGGTCCGGAAAGCGTCCTGGAGTGTGGCGACGGCTGGGTAGTGGAAGTAGTGTTGAGAGTGGAAGTCTGCCAGTGGGATATTTATCTGGGTAGGGTGGGTCTCCTGTGCACAATTCGATCCCTGGGTGGTTGATGGAAGCAGACAGGGCAGGGTAGGGTGGGGCTCCTAATTAGAATCCCTTTGTCACCTGTGGTGGTGGGAGCAAGCAGAGAAGCTCTGTCCCTGGGTCCGCCGAGCCTGGAGTCCAAGGTCTCAGAGAGTTCCGCTTACCTTGTTCTGTGGGTCTTCAGTTGTGCGTGGGTCTCGGCCGGAGCTGCCGCGCGGGTCCGGAAAGCGTCCTTGTTCTGTGGGTCTTCAGTTGTGCGTGGGTCTCGGCCGGAGCTGCCGCGCGGGTCCGGAAAGCGTCCTGGAGTGTGGCGACGGCTGGGTAGTGGAAGTAGTGTTGAGAGTGGAAGTCTGCCAGTGGGATATTTATCTGGGTAGGGTGGGTCTCCTGTGCACAATTCGATCCCTGGGTGGTTGATGGAAGCAGACAGGGCAGGGTAGGGTGGGGCTCCTAATTAGAATCCCTTTGTCACCTGTGGTGGTGGGAGCAAGCAGAGAAGCTCTGTCCCTGGGTCCGCCGAGCCTGGAGTCCAAGGTCTCAGAGAGTTCCGCTTACCTTGTTCTGTGGGTCTTCAGTTGTGCGTGGGTCTCGGCCGGAGCTGCCGCGCGGGTCCGGAAAGCGTCCTTGTTCTGTGGGTCTTCAGTTGTGCGTGGGTCTCGGCCGGAGCTGCCGCGCGGGTCCGGAAAGCGTCCTGGAGTGTGGCGACGGCTGGGTAGTGGAAGTAGTGTTGAGAGTGGAAGTCTGCCAGTGGGATATTTATCTGGGTAGGGTGGGTCTCCTGTGCACAATTCGATCCCTGGGTGGTTGATGGAAGCAGACAGGGCAGGGTAGGGTGGGGCTCCTAATTAGAATCCCTTTGTCACCTGTGGTGGTGGGAGCAAGCAGAGAAGCTCTGTCCCTGGGTCCGCCGAGCCTGGAGTCCAAGGTCTCAGAGAGTTCCGCTTACCTTGTTCTGTGGGTCTTCAGTTGTGCGTGGGTCTCGGCCGGAGCTGCCGCGCGGGTCCGGAAAGCGTCCTTGTTCTGTGGGTCTTCAGTTGTGCGTGGGTCTCGGCCGGAGCTGCCGCGCGGGTCCGGAAAGCGTCCTGGAGTGTGGCGACGGCTGGGTAGTGGAAGTAGTGTTGAGAGTGGAAGTCTGCCAGTGGGATATTTATCTGGGTAGGGTGGGTCTCCTGTGCACAATTCGATCCCTGGGTGGTTGATGGAAGCAGACAGGGCAGGGTAGGGTGGGGCTCCTAATTAGAATCCCTTTGTCACCTGTGGTGGTGGGAGCAAGCAGAGAAGCTCTGTCCCTGGGTCCGCCGAGCCTGGAGTCCAAGGTCTCAGAGAGTTCCGCTTACCTTGTTCTGTGGGTCTTCAGTTGTGCGTGGGTCTCGGCCGGAGCTGCCGCGCGGGTCCGGAAAGCGTCCTTGTTCTGTGGGTCTTCAGTTGTGCGTGGGTCTCGGCCGGAGCTGCCGCGCGGGTCCGGAAAGCGTCCTGGAGTGTGGCGACGGCTGGGTAGTGGAAGTAGTGTTGAGAGTGGAAGTCTGCCAGTGGGATATTTATCTGGGTAGGGTGGGTCTCCTGTGCACAATTCGATCCCTTGTTCTGTGGGTCTTAATAAAATAAATAAAATTAATTTTATTAATTTCAACCATTGTACTCATATGGGGGCTGGAGCAATAGCACAGCAGTAGGGCGCTTGCCTTGCACGCAGCCAACATGGCCAACTCAAGTTCGATTCCTCCGCCCCTCTCGGAGAGCCGGGCAAGCTACTGAGAGTATCTGGTCCACATGGCAGAGCCTGGCAAGCTCCCCGTGACGTACTCGATATGCCAAACACAGTAACAACAAGTCTCATGATGGAGACGTTACTGAGCCCGCTTGAGCAAATCGATGAACAACGGGAGGACCGTACTCATTTGTACTCAATGTACTCAGATGTATTCATCTGACATTTGTGTGCAAAGTTTTGTTATTTTTGAATGTTTTAATTTCCAGAATATTTGGGGGCATCAATTTTTTCATGTCTTGACTTTGCAGGAAAGAATATTTATGGGAGAATAAGCCAAAAACAGGAGGTTTTTTAACCATTAGAACTTAGATTATCACTGAATTTTTTCAAAACAAATTGTGATATTTTTCCACTAAATTTTATAGTTGTCTCCTGTGTAAGTAAACTCTTCTAAGTTAACACATAATATTATAACACATAACACTATTTATGGCTATTTCAGGTATCTGTTAAACAGAGGAGATTTCCTTGATTCTAGTTCACCATTTGTAATTGATTGCATGGAATTAGGATCAAAAATTCTACATTATTACCAAGTATCTCAAGTAATTTTCTGGCAACTGATATTAAAATATTACTGATTTTTATATTTAAATGATTGTTTTATCTCTTTAGTAAATGACGATTCCATTCATAATATTCAATCTGATAAACTGTTCTACTAGATAATGTATTTGCCTTACATGAGCAATCGCAGTGTGATCCCTGTCAAGAGTGATTCCTGAGCATAGAGTCCTTGAGTATCACTAAGTGGGGCTCCCAAATTCAAAGTGAAAGAAAATAAGCAAAATTAATCTTTCCATGGGCTGGAGCGATAGCACAGTGCGTAGGGCATTTGCCTTGCAAGCGGTCAACATGGCCAACCCCATTTCGATTCCTCCGCCCCTCTCAGAGAGCCTGGCAAGCTACCGAGAGTATCTCGCTTGCACGGCAAAGCCTGGTAAGCTCCCTGTGATGTATTCAAATGCCAAAAACAATAACAACAAGTCTCAAAATGGAGACTTACTGGACCTACTAGAGCAAATCAATGAACAATGGGAGAACAGTGACAGTGACAACAGTGTCTTCAGGTGGGCTGGAGTGATAGCATAACTGATAGGGCATTTGCCTTGCATGCAGCCAATGTGGCCGACCCAAGTTTCATTCCTCCTCCCGACTCGGAGAGCCCCACCAGCTACAGAGAGTATTTCACTCGCACAGCAAAGCCTGGCAAACTAACTGCGACGTATTCGTTATGCCAAACACAAAAACAAAGTCTCACAGTGGAGGCGTTACTGGTGCCCACTCAAGAAAATCAATGAACAACGGGAGAATAGAGCTACAGTGCAGTGAAGTGTCTTCAGGTAATTCACTTAATCACTTAACTTCCTGTTAGTCGTCGATTTGCTCGAGCGGGCACCAGTAACGTCTCCATTCGTCCCTGTCGTGTGCTAGTGTAGCCCAATGGTATCTGTTCGCTCTGGGAAGATGAAGAGCCTCAAACCGATCGTTCATGATCTTGATGAAGAAGTCTGATCATCTGGTAGGTGGGTGGCCACGCGGTCTTTTGACATCCCGTGCAATCCAGTCAGTAACAGCTCTAGTCCAGCGGTCATCTTTAAATCTCATTACGTGACCAGCCCATCTGATTTTTGAACACCTTGGCAAATGAGACAGCATCCCTGATTCTTGATCGTCGACGGATGTCAGAACTCCGGATTCTTTCTCTCATTTGAGTGAAACGTGATATTCCAAGCATAGCTCTTTCTATTCTTCTTTGGGAGACCTGAATAGCGTTCTCATCCTGTTTGCATAGGGCCCAGGTCTCTGAGGCATATGTTAATGCAGGAAGAACAGTGGAATCAAAGAGATGTGCCCGGAGCCGGAGGTTCTTCGTCCTCTTAGCTATTTCTTCGAAGTTCTTGAAGGCGTTCCAAGACGCTCCCTTCCTTCTGCGCAGCTCGGGTGCCAGGTCATTTGTCATGTTGACTTCTCGAACTAGGTACACATAGCTGTTGCATTCGGAGATGGTAGCTCTATTGAGAGCGTATGGGGCGTCAGGAACGAGGCTGTTTCTCATAAACATTGTCTTCGTAAGATTCAGCTGTAGTCCTACCTTTCCACACTCATGGTCAAAGTCGGCCAACATTTGTGCCACTTGGCTGATGTTTGGTGTTATTAAAACAATGTCATCAGCAAAGCGGAGGTGGTGTAGTTGCCGACCATCTATCTTCACTCCCATTCCTTGCCATTCCAGTCTTCGCATGATGTTCTCGAGGGTGGCACTGAAGAGTTTCGGTGAAATGGTATCACCCTGCCGAACGCATCTCTTGACATCAATGAGTACTTCTTTGTAGAATGGTGAGATCCTGGTAGTGAATCCGCAATACAGCTCATGGAGGATCTTGATGTATTGGGCTTGAATGCCCTGATTGGCTAGGGCTTCAATGACCGCTTCCGTCTCAACAGAATCAAAGGCCTTCTTTAAATCAATGAACGTTAAACAGAGCGGCATCTTCAACTCCCGAGAAACCTCAATGAGCTTGGTTATCGTGTGGATATGGTCGATGGTGCTGAATCCTTTGCGGAACCCAGCTTGCTCGCATGGTTATCCTTCATCTAGTGTTCTGCCAATCCTATTTAGGATGACTCGAGTGAACAACTTGTAGATGACAGACAATAAGCAGATCGGGTGATAGTTGCCAATGTCATGGATGTCTCCCTTCTTGAACAGTAGTACGGTACTGCTGGTTTTCCATTGGGATAGAACCTTGCATTCAGACAGGTAGCGAGTAAAGAGCCGAGCCAGTGTATTGATGAGTACTGACGGCAAGTTCTTCAGGTGTTCAGGTCCGACCTGGTCTGGGCCAGGTGCTGTTTGTTTCTTTACCTACGAAATGGCATGTCGGATTTCGGAAGGGAGAATGTTGGGAACGACATATCCATCCTGTGGAATTTGGTATGTCGGCAAGTGGACATGGCTATGGAAGAGATTTGAGTAGAAGTCATGTATAATCTTCTCCATTGCAGTTCTGGAGGATATGATGGATACATCAGGATGTCGGAGGGCAGTCATCTGGGTCTTGTAGTTGGCAAAGGACAGGCGGGCTTTTCCCGGCTTCTGCCGCATCTACCAGTACTTCTGCTCTTCTCTCTTTGAGGTCTTCCTTGATCGCATCTCTGCACTGCTTTGCGAGTTCGGACGTTAGCTTGCGGTTGCCTGAGGCATGAGCCAAACCACATTGGTGAATAAGCTCAAGAGTTTTCGACAACAGGCGTGTTTTTGTGGATATCTCTCTCTTGGCATTCCTCGCACATTCATGGAGGTGCTGAACCAGTCGATCGTATTCCTCGTCAATGTTGTCAAAAATGGCATCTTCCCATGTTGCCGCAATAGTGCCAAAGAGTTCCCAGTTGGTGGTCGTTCTGGGAGTTATTTTTTTGAATAAAAAAATAACTTTGCAGCTCTTTCTCCCCGCTCTGTGAAGTAGAATTTTGCACGAAGGAGACGGTGGTCTGATCCTGTTCGAAATTTTGGGACAACAGTGACATCGGTCAGGCAAAACTGTTGATTGAATATGATGTGGTCTATTTCGTTGTGGCATCATCCACTGGGAGATTCCCATGTCCAACGTTTAGATTCTACCTTCTGGAACTGTGAGTTACCATGGATGGTCTTGGTCGACATGATGAACTCAGACAGTCTCTCACCATGTTCATTCCATTCTAGGCCATGGGTCCCGATGTGAAGTTCTTCAGCTGATCTTCTTGGTCCTATCTTGGCATTAAAATCATCCACAATGATCTTGTAGAAGGTGTGGTCTTCTTTATAGAACTTCTCCAGCTCCATGTAGAACTTCTCGATTTATCTTTCATCATAATGAGATGTTGGTGCATAGACAACGAAGATAGAAACTGCAGGCAGTGAGCCACATCTATTCAAATGTAAACGTCCAATTTGGGTTGTTAGGCATTCGAATGAATCAATGCTCATGGCCAAGTTTGTGTTGACAAGGACACCGACGCCTCTGACACCTCGTTTTTCACATGTTCCGAGGAACAATTCTTCACCAGTGTCGAAAACGGCATGGTGAGATTCGTGCTTTCTTGTCTCGGTCAGACCAATGATGTCGTACTTGATCATTCGCGCTTGTACCATTAGGTCCTCGATGGATGCATCTGATGCTAGCGTACGTGCATTGAAAGTACAGACGATCATTTTTGTCTTCCTTCATTGTGGCAGCCTAGTTCGGCCTTGAGATTTTGTCGGCCTCTCCTTTCTCATCCTTCTCAGTGCTGCCATGTCGGTGAAGCCTTCAGGGTCAGGTGAATGAGACCAGTTGTAGTTACTGGTTTTGGCATATCGAATACACAACGGATAGCTTGCCAGGCTCTTCCGTGTGGGCGGAATACTCTCTGTAGCTTGCCAGTCTTTCTGAGAGGTATAGAGGCTTTTGAGGCGACCTCTAATCTCCCTTATAGGTGTTACCATATTTGAACCCTCTCAATTACCCTTCAGGTAATTAACTTTCATATTTTAAAATGAATAGTACAGCAGGACTGTACTACTGTACAAGAAGAGAGACATCCACGACATTGGTAACTATCTCCCAATCTGCCTATTGTCTATCATCTACAAGCTGTTCACTTGAGTCATCCTGAATAGGATTGGCAGAACACTAGATGAAGGTCAACCATGAGAGCAAGCCAGTTTTCGAAAAGGATTCAGCACAATTGACCATATCCACATGATAACCAAGCTCATTGAGGTTTCTTGTGAGTTCAAGATGCCACTCTGTCTAACATTCATTGATTTAAAGAAGGCCTTTGATTCTTTTGAAATGGAAGCAGTCATTGAAGCCCTAGCCAATCAGGGCATTCAAACTCAATACATCAGGATACTCTGTGAGCTGTGTTACGGATTCTGTACCAGGATCTCACCATTCTACAAAGAAGTGATCATCTATGTCAAGAGAAGTGTTCAGCAGGGTGATACCATTTAACCGAAACTCTTCAGTGCCATCCTCGAGAACGTCATGCAATGACTGGAATGGTAAGAAATGGGAGTGAAGATAGACGGTCGGCAACTACACCACCTCCGCTTTGCTGATGACATCGTTCTAATAACACCAAACATTATCCAAGAGGCACAAATGTTGGCTGACTTCGACTGTGAGTGTAGAAAGTTCAGACTACAGCTGAATCTCATGAAAACAATGTTTAGAGAAATGGTCTCGTTCCTGACGTTCCATTCACTCTCAACGGGACAAAAATCTCTGAATGCAACAGTAATGTGTATCTAGGTCAAGAAGTCAACATGACGAATGACCTGGCACCTGAGTTGCACAGGAGGAAGAGAGCGGCTTGGAATGCCTTCAAGAGCATCGAAGAAATAGCTAAGAGGATGAAGAACCTCCGGCTCTGACCACATCTCTTTTATTCCACTGTTCTTTCTGCATTAACGTACGCCCCAGAGACCTGGGCCCTACGAAAACAGGATGAAAACGCTATTCAGGTATCTCAAAGAGGAATTGAAAGAGCTATGCTTGGAGTATCACGTTTCACTCAAATGAGAGAAAGAATCTAGAGTTCCGACCTCTGTCAATGATCAAGAATCAGGGATGCTGTTTCGTTTGTCAAGGCATCAAAAGTCATGCTGGACACATAATGAGATTTGGAGACGACTGCTGGACTAGAGCCATTACCGACTGGATTCCATAGGACGTCAAAAGACCGTGTGGCTGCCCACTTACCAAATGGTCAGATTTCTTAGTCAAGACCCTAAATGATGGGTTTGGGGCTCTTTGTGTTCCTAGAACGAACAGACGCCATTGGGCTACACTAGCACAGGGAAAATGAGACATTACTGGCGCCCTCTTGAGCAAATCAATGATTAACGGGAAGTCAAGTAATCAAGTGATTTTAAAATATAGCTACTTTAATTTTGAAGGAAAAAAATTGATGTACTTGCATGCTAATGTGATTAGTGGATATGAGGATAACCATACATTACCAATTTTTGAGGAATGCGCCTAAACTTTTAAAAACATAGATGGAAAATGCCAGTGTTATTTACATATTCTAAACATTTTTTCTTGTAGTCCGGTGAAACATGCATATTTACAGGTTTAATTTGGCTACTGGGTTGTATTGATGTGTTAAAAGGAAGTTAATTAAATTTAATATAGAGATAAATTCTTCTATCCTGGTAGGTTCTCAGAGAATTTTGTAAACATATTACTCATCCATTTTCTAAAAATGAAAAAAAACTATGTTGATTTTTTCACTTGATTTTTGACATGAGAAAACTGATAGCAAAAGTAGTTTCTGCATCTTTAGCTCAAAAACAAACCAAAAAAACCACCATAGGATCCAATCTGAAAATTCCTTAATTTCTTTTTTATATTCACATATTACCTTTCCCCCCTCCCCCCCTCACCGTTACTTTATTTCTACTCCAATATAGTTTAATCAGTGGTTTTAAATTTTGTGTAAAATAGGGCTATAGAGATAGTAGAATGGACGAGACAAGACATATGCCTTGCAAGTGACTGAACTGAATCGCAGCCCAAGCAACCCATATGTTTCCCTGGGATTGCTGGGAGTAATATCTTATCAGAGTCAGGAGTAAGCCCTGGGCACTAATCTCTGTGGCTGAAAAACAAACCAAAAAAATTGTGTAAAATGGTTGAAAATAAACTATTTTCAATAGGTTAAAAACAAATTTTTGAAGACTCAGTATCACTGTCATTACAATTTCCTTTATATGTAATAAAAATGTTATCATATTTTCTTTGCATTATTTTAAGAATCAGTGGTTTTATATTTTTTCCTTTATGTGTAGACTCCTTTAATGCCTTTTATAAATCTTTTCACTGAGTAGATTATACTTAGATATAAAGATATGGTAGATTCAAATATTATACAAATATTTGTCTTAGTTTATTGAATTTTATACTCATTGATATTTAATTTTTAAGTATGATTATCTTAAAAAGTTTGACTTTTATGTTAAAACATTTTTAAAAATCTCTTCTATAATTGTTAACTTCTTTAAAACCAGCTCTCAATGGAAGTCATAACAAGTCTAGAAGTTAAATTAGAAACTGACTCCAACTCTTTAAAAGTATTTAATATTCTTTTATACCATGAATTCAAATTTCTATGTGTGATCAATAGAAACTGTCAGTAGATGGCTGCTCTTGTCTGTGTTTTCTCTAAAATGAATGTTCTGGTAGTGTTATTACTTAGGAAAATCAATATGCTTGAATAGATGGAGTTAAAATGCTATTATTTCATAGATGGTAAAGCCAATAAAGTTTCCATAAAATGCTCAATGCTACAAAAAAGTGTATGTAAATTTATGATGATGGATCTTCTGTGCCTTTAAAGGAAATGTAAGTGCACTATTAAATAGTGTGAGTCTTGTGTTCTGCAGTCTAGGATGCCTATTTTCCTTAATTGATTGGCAACATATGGTGATAAAATAAAAGATTTGTGTATGTGAGTGGTTCTAAATACTTGAGTAATCCTTACTCATTCATGCCTTCAGATCAACTTCCTCGCACAAATTTCAGCTTGCAGTCACATCATTTGTGATTGCAAAAAATAAGGCACTAAATTGATTATCTTTTATAAGATTCTACAAAAGGTACCAAAATATCATCTTAGAGATATTCGTTTCCCTTGCAACAAGACTAAGTCTTTGGATCATCCCCAAGGAAAGAAAACTTCCACTCGTCCCGACTATCACTAACTTTCCTTCTGAATGCATTGATTTCTACATTCTAGAATAACAACATTTTTTGTTCATTTGGTGTATATAAAACTTGAATACAAACTCTTTTAGAAAACAATTTTTTTCCAATTCTTAATAGAAAAGATTATGAATGGCACATTTTAATCATTCTATAAATACTTATTGCAAGATTAAAATCTATATCTCCATTCAAAGTTAAATAAAATGACGATCCTAAGATAAATTTAACCATAATTTATTTGTCTAATAAAATTAGAGAGCTCTATTCAGTAGTTTTCTTGTCTTTCTCTCTAGATGGAGATATTTTCACCCTGACTAGGAAGAAGGCATAGTTTGGGTACCATACTAATTACTGATCAGTCTAAGTTATACATTTATGTGTAATTTAGAGAAATTCTATAACAACTATTGCTTTTACCTCTGTTGAAACAATAAATTTAATACAGTTGATGGTGAAAGCATTGTGATTCCCTGACATTCTATCAAATAAAATGTTCCTTAAAGCACATGATTAGCACATGCAAGAGAGGGAAGGATAAAAAAATAAGATATATGAGCAAATTTTAATTAATTGAAGACTGTCTACAACTTGAAATAATTAGAAATCCAAATTTGTTAAAATTAGTTTAACAAAATAAAAAAACTGCTTGCTGATAGGTTTTTAATTCTATGATACAGATGCTGAATTAACTTCTTATTTGCTGAAATAAGCAATTGGCAAGAACTCGTGGTTTTAATCAATATCTAGAATTATAATTGTACAAGGGAAATTTATTACATTTGGATATTATCTCTCTATAACCTTAAGGAGACTAATATATAATAAAGGATAAGTAAGAATGCCTTATATCTTAACTATTGTATAATTTACACTTCCCATAGTCATAGTACCAAAATACCATACAAAAATAGTTCATAATGGTCCTGAATGCTATTACATAATGAAGAGTATGTTTCAATTAAATGAAATCTTTGGAATTTACATACTGATTTAACAAATGGTACCCTATGAACAACCTAGTCTGCTTAAAATTGTTGACATTGCTTAATTTAAATAAGGCTTTTAATACTTAAAATATATTACCTAGGACAATAATTATCCCACTTATTCATTTAATAATTAAATTTCATCTGTTATTAAACTTAAATAGATGAAATGGCTTTTCACATTTGATTACCACAGTCTATGTTTCCCATTTATTAGAGCACCTACAGTAAATGAACAACGTAATTGAAAACAACAATTTGATTTATTCAGCAACTGGTAATATAAAAATCAATTTAATATTTCGATTAAATATTTATTCCCACACATCTTAGCCGTAATTTATCTTGATCTCCGAAGGAGCATGGCACCCCTTTACTAGATTTCCCAGAGTAGGGTGCACCAGTTGCCTCAGGATTATACAGTGTTTGCAGGAACTTTGCAACAAGACACATCTTTATCCAGCAGCTCAGGTATCTCATTACCCTGATTGGTAACACCTTCTTATAAGGATATTCATGTTATAAACTCTTTAGAGACATTCAACATTATTTAGCCTTTTCTGGACTTCACGACTCTTTATTTACAAATTATTTTTAGTCTTACTGATTCCATTACAAATTACTCCCACCTTGAATAATAATTCCTTGAAAAGAAGTGTCTAAAATTTTCTTTTGTTGAAATCACAGTCACTTTTATTAGCACTTTTAAATATACCTTCATTGTAAAGGTTTTGGCATTCCATGGGTTTCTGATAAAAAGAAAATGTTCTTCTTGGGCCTAGAGAATTTTTTTAAAATAATAAGCCCATTAAACTCCACAATTATGTGCTACTGTGTCTCAGGTATAAGAACTGAAGAAGCTTGACGCTACTGCCAAGACACTACAGATTAGAACCAAATCTGAGATCTATAGTATACTAACCTCTTGTCAAATTCCTGGAGGCAATCATTTCTTTGCAAATCTGTTTGTCATCTGAGGAGTGCCTGTATCTGATTGAATAAATGGAATTTCATAAGTCTTAAAATATGATTATCATAGATACCCAAAATAAATTTCAAATTAGGGTTGAAGCAATAACACAGCGGGTAGGGCATTTGTCTTGCACATGGCTGACCCGGGTTTGATTCCTCTGTCCTTTTTGGAGAGCCCAGCAAGCTGCTGAGAGTATTCTGCCCACACGGCAGAGTCTGGCATGCTCCCTGTGGCATATTCAATATGTCAAAAACAGTAACAACAAGTCTCACAAGAGAGACGTTACTGGTGTCCACTCAAGCAAATCGATGAACAACAGGAGGACAGTGCTACAGTGCTATTCAGTCTTCAAGATTAGTATACTAAAATTCAAAGTAATAATATTAAATCTTCAAAATCACAAAAAAGTCCACACAAAGATACTGCCTATTCTCTTTGTATTTATGAAATTATTACTAATAATTCAAATACCTGTTTAATTTCTAAGGTTGTCAAAAAAGGCATTCATGAAATATTACCTGCATTACAAATCAAAATATTCTATATATGTAATATACTGAATAGGATCATCCCTACATGCACTATTGTCACGGGAACTAATAAAAACAATTACATGCCTTTCTGAGACATGGCCTCCATACTCAAATGTTATACAAGTCTCTTAATTGCCATTATTTGCCATAAAGGGAGATACCTCTTAATGTAAACATTTTAAAAATTTGTTATAAACATAGAAGTGCAGATCTCATTTTGACTGTACCTTTTTGCCCCTCTGGGATATATTCCCAGGAGTGGTATTGCTGGGTTCTAATTTTTTGAGAATCGTCCATACTGTTTTCCAAAAGGGCTGAACCAGTCGGCATTCCCAACAGCAGTGAAGGAAGGTCCCTTTCTTGCCACATCCGCACCAGCACTGGTTGCTTTTTTTCTTTTAGATGTGGGCCAGTCTCTGGTGTGAAATGATATCTTATTGTTGATTTGATCTGCATCTCCCTGATGATTAGTGATGTAGAGCATTTTGTCATGTGCCTTTTTGCCATTTTGATTTCTTCTTTGAGAAAGTTTCTGTTCATTTTGTAGCCCCATTTTTTGATGGGGTTGGGTGTTTGCTTCTTGTGAAGTTCAACCAGTGCTTTGTAATATCCTTGATATCAACCCTTTGTCAGATAGGTATTGGGAGAATATCCTTTCCTATTCATAGACTGTCTTTATATTTAGTCCCAGTTGTCTATCTCTGTTTTCACTTGCTTGGCCAGTGGTGTGTCATCTTTGAAGATACCGTTAGCTTCAATGTCATGGACGGTTTTGCCAACCTTGTCTTCAACATACCTTATGGATTCTGGTTTGATGTTGAAGTCTTTAATCCATTTTGAATTTACTTTTGTACATGGTGTTAGGTAAAGATCTGAGCCCATTTTTTTGCATGTAGCTGTCCAGTTTTGCCAGCACAATTTGTTAAAGAGGCTTTCCTTTCTCCACTTCACATTTCTTGCTTCCTTATCAAATGTTAAATTATCATATGTTTGGGAGGAGATGTCACAATAGCCAAAATTTGGAAAAAACCTGAGTACCCAAGAACAGGTGACTGGTTAAAGAAACTTTGGTACATTTACACAATGAAATACTATGCAGCTGTTAGAAAAGATGAAGTCCTGAAATTTACATACAAGTGGTTCTACATGGAAAGTATCATGCTAAGTAAAATGAGCCAGAAAGAGAGGGACAGACATAGAAAGACTGCACTAATCTGAGAAATATAAATTAACAGAATGGGAGTAGAACACCCAAGAATAGTTGAGATAAGTAACAGGAGGTCTGCTCCAGGGCTTGGAAGCCGGCAGCACATGCTGGGGGAAAAGGCAGCTCAGATAGTGAAGGGAACACCAAGTAAAGGATGTTTGAAGGACTTATTCGGGATTGGAGAGGCGTCCTGAAAGTAGACTATAGACTGAACTCGATGGCCACTCAATACCTCTATTGCAAACTACAACATCCTGAAGGAAAGAGTGAGCAAAGGGGAATGCCTTGCTACAGACCAAGGTGGGGTGAGGAATGGTGTGTGTGTTGGGAGGGCTACTGGGATCATTGGTGGTGGAGAATGAGCACTGGTGGAGGGATGGGTACTCAATCATCATATAACTGAAATCCAAGAACTAAAGTTTGTAAGTCAACACCTGTACCTCATGGTGTTTCACTAATAAAAAAAAAGAAAAAAGAAAAAAAACCTGCAGGACTGGCTATTCAATATTTAAGACTTTTCATTCTACTAGCTCCTAATTCCTATTTAATAAAGTGATAGAAACCAAAAAAAATGTTATGTAGCTTTCCTGCTGACACACATTTTTATTTCATCACAAAAGTGTATTTTTTGATATGATGACATAAACAGTTAATTGTAATGTAACTGAATCTGGGTTGGCAATATGAAAGGCAAAATCTTTATGCTATAATATTTTTAACAAAGTCTCTTAAGTATTTCTTGAAAGATTAGTGATAATAAATTAATTTAACTGTAGGTATGAAAAACATTTTTCTGTTTGAAATATGAGTAATAAGTAAACTCTTCAAAGTCGATTTGGTTGGAGGTGTTTTTAATTCATTTCTGTGTAAATCATGGTATTCTCTCTGGTCTGTAGAGTACCTGTTGAGAATATTTTCAGTAGTCTTATTTGACTTTTTTGTTGCTGCTTTGATTAATATAAATCTTTGTTTCTTGACACTTTAACTATGTGTCTTTGTTTAGTTTGCTTTATATTGATGGAACTCTTTGAGCTTCCTGAATTTGGATTACTAAACACTCTCTCTGAGGAAGTTCTTGGTTCTAGCTATTAAAAGAATTTCCTATTTTCCTTTCTTCCTTCTTTCCATCCTTCCTCCCTTCCCATCCTCCTTCCTTCTTTCTTTTCCCCTTTTCTTTTCTTTCTTCTCTTTTCTTTCTTTTTTCTTTCTATCACTGACTAAGGAATATTGTGACCCTACCAAAAGCCTCAAGGTTGGGAAAGTCCCCTGGATAAAACAAGTTTAGACAGGAGGACAGAAAACTTGCACCCAGAAAAGAGTAGAATAAAATGGTTTAAGATTTTTGTTTTGTTTTGTTTTTAGATAAAGAATATAGCAAAAAAAACATGCAAAGACAAGAATAAAAGAGAAAAAAATCATTAATTTACTCTACCTAAGGAGGCCTGCTGTTTGACTATGTGAAATACCCCAGCTTCTGACCTTGCAGTGCCTGTTAAATTATGATGTGTCTAATTGTGCTTAATGTCTCTGTGGACTTAACAATACTTCACAAGTTATTACTCAATGGAGTAATATGGTATTGAATAGATGGCCTGTTACTTCACGCAGGGTTGCTCAGGAGACCCTAAAGTTTAGATAGTTCTTGTGTGTTTGCTTCATTTTCTGAAAACTTCTGGAGAGAGTTTGAAGGTGCCAGTCCAATTGGTTTTATTTCAGTAAATTGCCACAAATTAATGATCACGATGTGACTGAAGAAGGAGACGAAAACATCAAAGAGAATGAACTTGAAAAGTCTCCATAAAGGATGATGATCAAGCCACGTTTCAGTAAGCATCTCAGGGTGAGAGACTGAAACTATACTGAGAGATTCATCACCGACAAGGGAGAATGGAAGTGGAAAATTAGCAATAAGTGGAAAACATATTGAGCATGGTGTCAAAATATCACATGTGAGTCCTGTAGCTTCACAGCACTGCTGCACATTTAGACTAAAGCTTTACTGAAATTACTAGTCTTATGTCAACAGCATGTCCAAATCATGGCAGTTTTGAATTACAGATCTCAGAAAGAATAGGATGTATTTCAAAAGAAATAATGACCAAATGGGAAAAGTTAAGGCAAATGCTCTTGGTTCACTAAAAACTACTAACTTGATCCACATTAATAATGGCTTCACTGTCATCTACTTTAGATGTGCCAGAATAGATGAAACTGAACAGCCCACTGGTCCAATGGGAGCAGTCATGAACATGAGAATTCTGAGACGCCAAAGATGAGCCCTGCAGTTTCACTGTCAGACGCTGGAGGCTGAGGGCTGCAAAGTGAAGAAAGGAAAGCATAGTTACCAACTGACTTTCACAAAAGGGGGACTCATCTACACCAAGATTAGATTTCCAGCTTGGGCCCATGCGTATCTCTGCCTCCTCAACACCTTAGCAGAAGGTCACATAGAGACAAGTAGTGAGCCCAGAAACTGCTGTGGCCTTAGTACCTCACTGGCAGAAAATGCAAATAAGAACTCTTGGAAGTCCTTACTGGCTCCTCTACCACTGTTTAAACTGTATGCTTGACAATTATAAATTTTAACTATGTTTTTTTTTCTTGCTTGCCCAATAACAAACAGCAAACTATTACTGTGAATAAAATGTAACATTTACTATTTTCTTTTCTTGAAAATCCCTGTCTGCTGGGCTGGGCTGGAGCACAACGGGTAGGGTATTTGCCTTGCAAATGGCCAACATGGCTGACCCGAGTTTGATTCCTCTACCCCTCTCGGAGTGTCCGGCAAGCTACCGAGAGTATCTCGCCCGCATGGCAAAGCCTGTTAAGCTACCCGTGACGTATTCAATATGCTAAATACAGTAACAATTGTCACAATGGGGACGTTACTGGGCCCGCTCAAGCAAATCGATGAACACCAGGAGGACAGTGACAGTGACAGAAAATCCCTGTCTGCTAATTAAAATGTCCACCATTTCACTCATATCTAGGAGAGTTTACAAATGGAAACGGCTCATTATCACTATGACCAAATAGATGTAAACAAAATGGTTTATATGTATTTGACATAAATTAACAGGCTGTTTTGGTATCCATAGAGTTGGGGTTTTGTTTGTTTTGTTTTGGAGCTACACTTGGGGGTTTCTCAGGGGGCACTCCTGGCTCTGCACTCAAGAACCATCCAGGGACCATATAGGAGGGTGGACCGCATCCAAGGCCAGTGACTTACTGGCTGTATGATCGTTCCGTGGAGCTTTTTTGACCTGCTTCCATAAGAAGTAGCTGTCAGCTGTGTGCATGGAACAAAAATCTCTAAGGAGCCTACAGTTGCCACGGAGACAGTCTCTGCTCTTTTTGGACCCACTTAGCCCTTCCTAAAGAAATAGCTGATCAATCTGTCAATCATGTGTCCATCTATGAATGTGGGTAGTAACCTCTATGTATGCAGTCAATTAATCTGTCTGTATGTGGAATATTGGAATGGCAAAGACAGGATAGTACCACATCTAAAATTCTCCAAGTATCAAACTGGTCTAGCCAATAAATAAACTGGAAAAACTACAGCTTTGCTAAAAATCGGAAGAACAAGAGAAGTTCAATTTCCAAAACTGAGGTTCCCTTTAATTGGAAAAGTGTTTTATCCACCCTGGGACTCCCTCACAAGAATTTTAGAAGGTTTAGTAAGGTGCCTAATTAGGGTTGTGTCTAATGTAGTGTGATTTTGAGTTTGAAAGTTAATTTTGATGTTTTTTGGCTTATATGTTATGTCATGAAGACTTTAGTAAGGGATCATAGGTCTAACAATCGCTCTTGGCTCCAAGGATCATAAGGGTTAGCTATCAAAATTGTTAATTATTTTCCTTTTACTCTCCTATTGAAAGGAAAATCCCTAGTTTCTCCTTGCCAACTGCTACGAGTAGCTCCTTTTTTAGCTGTCTTCATTTCACAGTTTTTTTTTTTATTTCCTCAAATTCCTGGGTCTTTCTGAGAATTTCCCATTATTAAAGATTCTCAGGCTGGAGCGATAGCACAGCGGGTAGGGTGTTTGCCTTTCACGCAGCCAACATGTCCGAACCGAGTTCAATTCATATGCCCCTCTCAGAGAGCCCAGCAAGCTACCAAGAGAATCTCGCCTGCATGGCAAAGCCTGGCAAGCTACCCGTGATGTATTCAATTTGCCAAACACAATGACAAGTCTCACAATGTTACTGGGCCGCTTGAACAAATTGATGAACAACGGGAGGACAGTGATACAGTGATACAGTAAGATTCTCAGATCTTACACTCATATGAAACTAAGAGACACTGAAGTACTGAGATGCTCAGGGAATAACTCAGTAAATGATCCAATAGATAAACTAAAGGGCCCTAAACTATCCACATTACTCAATAAAATCCTCACATTCTCTAACATTCTTGTGACTAGACAATTAACACAAAGAACTAGTTTTACTATAAAAAACCAATAAAATATTACACATAACATATAATGTGTTACATAACAATTATATATAACAAACAATTATTTCTTCAAATTATATGTAATTCTTTTGTTGATACAGATTCTAAGCCATATGGCTTTATCTTAGATGTTGTTGTTTTATTTTCTATGTTACCTATAACCATTTATTCTGATTAGAGGGTAAAATTGTTGAAAAATATCTTATGATATGTATCTAATTATTGTAGTTTATACATTGCTTTATTTTGTTTGAGATTCCATTACATTTTGCCTTCCTTTAGTCTAAATGGTACATCAGCAAATAAAAAGTTTCTTCCCTTTCAGAGCTTAGCACTGTAGCACTGTAGCACTGTCCTCCCATTGTTCATCGATTTGTTCGAGTAGGCCCGGTAACATTGTGAGACTTGTTACTGTGTTTAGCATATCAAATACGTCACAGGTAGCTTGCCAGGCTTTGCCTTGTAGGCGAGATACTCTTGGTAGCTTTCTGGGCTCTTCGAGAGGGGCTAAGGAATCAAACTCAGGTTGGCCTGGTCTACCGCATGCAAGGCAAACACCCTACCCACTGTGCTATCACTCTAGCCTTAAAAAAAAAATGCATCCATGTGACATGTGCAAACTCTACAACACTGACTTCTCAGTGTTGCGTCCCAGACTGGATGGGATGTAATGCTGAAGCCAAACAATACTGGCTCACAAAAATATTGACACAGAATGCTTAACTTGCAACAACAGCCTAGTAAACCTCAGATCGGAACTTAATGTCCCTATGTGAGGTACAATTATTTTCACATTTTTTTCTACAGAAATAATTTTTGATCATTCCATTAGTCATTTAGTGGTTACAAGCAATATAAATTAAATTATTGTGAGTCTGCTATGGGGGCTGGGTTAAAGGTGTGCAGAATGAAGACAATGGTGGAGGTGGGGTTGGTGTTGGAATACTGAATGCCTGTAACAGATCATCATGAAAACCTTTGTAAACCATGGTGTTTAAATAAAGTGGTGAAAATATACAAAATTATCTAAACAGAAATTTATTTTAATTTTTTAGTATTTCTGACTAATAACAAAGATAAATTCATTCATATTAGCAGTTTCCAAGTAGTTTGATTTTTCAAGTTTTAAACTAAAATGGAGATGAAATAAAGTTGTAATACTAACTGCTTACAAGTAAAGTTAACTTGATTGAGAGGCAGTGGAGTAAAAGCAAAGCATTAAAATATCTTGGAATATTACATTCAGAGAGTTTTGGTACCAAATATCTTAAACTATTTGAAAAAATATAATGGGCTACTTCAGACGTCATCTTGGTAACATGAAGTTATAGCATTATTACTTGATCAAAATTTTGAAGTTAGTATAAATAGCTGTATGTTTTAAGTAAAGGTGTTAATAAATGAAAATCTTTATTAACGAATAAGCATCAGGTTCTAGTTTTAAGAATACCAGAGAAGTCTGGAGAGTTTCATACCTCTACCTTCCAGAAAAGCTATAGATCTGCTTGATTAACTAAAACAGAAAAAGAGGGAACATTTTAAAATACAAGTTGTTCATACCTCCCTGTGAACATTCACTGCATAAACTCTCAAGGGGCGGCCAGGGAAGGCCCGATGGCTCTTCCCCTAGCTGCCCATATTGGGGTGTGCCCGGGCAGCACCCCAGACAGGGCGGCCCAGGCCTTGGGGCAGAGGGCGGACGAAATGAGGGCCAAGCAGTTTGGTCCGTCAGCTGCCATTTATTCCATTCTCCCCAGGTGCCTGTCCCAGTCTCTTTGACCCTCCCATTCTAGTCTACACTGCTCCCCATTCCCATCTCCTGTCTCTCCCGCTCATCTCTCCACTCTCCATCTCACAGCCTGGGCTCTCTCTCTCTCTCCACATACCTGCTCCTGTATTCTTCTACATTCTTCTCTCTTAGTGCCCCTTGCAAGTATCTCCATGGTTCATTTTGCCACCCTGCTCTCTCTCTCACTCTTCAACTCTCTTCTTGCCTCTCCAACTCCCCAGCACTCTGGGCTGACACTGCACCCAGTCAGGTAGCCAAATCAACATAAGAAAGCCCTTCCTGAGTGCCCACCACATTCAAAGGGAATACCACCTAAAAGGTATTCCAAAGCCCTTCCTGATTATCTCAGGCAAAATACCTTTTAAGGTGTTTTTCTCCTTTCTGTTGGGAACCTGCCCAGGTACCCACTGCCTCAGTCTCTGTAAACAGGGACTGGGTGTGGATAGGGGCCTGGGTGCTCCCTGTCTCTGTTCCTGTAAACAGGGACAGGTGTGGAGAAACTTGGCATGAGAGTGAGCCATCTCCTGACAGCTGACCTTGACAGGCAGCCGAAGGGCCACCATGCTCTGGTGGCCAGCCTGGAAAGGGGGTCGAAGGGCTACCATGCTCTGGCAACCTGCCTCGAGAGAAAAGCTGAAGGGCCACCATACTCTGGCAGCTGGACTTGAGAGGAGGCTGAGGGGAAGACCGGCTCATATCCGCCTTGGCCAGACCCAAGGCCACATCTCCATTCCTTGTTTCTCAGGGCTGAGATGAGGAACCAGAAAACAAGGAGGAAGTTAAAAACAAGTAGTACTGGCAAAAATAAAGTTGCTTGCACAGTATGATTAATATTGTTAACGAAGCTTATGTAACCTGATGATCACTGCTAAAATAGGACTATATAAACTAGCTTAGATTGAAATAAACTTGCTGTATGCCATATATTGCATGCAGCCCTCCTTAGCCCTGGTTTTCTCTCATTCCCTCACTCCGGCCAAGGTTCAAGTTGGCCACGTGAGACGCAGCACCTTTCCTCAGTCCAATAACTCTATCAACATCTCAATACTAGTTATTTTTGTATGAACACAGTAAGAGATAACATTGAAGCTTGTAGGGCAGCTCTCTTGGGAACGTCTTGCCACAGACTCAGACTATAGCACTCAGGACAGACTAATCATTCCTAACCCTAGCAGGGTCCAAATCTAGTTACTACTTTTTGGATCATTTCAACATTTGTCCATGACCAAGCTCTTAACTTATAGTTAAGCATTATGGCACTTTGGCCAGGCCCATTGCCATGCCAGGGTAGCACATAGCTTACCGCTTGCTCTGGTTTCATCCAGTCCCCTGTTGGGATCCTGTTTTGGGGGGCGCTAGGAAGTAAGGGCAGCTGAGGCTTAGGTGTGAGAACAGATGCCCAGGAGGAAAATATCACTGAGTGTCACATTACAAAAGCATAGCATATACTGTCTTCTTGTGTCCATACAAAAAAGGACATTGCTCTGAATAAACTATGCACGCAAAGGACTTAGGGAGAAGAGAAAAACAATATTTACAAGTCAACAGAGCACAAAGAAAGAAGTTACAAATAAACACAGAGGAATGAGAGCACTGTGATGGGAGCAACCCAATAACCTTAACCTACCTAAGGCTATGCAGGAAGGATGAAAACAGTGTTATCTTATAATTCACTAGAAAAATTAAGTAACCAGCTTTTTTTCAAACTAAACTGTAAATAAGTTTGTCTGATAAAATGGCTTTCTCATGTCTCTCTCCTTGTCATGACTTTGAGAACACTAGCAAATGGGCAAAGGAGCATAATTTATAGCACCATATTAACAATCTGTGAGAGAAGACCTATAGAGAATCAAAATATTACAAACTTCACTTGGGACAAATATATGAGTCAGGCCTATTTTTTGGGAAGCGTTGTGACTTACACGTCTTTAACAAACTTAAAATAGAATATAACTAGTAACATGGGTATCCTAAAATTGATTGAAACCCTAAAGACAATTTAATATTCTAGTGATATCTGGGCATTTTATAAATTGCGTCTGAAAACTTGCTTCAGAATTTTGTTCAATAAGCTTGAAGAAAGAGTTTTAGATGCTTCAGATTTATCAGAAGACTAATGGAAAGAGAAATTTACTATCATTTGTTAAATTTACAGTTTCAAGCTCCATACCTCAGTTAAGGGTTATTCTTACAACTTTACAAACCTTTCCTCACGAAGCTTTAAACTGATTTACAATATGCTGAAAAATTACTAATTCAATTTCCTGAAAAAATATTAAGTGTCCCTATGACAGAACTGAATTTGTTATTGTGTCACCTTCTAGCAGCATCCCTGGAAGGCTTATGAGGAGCCCACCTTCAGTGCCCTGAAGGCCACACATGAGTGGCCCTGAGAGACAGAAAGGGGCACTTGAAGCAGACCACGGTTGTTATTCCCTTTTTCAACCTCAACAACCTGTGGCATCAAAATTGGAAAGATCTCTCTAAAATATTTACTATTACCTGATCATATGCTAAAGAAATTAGCCAATATTTCCAGATTGCAAAACTAATTCTCCTATTTTACACATAGGGGAATTAACCTAATCAGCCTGGTGCCAAATGTTCCCCAGCATATGTAAAACTCTCCTTAGAAAGAGTTCCACCAAATCAACATGTTCATGAATCTATAGATACCTATTCTAATGTTATCCATGCTACCATCCATCACAAATAAAACTCCAAACCTGTTAAATCACATTGTCTGTCAACATTTGCTGCAGGGGGAAACCTTTGAAATTAAAAGTAACCTTTACAATTAAGTTAATGGGCCAGTTTGTATTTCAAAAGGATTTTTACAATTCTGTTGTCACTGTGGCATTAAATCATCCCATGGATACCCTGCAACCCACAAGGTCTAACCATAGTAGAGAGTTCCCTAAACTAGAAAAACTCTGCTTAAAAAACAAAAAAGGGTTTATTGAATCGGTCACCCATGGACGAAAATATAACTACACTTTTTATAGTGTTTAAGCCCTAACTCTCAAATACTGTCAACTGCACAAGACCATGCACAAGCCACTGATTATTCACAAAAGCTTCACTTAATCACTTAATCACTTAACTTCCCGTTAGTCATCGATTTGCTCGAACGGGCGCCAGTAACGTCTCCATTTGTCCCTGTCGCGTGCTAGTGTAGCCCAATGGCATCTGTTCGCTCCGGGAACATGAAGGGCCTCAAACCGATCGTTCATGATCTTCAGGAAGAAGTCTGACCATCTGGTAGGTGGGCGGCCACGCGGTCTCTTGACATCCCATGGAATCCAATCAGTAACAGCTCTAGTCCAACGGTCGTCTTTAAATCTCATTACGTGCCCAGCCCATCTGATTTTCGACACCTTGGCAAATGAGACAGCGTCCCTGATCCTTGATCGTCGACGGATGTCAGAACTCCGGATTCTCTCTCTCATTTGAGTGAAACGTGATATTCCAAGCATAGCTCTTTCTATTCTTCTTTGGGAGACCTGAATGGCGTTCTCATCTTGTTTGCGTAGGGCCCAGGTCTCTGAGGCATATGTTAATGCAGGAAGAACAGTGGAATCAAAGAGATGTGCCCGGAGCCGGAGGTTCTTCGTCCTCTTAGCTATTTCTTCGACGTTCTTGAAGGCGTTCCAAGCCACTCTCTTCCTCCTGCGCAGCTCGGGTGCCAGGTCATTTGTCATGTTGACCTCTCGACCTAGGTAGACATAGCTGTTGCATTCGGAGATGGTCGTTGCATTGAGAGCGAATGGGGCGTCAGGAACAAGGCTGTTTCTCATAAACATTGTCTTCGTAAGATTCAGCTGTAGTCCTACCTTTCCACACTCACGGTCAAAGTCGGCCAGCATTTGTGCCGCTTGGCTGATGTTTGGTGTTATTAAAACAATATCATCAGCAAAGCGGAGGTGGTGTAATTGCCGACCATCTATCTTCACTCCCATTCCTTCCAATTCCAGTCGTCGCATGATGTTCTCGAGGGTGGCACTGAAGAGTTTCGGTGAAATGGTATCACCCTGCCGCACCCCTCTCTTGACATCAACGATCACTTCTTTGTAGAATGGTGAGATCCTGGTAGTGAATTCGCAATACAGCTCACGGAGGATCCTGATGTATTGGGCTTGAATGCCCTGATTGGCTAGGGCTTCAATGACTGCTTCCGTCTCAACAGAATCAAAGGCCTTCTTTAAATCAATGAACGTTAAGCAGAGCGGCATCTTGAACTCCCGAGAAACCTCAATGAGCTTGGTTATTGTGTGGATATGGTCGATGGTGCTGAATCCTTTGCAGAACCCTGCTTGCTCGCATGGTTGTCCTTCATCTAGTGTTCTGCCAATCCTATTCAGGATGACTCGAGTGAACAACTTGTAGATGACAGACAATAGGCAGACCGGGCGATAGTTGCCAATGTCATGGATGTCTCCCTTCTTGAACAGTAGTACGGTCCTGCTGGTTTTCCATTGGGACGGAACCTTGCATTCAGACAGAAAAGCACTAATTTTTATTAAACCTTTGTTAGAAGACATCTGGCACAGTCCAGAGGAATTAATATGGGGGCAGAGGTATGCTTGTGCCTCAATAGGAAAGCAACTCCTGTGACTCCAAGAAAGAAAGGTAAAATACAAGTAAAACAGAGCCAGATTTCCCTCTCTTTGAACAATTACACAACTGACACTGAAGACCTACCCCAGAGCTGGACAAAGGATAGAGAGGCATCCTGATCTAGACATTAAGGTGACTCCATGATACCTAAAATCACCTAGGAGGTCTCAAGAGAGCACGGCAGTAAGCAAAACTGATGCACCCAAACCTGGGAGAACAGAACATCCCCAAACATCTATTTCTAGGGAAGAGATCTAAAATCACACACAATTCTTCACTGTTGCTGCTAATCATCAGTGGATAGATTATTCCACTTAGCAAGGGGCCAACATTTGTATTGAGTCACTTAAACAATATAAAACAAGTCTCTTTGTTTTTCCTAGTACCTGGATCATGGCAAACAATACCCAAGAATTGTTAACACAATCTTCTATTGATAAACAAGTCATGACCCAACCCTATAAAAGATCTGAATTCAGCAGTATATCTTATCTCTGCCAATGGCAACAGGATCATAATACCAATCTAGAAATTTCTGTGACCCCATTTTAAACAGGCAGGTGGGCAGATAAGGAGGGGCCAGCTAAGGCAAAGAGTTCTCTGGAAGTTATAAAGTCAACTGGCCCCAAGGTTGCCAGGACACACTTTACAGATACTGGAACTAGAGACCTTTATCCAGCACCAGCACAGACCCAGAGAAGGCTGGACACCCCTGTAGGACAGAAGCTCAGGCAGGTAAAAAGGCCAAGAAAGGAATATCAAAGATCTTCAGATGCTCCCAACTTACAACTTGGCAACCACACTAGTAACAGACTCTTATCTAGGTAGGAAGCCCCAAGTGGGGCAGGTTGGGAGAAACTCTATAAAAATCCTACAGAGAAAGCTTATGCATTTGCTTCCCAAGTCTATTTGCTGCCTGTGCCCACACATTTCTGCCGAGTGCATGCCTGAGGACACGTATCACCCTCATCTACCCTCATGAGATGTGGACTTTCATACTTTAATGCTGGGGTGTGTACTGAGTCTCTCTCGCTCCACTTTGGAGAAGTCCTTCTCTGGAGAAGTAATGTTCTCTTTTTTAGCATGTTACCCTCTTTCTCTGTCTCTGTCTCTCTGTCTCTGTCTCTCTCTTTCTCTCTCTCTCTTTCTCTCTCTCTCTTCCTCTCTCTCTTCCTCTCTCTCTCTCTCTCTCTCTCTCCCCCAGTTTTCACTTCACTGCTCATCTCCTCTAGAAATTCTTTTCTGAGAGACAAAGGCAAATGACTGAAAAGGAGTGGGTAAATTCTATGACTGAGTTTCCTTTCCTGCAAAGAGCAAAGCTCACAACAGACTTATCAGTCCCAGATTTCCCCCAACCTTTCCTAAGACAGCAGAGGTGGATAAAAAAAAAAGAGGCAGATTTCCTTTTCAAGGCTGCCAAATTGCTCCTTCCTACTTCAATGATGTCACCCAGGGACCCTATGGGTGTGTACTCAAAAAATGAATACAAAGCCTGTGGCTCTCTCTTGTCGCTTGCTGGTGGTCTCAGGCTGCTTTCCAGATCCTGGGATGGCTGATGGCAATGGACAGACAAAGGAAGAAAGGAGGGCCAGGCTGCTTGGTATCAATTACAGTTTATTCCAACCTCATCTCCATTCCTCCTCCTGATTCTCCTTCCCCCATTCTCCTTTATTCCTCCTCTTGGATCCTGCTCCTTCATTATTCTCTCCTTCTCTTGGATTCTCCTTGATTCCTCTCGATTCACTGCCACCCTCTCCCCACCCACTCTTACAGCCTTAGTTATCTCTCCAATCATGAGAGGGGTGGAGTAGCAAATATACCTAAGTGTGGATAATCGGTGGATATAAGATCTCTCCCTCAGGGGAAGCTTCTTCCTAGACAAACTCTCATTCAGCAAGAAGACCTGCCTACAAGTGAAATACCACCTATGGGTGCATTTCTCCTTTCCTTAGTCCAACAGCCACTTTAATTTCATTTCATTTCATCATCCTGTTATTCGTCGATTGCCTCGAGCAGGCCCCAGTAACATCTCTTTCATCCTAGCCCTGAGATTATATTCAAGGCTATTTAGGAGAATGAGACCCATCATTATTACTGGTATTTGGCATATTTGGTACGCCACGGGGAGTTTGCCAGACTCTGCCCTGTGGGCAGGCTACATTCGATAGCCTGCAAGTTTGTCCAAAGTAGTAATGAGACAATAAGATGTCATTAAAAAAAGTTCTGATAAGATGTCGCGTGGCCGCAAATGCGGCCGCACGGTTCCGGGATCTGGATTTTATAGTCTCTGAGTCTTGGCCGCTGATGGGATTACACGGCGCCAGGGGGCCAGGTGGTGGGTGTGACCCCTGCCTACTGGAATTTGGAGGATCTGGGTGGAAGATGCTCGACTCCAATTCGAGTAGGCTTGGAGGTCTCGGCCCCGGAACCCACTTTAAGTGGCTTAATTCTACTTCTTAATTCTACTTCTTAACTCACAGCTTGCCCTGATCCATCCAGTCCCTCTTCGGGGCCCTGCTTTCGGGGTGCTAGGATGTAAGGGCAACTGAGGCTTAGGTCGAGAAAACAGATGCCCAGAAGTGAATATTATTCAGAGTCAATTAACTCCCAAGTTACAAAAGCATAGCATTAACTATCTTCCTATAACTAACTGTCTATACAAAAAGGACATTGCTCTAAAGTGTGAGCTCACAAAGTAAACGGCAGGGGCTGCTGCTGTAACTTGCCTGTGCGTGTGCGTTCAGTGTCCCTGAGCTGCCTGCTGCCTCCCCACCTCCCCAGGGCTCCCTGACAGAGACAGAGAGAGATGTGGAGATGGGGAGTCTGGGGACCACAGTCTGATGGTGAAAGTGGCCCCTTTAATGCAGAGTTGCTAGCATACTTACAGAACACCTGAGGGGGATTGAAGTAAGGACAGGTGTGATTGGCCATTTACATAGATAAACATTTGGTGGAGGAAATTCTTTTGGGGAGATAATTCAAGAAGACACTCTGTCTCCCAGGGACATCTACATTGCTTTTATCTTCTCCTCTAGTTGTATAAGTTATCAATACTTGCAGTTGTTTGGTTAAACACAGTAAGAGACAAAGATCCCAATTCTTAGTTCTCTAAAAAGCAAGCAAGTCTTTTAACACTTATTTCTCTGGGCTGTGAGAGCAAGCTAGGCTTTTACTGTAAATCCCAGACTAAGTCCTCAGGCCAGTTCAGCTTGTCCTTCCCCATGGGGCTCTTGTTTCTTAGGTTATAACAGTTTGCATCAAGACCAATCTTTTTTTGCTTTCTAGAATGTCCCATTTTGATGTCAGGTAGCTTTGCCACTCGTCCAAGGTCCACCCCAGTCCCATGGTGGGACCTCCCTTTTGGGGTGTTAGGAACTACAGTAACTGAAGCCTGAGTCAAGTAATTATGACCAAATAATTATGCCAAATAATTATGACATTTCAGAGTCAGTCAACTCCCAAATATTAGGAGCATTAATGTTCTTTCTGTGTATAACCAGAGAACATTGCTCTATAGTAAAATATAAAGAGGCTATCAGGGAGATAGAAAACCAGGTACAAATATACAGCACTTCAAAATACAAAGCAGTACAAATACAAGTTCATAAAAAACAGAAATTTTTGGCTTACAAGTAATCAAGACTGACTTGGGGAAATGTGACAATGAGAGGTAAAATACAAGGGAAAGGTTAAAGATTAAACTTTAAAGGTTAAACTTCAACTAAGTTAGGGATGGTAGCAAGGGCATGTTAAATTTCTCTGGGAGGAAGAGAGGGGGCAATTCACTGATGAAGCCTAAAGCATTTAGGGTTAATATCCAACAAAAAGGAAAGGTTGAAGATAGACTTTAACCAAATTAGGGATGTTAGCCAGGGCATGTTAAACTTCTCTAGGAGGAAGAAAGAGGCAATTCACTGGTGAAGCCTAAAACACAGGGTTGATATCCAACACTAAAGTAGCTATGCAAAGGACATAAGGAGAAGAAAAAAATATTTACAAGATCAGAGATTTCTGAGGTATTTGACTTTACAAGTCACAGGTACTGCTTAGGGGAAAATGGTGAATAACTGGTTGGAGAAGAGAACACAGAGAAGAGGTTACAGATAAACACAGAGGAATGGGAGTGACTCAGGAGCACTGTGGTGGGTGTAACCCAATAAACCTAAACTCCCTGTGGCAAAGGAGACAGGACATACTCGTGTTATCCTACACATGGGTATATGTGTGCATGAAAATACTTTCTTATAATCAATCATTGTCTTGTAGTTCAGTAGAAATAGAAAAACACACATAATATTCCACCCACATTTGTACAAAATGATTCAAAATTTTTATTTAGTTAAAAAACATGATTTACAAAATTATTAATAGTAGAGTTTTAGGCATGTAAATATTTCAACAACAATCCCACCACAAGTGTCAACTTCCCTCCTCTCGTGTACTCATACTCCACCCCGCCACCCCCTATGCCCCACCTGCTACCATGACAGGTCTTGTTTTTCAGTGTTGTTGATTCTGTGCTTTGGATATATGTAGCAATACTACTCCTCCACATCACCAGTATATTGGAAATCCTGACCCTTTTCTCCCCATCACTTCCTTACTTGACTCCTTCCTTCCCCTCTTGATATTTTTCCTTCTTTTCTCTAACATTGTGGACAAAGAGTGATCTAGGTATCAACTCATTGCTACAATAGTTTTCCTCATTCGTTTATTCTATATTCCAAAGAAGTGAAAATCATCCTGCATTTGTCTTTCTTCTTCTGGTTTACTTAATTGAACATGGTATCTTCCAGTTTCAATCAGGTTGCCGCAAATTTCATAATTTCCACATTGCTTGCAGTACAGAGTATTGCACTGAATATATATACCACATCTATTCAGCTGTCTTTAGATACCTATTCTATATCTTAGCTATTGTAATAAGAATAGCAATGAAGAATGACATGAAAATGAGCTTTTGAATCTACTACCTGGCAGTAGATGCTCAAAAGTAGAATTGCTGTTCTCCTCTGAGAAGTATCTGTTAATTTCCTCTCCCCATATTTGGATAAGATTTTAAATATTTTTTGTTGCTCTTTGTGCGTAATTGGTGTGTCCTGGATATTAACCCCTTATCTGATTTGTTGAACGTGAATATTTTTTCACATTGTGAGTTGTCTTTCAATTTTAGCCAGTGTGTCTTTTGCCATGAAGAAAATCTGTAAGTTGATATAGTCAAACTTGTTTATTTTTTATATTGTTGCCTTTCCTAGTGATATAAGATTAATGAAGAAGACTTTGGGGTTCTAATTTTGGAATATGCTGCCTATATTTTTCTCAATGCACTTATAGCTTCTGGTCAAATTTCATAGTCTTTCTTCCACTTTGAATTGACTTTTGTGTAGATTTGAGATAAAGATTTAACTTTAACTTTATGCAAGGTTACCTAGTTTTCCCAACAGTTTTTGTTAAAGTGGCTATCTCCATTTTATGTTTTCAGCTCCTTTTTCAAATATTAACTTCCCATAAATACGAGGTTTTATCTTTGGATATTTAATTCTGACCCATTGATCTGAGAGCCTGTCTTTATTTCAGTACCATGCCGTTCAAATCACTAAAGCTTGATAATATAGTTCCAAATTAAGTAATGGGACACTTCCCTATTTTCTTTTTGTCAGTATGGTTTCGGCTATTTGTTGTATCTTCTGATTCCACACAAACTTTATTATTGATTTATTATTGTTAGATCCTGGAAGAATATCTTCTGAATTTGGATGGGGATTGCATGGAATCTATATAATAGCGTATGTAGGATAGTCGTTTTAACAATCTTGATTCTTCCTGTCCATAAGCATAAAATATTCTTTAATCCCTAAGGTATTCTTCTATTTCTTTCTTTTCTTGAATTTAACTTTACTTAAATACCATGGCTTACAAATTTGTTCATAATACAGTTGTTTTGTGCAACCAATGACCTAATATCAGTCCCATCACCAGTGTGACCTTCCCTCTACTATGATCCCCAATTTACTCTCCTCCACCAAAGCCTGTTTTCCTTAGCAAGTACAAAATTATTCTATACTGCTTATTACAATGAAATATTTAATGGGCTTATCAAAAATACTTTAGTAAAAGGAAATTTGGGGAAATTGTTATGGGTCACAGTGGCATCTTTAAAGTCATTGTCTGAGAGTTTACGACACTGCTACCATTTGAGCCTTCTGTTGGATTTTCTTTTTTTATTGAGCTTAGTTGACTTCTGTGCTACTTGCTTTTCTAATTTGGTGTGCCCCTACTTACAGTCAATGCTGTGGAATTCAAGGTGTTGTGCCTCGGATGGGGTGGGATGAAGGGAGGCTGCTGCCCCACTTCACACCCACAATGAGAAGACCACAGAGTTCTCAGCCTGAAACCAGTGTAAAGAAGTATTTTGATGGCTTGGCATCTCTGCAGAGATTAGTCATGAAGCAGTGAAAATGAAAGTTTGTATGGCAGAGGCTGTAGAGTGTGGGTGGGCTGCCTGGGTTTCGGCAGAGCAGGAGTTCGCCTGCCTCCTTTCAAATATTCTATCTCAAATGATCTAAAATTATCATCATGTAGATCTCTATTTCTTTTGTTGACTTTCAGATAATTATTTAGGAAAACCATTTTAAATGCTATAGACTCTTTGCTTTCTCTTCTATTTCACTCTTTGCATATAAGAATGAGACTGATTTTGTGCATTGAATTTGTAACAGAAAAGTATTGGTTTGCTGCTTCTAAGAGCTTTTATTGTCAACTCTTTAGAGTGTTCTATGTATATTCTCATATTATCTGCAAACTATGATAATTTGAATTCTTTTCTAATTTGTATGCCTTTGATTTGTTTCTCTGGCTTGAGTGGTGGATCAAGAATTTGTAATACCATATTGAGTAAAAGTGGAGACAGTGGACACTCTTGCCTCGTACCTTATATCTCAGTGTGAATACTTTAACGATCTTAATATTTTGCCTCATCAACAAATGATTACATACAAATTAGAATTTAAGGAGTCGGGTACTTCAAGGGATTGTGGAATAAGTTTATTTACATCAAACTAAACCACTGGGATACCATTAAAATCTGTATTCTTGCAGGAACTTAATTGCTGATCCTCTTGTTGATAAACTGTTGAACCACCACCCCTCAACTCAATGTGACTGCTCTCAGAGACCAACATTGTCATTCACCATTGGAAAACTCACCATAAGGGACAGAGTATCTATTACATCAGTATTTCTCCTTTAATAAAGACAAAGGTGTTGGCGTAGAAACCCTTCACCTAAAAACCCAAAGTTGGTTTAGTCCCCTGGGTGAAAAAGGAGGGCAGCAAACTTATTCCCAGGAAAGAGAAGAATAAAATAGTTTAGGGCCTTATCAGCTAAAGATGGCAGCAAAAGTGAGACTGGACAAAATTAGAATAGGGAGTTGTTAAGACTTTATCCCATATTTTAAGATGACCTGCTGACTGGCTATGTGAAACATTCCAGCCATAAATTTTTTATGTGTCTACTAATTGTATTGAACATATCTGTCAACTTAACGTCCCACGTATTGAGAGCCAGTGTGTGAGAGCAATAGTGTACTGAATAAATGGCCAGCCTCTGACCTCCCTGCTGACTGCTCAAGAAGCCTGCAAGTCAGGGCAATTCTTGTATGTTTGTCTGTGACTGACCCTGCTGGATGGAGTTCATAGATACCAATCTAATTGACTTTATTGTAATAAATAGCCAAACCAGTAATGCTTAGGGAGTACTCCTGGATATCTGCTAAGGGATCACTCCTGGCCACTTTCCAGAAGCACAATGTGCTGTAATCAATCCATTTAAAGGATCATATTAAATTCACTTATTAATAATATTTCTAGTCACTGTGTATGAACACAGTAAAAGAGATACATTAAGCTTAAAGGTTGCTCTTTCTGGGGACATCTTGCTATATATCCCAGACTACAGTCCTCAGGCTAGGTTAGTCTTGCCTAACCTAGTAGAGTTCTTTTTCAGTTACTTCGTTTTGGGTCATGACAATGTTTGTTCCATGACTGTGTTCTTAACTTATTATACTTCTTATAGAACTTAGCGTGTTCCTTTTCAATGCCAGGATAGCTTTTCTCCTTGGCTGTGGGTCCATCCAAGTCCCTCACTGGGAACCTCCTTGTAGGGAATGTTAGGGCAACTGGGGCTTAAATCAAGTACATATAAAGTGTGCCCATGAGTAAATATTATTCAAGGTCAATAAGCTTCCATGTTACAAAAGCGTAGCATCAATTGTTTTCCTGTGTTTATACAAACAAGATATTACTAAACTATGCAATAAAGGAGTTAAGCAATATAGAATTATAGAATTATTAGTGCCTGATGGAACAGGGTGTGCCTGGAGAGCACTGTGTTGTGAGCAACTCAATAAATCTAAGTTCCTTGCAGGAGAAGCAAGGACAAACCAGTTATCCAACAGTGCATTATTACAAAGAGTGCTGCAATGAACATAGGAATTCTGATAGGATATAATATTTTATTTTATCTAATTTTTGTTGTTCTTTCAGTAATTCTGTACTTCTCTGTTGGTTTATTGACTCTGGTATCATTCAGAAGAATTATATTTAGTTTTACATGCCAGATATTTTTACTGTATTGTTTTTGTTATTGCTTTCTTTTCTAAAACTATTTAAATCAGAAAGGATTTTTTATGAACTTACAACTTTCACATTCTATTCTTTAAGACTTTTAAGGTTTTTTTAAATTTATTTATTTTGTATTAGTGAAACACCATGAGTTACAGTTGTAGACTTACAAGTTGTTGTGCTTGGGTTTCAGTTATACAATGATTGAGTACCCATCCCACCTCCAGTGCCCATTCTCCACCCCCACCAATCCCAGTATCCCTCCCACCCCTCCCATCCCCCATCCCCCCCTGCCTCTGTGGCAGGGCACTCCTTTTTGTTCTATCTCTCCTTCTGGGTGTGTGGTCTGCAGAAGAGATATTGGGTGGCAATCATGTTTGATCCATGGACTGCTTTCAGCAGGAATCTCCCAGCCTGGGCAGATCTTCCCAGCACCCTTTATTTGGTGCTCCCTTCTCTATCTGAGTTGCCTTTACCCCTACAGTGTGCGGCTGGCTTCTAAGCCATGGAGTGAATAACCTGGTATTTATCACTGCTGCTCTTGGGTGCTAGTCTCTTATTTTGTTACTTTATGTTTTCCAGATAAATGCAATCTTTCTATGTCTGTCCCTCTCTTTCTGACTCATTTCACTTAGCATGATATTTTCCATGTAGTACCACTTGAATGCCGACTGGTTCAACCCTTTTGGAAAACAGTATGGACGATTCTCAAAAAATTAGAAATTGAGCTCCCATTTGACCCAGCAATACCACTTCTGGGAATATACCCCGGAGAGGCAAAAAAGTATAGTCGAAGTGACATCTGCAGTTGGCTGTTCATTGCGGCACTGTTTACAATAGCTAGAATATGGAAAAAACCTGAGTGCCCGAGAACAGATGACTGGTTAAAGAAACTTTGGTACATCTACACAATGGAGTACTATGTAGCAGTTAGACAAAAAGACTTTTAAGTTTTAACAGATGATCTATCCTTGATAACCTTTTATGTAAACTTGAGTAGAACATGCAGAGTTCTTTGGAATGAAAGTTTCTATACATGTTAAGTCTATATCTTTGTCTTGACTCTTTGCTACAATTGTTTCCTCATTTACTTTTGTCTGCATGACCTGCCATTGCTGTATACATTGTGCTGAGATTCCAAATTATCCTTGTACTGCTATAATGTATCCCCAGTGATCTGTTAAAAATTGTCATGCATAGTTAGCTCCCCCCATATAAATTGCATATCTGCTAAACGTGTTAACCCTTTGATCAGTATGAAATATTCATTTTATCTTTTATTATCTTAAAGTCTATATTATTAGCTATGAAATCAATAATTTCTATCTTTTTATTATTATCATTATAGTTTTGGAACACCTTATTTTGTCCTATGATAATAGCTTTTGTTCATCTTTCTACCATACCTGAGACTTTGTATGAATTTTGATTTTTTCAAATCCATGTAGCCCCAAAATATTTTGACTGGTGTGTTCATATCATCTACATTTGGGGTAAATATTGAGGTGTGTTTTCAAATAAATTGCCATGTTTTAGACATAGATTTTATTATTTTTATAATAAATTTTAATTTTTTAATGTAGACAAAGGCAACAACAGTTGATACAATTTTAGAGTTAAAATTGATTAGACAACAAAGCTCTAATATTAAAATTAATAAGTATAAAACAACCAATGGGGTTGTTAAATCCTTGTCTAAGAATTTATTAACCTCTTTGTTGCTAGTTGCATCTTCTATGTTGTTTTTGTTTGTTAAGTTTATGTAATTTTATCATTATAGTCTTGGAACACCTTATTTTGTCCTATCATTATGAGCTTTTGTTCATCTTTCTACCATACCTGAGAAAGATGTAATTTTCCCATCTAATTTGGTGTCCTCCTACTTGAATTTCAGTATTGAGCAGTTGGGAGGTGCTGTGCAGCTGCATCTGATGTCACATGGTCTGGGAACTTCAGGGTCTATGGGCCAGTGACTCATGGCAGCAACTGTACAAAATGGGCGTGGGTGGCTAACAAGGCTTCCAGAAGTATGGGATATTGGCAAGAGGTTGCCAGTGCTGACTGAGAATACACCAGAGATGTCAGCCTGGTTACTGGGAACCTGAAATTATTCAGTTTGGTGTCTCTGCAGAAATGTCCATGAAGTGGTGGGGTTGAGTCCTTGGTGTGGTGGGGTGTGGCTGTGGCTGTCGGGGCTTCGGCAGAGTAGGTACTCAGTCTACCTTTCTGCTGAGGCTGCCCCGTATTTTTCAGTTGTTGGGACTGGTGTTTCCATGAATTTCAGCAGCGTGGCATGCATCTCCTCGAAGATTTTGTCAGGAATAGAGCAGGACTGTTGGATAAGTCAAAAAGATGTCAAGGTAGATCTATCTTCATGTTCCTGATTCTGTATCTCTCAATAAAAACATATTGTTGAACTGATATTTTTTTTGCAATATGCTGTTGGTTATTGATTGTAATTTTGAGGGGCACTGGCTTTGTTTAAGATGATCTATTGCTCAACCTTCCTAGAATTACTAACTACGTTTTAATCTAAAATTTTATTTTATATACAGAAAATTCGAACATATTTGAAATGCTTTCTTTCCTTGTTTAGTTTTATAAATAATTACGTATATTGGATATGGAGGATATGGTGCTAAATGTTGTATCCATGAAATCCTACCAATAAGACTATTAAAAATCACTGTGTGTATTTATTTTAATTTGTAAAGAGTATTTATATAGCCAAAATTTGACTTCTGTTTTTTGAAATAAGTACTCACTGCTTTGATACATATTTGCTATAAAAATTTACTTTGTAGGTAAGTATATTCTAGCTCTGGTATGTCTGAGCTTACTATATAAGACTAGAGAAAACACTTTGTTTTTAAATCTTTATTTCTTAATTAGTAAAATGTTTCAACCAATTATTTTCTCTTCACCTAGAGACTGATTCAGTGATGTTTTTTTCCAGATTGATCCTAAAATTACATGAGAACCCTTGATCATCAATTTCAACAAGAAGGCATTGTCCAATTAAAGAAAACACAGCTAAAACAACTTAATATAACAATTAGTTTAACGTTGATTACAAAGAAAATATGTGAGGCCCTAAGTAAAATGTCTAATATATTATATTTAATGACTAACAATAGGCTGATCTCATGTTCTCTTTAAATACACATAAACAGTGTACCAATGTCTGCTATGAGGAATATTTAATATCTGGACCACTAACAAAAACATTCCAGCCATTCTTTTCATATACTGATCCTAGTTACAAACATTTTCTATCATTCTATTTTAATCTAAATTACTACTAATGAGAATTTGAGAATAAAGAGGTAATCATGGGTGGTAGTACTGATAGACGAACTTGATACCTAGATGTTAATTCTACAGAGTTTTGACTGATAATATCTACCCTATCAACATTTGCTATCATTACTTTTTTATTATTAATGATGAAAATCTAAGAAAGGTAAATCATCTACTTATAAATGTGATACTGGTTTGCCTGAGATAGAGTGCAGAATTCAAGGTGCTGCTTTTCATAAGGCTATGGCCACAAGCCTGGTTCTAGTTCCTGGTATCAACTCCAAGCACAACCTCTGTGCACACTTGGTGACTTGTATACAAAAAGAAAAGGAGAGAGAGAGAAAGAGAGAGAGAGATAAAGAAAGAAGAAGGAAGGAAAGAAGGAAGGAAGGAAGGAAGGAAGGAAGGAAGGAAGGAAGGAAGGAAGGAAGGGAGGGAGGGAGGGAGGGAGGGAGGGAGGGAGGAAGGGAGGGAGGGAGGGAGGGAGGAAAGAGAAGGAGGTAGGGAGAGAAAGAGGGAGGGAGGGAGGGGTAAGTAAAGAGGAGTTTACTCATAATGAAATATATTATTCAATTGAAATGTTGTGTTGAATCTCTGTCACTGTCACTGTCCTCCCGTTGTTCATCAGGCCCAGTAATGTCTCCATTGTGACGATTGTTACTGTATTTGGCATATTGAATAAATCATGGGTAGCTTTGCCAGTCTTTGCCATGAGGGCGAGATACTCTAGGTAGCTTTCCAGGCTCTCCAAGAGGGGCAGAGGAATCGAACTCGGGTCGACCATGTTGGCTGCTTGCAAGGCAAATACCCTACCCACTGTGCTATGATTCTCAGGATGTTTTAATTATTTGAATGGAATTTATGAAACTCTGATTTCAAGATGGAAGTACTCAAATAGTAATAGCTTCATATATTACGTTTAATATTTTGGTTGCTAATGAGCATGTGCTCTATAGAAATAGTAATTTACTTTAGTCAAATTAAATTAAAGGAGTAATCCAAGTGGAAAGATTCTAAACTTCAATTTGAGAAATACTTGAAATATGACCATCTACTATTTTTGAACTTGGATAATCATAAGCTATTATTCCACACTTTTATGTTAGGGATAAAGATGCTATTGATATCGTCTGTCTTTAAGGTTACCTAGTGTATTTATATTTCGTTCACAATAAAATAGTTTATACAGATAAAATAATGCTTTTTTGCTGCCACCACAAATTTTTATAGCAAGACTTTTATGGCAATTTTATTTCTTTCACTGTAAACTTTAATTTTGTATTTGCACAGGTGAAAAAAAGCAAACCAAATTATACCTCAGAAAGGCAGAATCACATTTGTGCCCATTGTCTTAAATGTCCTAGTGCTAAATGATACAAGTGAGTTGACGACTAAGAAATGCTTTAGAGAGTCACATTTAAGGCAATTTCTGTTATATTCTTCCTTTGGCAGTAATAGCATTGTTTTTACTTAATTTAGTTTGTTTATAATTAAAAAACACATCTCCAGCACTTAACTACTTTTGTTCAAGGATTCCTTTTGTTAAGTAATTGTGTAATCAGTGATCAAGTGTACCAAGATCTTAGAACAGTTTGCTGTTTATAGGATATTTGCACTGCCTCATTTGGTGGGCTGGTCTGCATGAAGATAATAGGTTCAGTGTTAGTTGGATGCAGTTCTGGAACAATGCTTTCAATTTATTTTAAAAGCTAGCTGTTGTTATTAACACATACTGCCTCCCACCCGTTGGAGGAAAGTACTAGCTTTCAAAGCATAACATAGGATCCATTATAATCTAAAAACTATTTTTATGGAAAAAATGAGATCCAATATAAAGTAACAAAATATGAGATTAATACTCAAGAATAGCTGAGATCAGCACCAGGAGGATTACTCCATAGCTTAGTGGCCAGTCGGGCATTCTAGAGGAAAGGGCAGCTCAGATAGAGAAGGGAACACCAAATAAAGGGTGTTTGGAGGATCCTCCCAGGAGGGGAGATGTATGTCGAAAGTAGACTATGGACTGAACATGTTTGCCACTCAATGCCTCTTTTGCAGACCACAGCACCCAAAAGGAGAGAGAGAACACAGGGGATTGCCCTGCCACAGAGGCAGGGGGGATGAGGGGATGGGGGTGGGGGGATATTATCCATGGTGGTGGAAAATGGGCACTGGTGGAGGGATGGATATATGATCATTGTATAATCAAACCCAAGCACAAAAAATTGTAAATCTACAACTGTACCTCATGGTGTTTCACTAATAAAGAAAGGAAAATTAAAAAAAAACGAGATCCAGGTATTGAACAAATATCACATTTTTCAGTTGTGGTCACATCATGATATGTAAGGCAGGGAAGACATTATTTGTCCTTCAGAATGAGGACATTAGACAGGATAATTGTCATCAATAGGTAATAGCTGTCTCTTGGTATATGAACAAATCTAAGCTTTTTTATAAGGTAAAGGTAAGGTAAAGGCCCTCCCGTTGATCGTCGATTTGCTCGAGCGGGCCCAGTAACGTCTCCATTTGGAGACTTTGTTGTTACTGTGTCTGGCATATCGAATACTCTCGGTAGCTTGCCGGGCTCTCCGAGAGGGGCGGAGGAATCGAACTCGGGTCGGCCATGTTGGCCGCTTGTAAGGCGAACGCCCTACCCGCTGTGCTATAGGCCATTCGCCTTACAAGCTTTTTTATACTTAATCAAAAAGTTTTGCTGCTACACTTTTCAATTGCTTATTGGTGATTCAAGTGTGAAATATCCAATTTCTAAAGTCCTTGACGCAATACTTGTTTTCTATATGAGACTGGTTTAGCAATCTGAATAGTAGAAATAAATACATTCAACAAACAGAAGAAAATGTCTTTTTAAAAAGTATACTATTTTTGCAGTATAGAAGCTTTGCCAATTTTCAATTTCATACCAGGGACAATTTAACACCAGGACAATTTAAATGTCCAATTTAACTCCACAGCAACTTACCAGTGTTACACTTACTTAATTGGTCTATTGATTTTAGCACTGTAGCACTGTACACTGCCATCCCATTGTTCATCGATTTGCTCAAGGGGGCACCAGTAACGTCTCCATTGTGAGACTTGTTTTTACTGTTTTGGGCATATCAAATATGCCACGGGAAGTTTATATAAGACATTTTATTTTTAAGGAAGTGATTTCTATTATTGAAAAATGGCACCCAGAGTTCCCTCAAAATGGAAAGAGGAGATGAACATTTTTCCAAAGAGGTCGATGAACATATCTATACAATAGTCTTCATTGTCACTTGCTGTGGAGGGACCGTGAAGAGAGAAAGAAAGTGATGGAGTGGGTGACATAGGACAAGGTCTGAAGCTCCTAGGTGGTAAAGACACACTGACTTTGTACATCCAAACTATAAAAGTTGACTCTATTGAAGGCGCAGAGAGATCGCACAGCAGGAAAGAAACGTGACTAACCTGGGTTTGATTCCCAGCCTTCCAGGTTCCCAAGCCTACTAAGAGTGATCCTTGAGTATAAAGCCAGAAGAGATCTGATCTCAAGCAAACAAAAATGTTTACACTATATTAATTGTAGGATAATATTGGTTTGCCCTTCCTCCCTGGCCACTGGGAGCTTGTGTTTGTTGATTGCCCCCCAATCTGTCAATTACCTTTGTCTCCTGATCAGATTTTGACTTGTAAATACTGTCATTCTCTTCTCCTTACTGTCCTTTTTGCATGGTTAGCTATTTCAGAGTAATTGTATGGATACAGGAAGCAGTTAAAAATACAAGCCTGTGCCTTGGGAGTTGATTGACTTCAGATAATATTACCTCCTGGTTATCTGCCCTCTTGACTTAAGCCTCAATTTCCCTTACTTCCTAGATCCCCAAAAGCAGGGTCCCAACAAGGGACTGGATGGAACCAGGGCAAGCAGTGAGCTAGCCACCCTGGCATCAAAATGGGCCTGGTCAAAGTGCTTAACTATAAGTTAAAAGCTTGGTAATAGGCAAATTCTGCCATGTTTCAAAGGTAACAACTAGATTTGGACCCTGCTGGGATTAGAAACGATTAATCCAGTCTGAGCACTGTAGTCTGTGGTGAGATGTCCCCAGGAGAGTCACCCTACAAGCCTAAAAGTGTCTATTACTGTGTCCATACAGAACAGTAAATATTAGGAAGAAGAATTAACAATGTTAATCAAGTTGCAGGTCTAAGGAGAGGAGAAATACACCTTAAAGGCTATTTTGCCCTTGTGGGCTGGTGCTGGTCAGGAAGACTGGAAAAAACATTTTGATTGAGCTTTCTGTGGGAAGGTGTGGTTGGGGACGTATAGTGAGAGAGAAGGAAAAGAGAGGCTGCGGGGAGAAAAAGGAAGAAAAGTGAATGAGGGGGAGAGAAAGAGAGAGAGAGAGAAGAGAGAGAGAAAGAGAGAGAAGAGAATGGACACTGAGGGAAGAAAGAATTGCGGGGTTACAGAGAGACAGGGGGATGATGACAGAGGGACAAGTAGATTGGAGAGGAGTCATGGAGAGCGTTGTAGAGCGAGTTAGAGAGAGGGTTGGATAGAGCTGTGAGAGACGAGAGATTGAATAAACTGCAGCTAATCAGCAACCAGCTTGGCCCTCTTCTTCCTTCATCCGTCCAAAGCAACAACCTTCCTGGGTGGAGCTGTTGGAGAGCACCGAACACCGGCAGCGGGGAGAGAACAGCCCAGAGAGCCCACGAACGTTCTTTAATGTGTAATCCCCGGGAGAAGGAGTTTACACAGCTCCGCAAGAGGGGTTTTCACAACCCGGGAGTGGAGATTTTACAATTAATCAAGTTTTCTGAACTGTAATAAAAAAAATTTTAAAAGAATGAAAAATAAAGCACAGTGGAGGAGAGCCTTAGTCACATCCCTGGGGCTAATGAAGGTGAAGTGCATTAACTTTCTACATAAAGTTTAATACTGTTGTAACTATGTTACCTAAACTGCTATCAAATGAATGTAAAAGCAATCTGAAAGATGAAAAGATAGATCAATGGGCTTATATGCATTCTTTGAACTAGGTTTAATCCCTGGTACCACATGGTCCCCTGAGTGCCACTAGGAGTGACACCTGAGCTGGGAATAGTCCAGAGCGGGGAATAGTCCCTGGCACTACCAGGTAAATTCTTTCCAATACACTCACACAGATACACACACATACAAACACATAAACGCATATATACTCTCCTTTATTTCAAGAGGACATATATATATATATATATATATATATATATATTGTATGTGTATAGGTATATGTCTTGGAGGACACACCTGGGTTACATGTTTATACAACCTGATTATTTTTGATTCATTTAACAGGCAAAAAGCAACGTATAAAAACTAGTAAAGTATTTAGATCTATTTTCTAATATCATACCACATGCTACTGACAGTAATTATGTAGGAAATGGAAAATAATTGAGAACCCCTGACTCTCTTTGCATAGCTGCTTGGACTTGGGCTTACATATTATCTTTAGAATACATTATAAGTGAGTAGTATTTTTTTCGCAGTGTCTTCACATTCCATACCTAATGCTAATAAATGTATGTGCGATTTCCACTAAAATTACAAATGCATCATCACTGAAATTCTGTGATTCAATATAGTCAAAGTACATAAAAATGACAATGTCATTATTTCTCAATTATCCCACAACAGCAGAGTAACCAATGTCTCAATATAGAGTGTAATTGCTTCCTTATTACTGTACTTTCACAGTAAGACTACAGTCCATCACTTCATTAAATAGTGAAAACACAAGCATCTAGTCATATATATGCTGTAAACTTTTTACTTTATAATCTGTAAAGATTTTGGCATCCTCAAGTGATGCGCATGTAGGAGGAGGGAATAAGTTGCACTTATTTATACTTCATGTCTCTTTAGGGCCTAGAACAGTTTTCAGTCATTTTCACACAAGGGTGTAGAAAATATTGAAGTTTTTAAAGGCAGAAAAAAATTATTGTTATACATGTTGGTTTATTAGAGTTGGTATATTGGAAAATATAAACAATTAAGTGATATTAAGGGTATAGCACCTACCTAGTGACGGAAGGAAAATGAATGAAGGGTATCATTTCTAGTCACGAGACAAAAGAAGGGAATAGGCAAGCAAAGTAGAAGAGGAAGGGACACAAACCTAGAGGCATGTGACAAAGCAATTACATGATCAAACCACCACTGAGCTTTGGTAGTGCTTGAGCTCATTTTCCATCTCTTAATTTTCTTTTTATGTAACTTTATAGAATACTATTTTTGGTTGCCATACAAATTTATATAACCTTCAAGTTTTGAACTACAACATAATTTGAAATAAAAACAAAAACAAACACTGTCCTCCCGTTGTTCATCAATTTGCTCGAGCAGGCCCAGTAACATCTCCATTATGAGACTTCTTGTACTGTGTTTGGCATATTGAATACTCTCGGTAGCTTGCCAGGCTCTCCGAGAGGGGAATTTGAAATATTTATGTAATAAATGATTTAATTGTCATGGTGATAAAAATGTATAGACCCCCCTCCTTTAGTTTACAGCTGTAATAATTTTGATATATTTCTTGAAGTAAGCCTTTCTTGTCATATATGATAATATGTCATTGATTAGTATGTTTCCAAGCACAGGTCATTTTTTGTGTGATGTCTATGAACATCAGCTTGTAGAACATTACACAAGAAAATATAATACATTATAGCATGTCAATTATGCCAAATTAAATTCAAGCAGAATACAGACTCATTTGCTAATCCCACCCTTCTTCCATAACATAACATCTGTCACTGTCACTGTCTCCCATTGTTCATTGATTTGCTCGAGCGGGCTAGTAACATTGTGAGACTTGTTGTTACTGTGTTTGGCATATAGAATACATCATGGGTAGCTTGCCAGGCTTTGCCGTGAGGGCGAGATACTCTCGTAGCTTACCGGGCTCTCCAAGAGGGGCAGAGGAATCGAAATCAAGTCAGCCGTGTTAGCCGCATGCAAGGCAAACGCCATAGCTGCTGTGCTACCGCTCCAGCCCATAACATAACATAAAAATAAAAATTAAAAGACCGTGTAACAAATTAAATTAATGGTTTTCATTAGAGTATCATTGTGTAAATATCCATGGTATCCAAAAACTTCTATAGACTCAGTGAAATTCTAGTGACTTTGTTTTTCTCAGTATAGAAATCAAGGTTTAAGGCGATGGTGCAAAGAAATGAGATACATGCATGGCATGAGAGCATAGAAATCACGGTTTAGGGAGATGCTGCAAAGTAGTGGGGCATATGCGTGGCATAAGAAGATAATGCAAAATAGTGGGGCACATGCGTGGCGTAAGAAGATGACGCAAAGAAGGAGGCACATGAATGACATGAGAGAGGCTCCATCATGAGTTTTCAGCAATGCAGGGCCTAAAAGACACCACCAAGGTGTTTTCCTGGTGAATGTCAGCACAACCAAGTCCAGGGAGCACTGATTTCTGGTCGCTAGCACTAAACTACTAAACTTACACATCTAGGTTTAGTGTAGATTCACAGTTCACACATCTGAACTGTGACCCCTGGTCTTCACACAATGCTTAGGAATCCTTGTATCTCCACCCCCAAATTGTGGTATTGGAATAAAACTAGACTCTCAGACTAATGGATTAGAATTGAGATCCCTGAAGAAATCACTCAGATATGTAAACATATACTTTCACAGATGAGTTCAGAGCATAGGTAATAGAAAGTCTCTTTATAAATGGTGGTTTTAAAACATGCAAAAAATTTGAATTCTGACCATTACCTCACAATATAAACAAAGTTAAGTCAATTAATCAAGCCTTTAATATTTTCTACATCTTTAAAATGCATGCAGGAAACATAGAACTCGCTGTGGTATTGGCATTGATGTGGATATGTCTTCAATGATTTTGATTCATCTGAAAAGAAAGCAAAAGCAAAACTTCACAATGTCATATGAAAAAAAAATACTGCAGTGAAAGACACTATGGTTAAAATAAAAAATCACCCAAATTAATTGGAGAAAATATTTGTATACCATATATCTGACAAAATGCTAGTGCATAGCTTCACAAATCTTACCTACAAAAATAAATAAACCCCACAACATGAGAAGGTTTTTTTAATTTTTTTTTTAATTTTTCTTTTTTTATTAGTGAAACACCATGAGGTACAGTTGTAGATTTGCAATTCTTTGTGCTTGGGTTCGATTATACAATGATCAGATACCCATCCCTCCACCAGTGCCCATTTTCCACCACCATGGATAATATCCCCCCCACCCCCATCCCCCCATCCCCCCCTGCCTCTGTGGCAGGACAATCCCCTGTGTTCTCTCTCTCCTTTTGGGTGCTTTGGTCTGCAAAAGAGGCATTGAGTGGCAAACATGTTCAGTCCATAGTCTACTTTCGACATGCATCTCCCCTCCTGGGAGGATCCTCCAAACACCCTTTATTTGGTGTTCCCTTCTCTATCTGAGCTGCCCTTTCCTCTAGAATGCCCGACTGGCCACTAAGCTATGGAGTAATCCTCCTGGTGCTGATCTCACCTATTCTTGGGTATTAATCTCATATTTTTTTACTTTATATCCCCCAGATGAATGCAATCTTTCTATGTCTATCCCTCTCTTTCTGACTCATTTCGCTTAAGATGATACTTTCCATGTTGTACCACTTGTATGTAAATTTCATGACTTCATCTTTTCTAACAGCTACATAGTACTCCATTGTGTAGATGTACCAAAGTTTCTTTAATCAGTCATCTGTTCTTGGGCATTCAGGTTTCTTCCAGTTTCTGGCTATTGTAAAGAGTGCTGCAATGAACAAACAAGTGCAGATGTCACTTCGACTATACATTTTTGCCTCTCTGGGATATATTCCCAGGAGTGGTATTGCTGGGTCAAATGGAAGCTCAATTTCTAATTTTTTGAGAATCGTCCATACTGTTTTCCAGAAGGGCTGAACCAGTCGACATTCCCACCAACAGTGAAGGAGTGTCCCTTTCTCGCCACATCCGCGCCAGCATCAGTTGCTTTTGTTCTTTTGAATGTGGGCCAGTCTGTGAGGTGTGAGATGGTATCTCATTGTGGTTTTGATCTGCATCTCCCTGATGATAAATGATGTAGAGCATTTTCTCATGTGCTTTTTTGCCATTCGTATTTCTTCTTTGAGAAAGTTTCTGTTCATTTCATTGCCCCATTTTTGGATGGGGCTGGATGTTTTCTTCTTGTGGAGTTTAACCAGTATTTTGTATATTCTGGATATCAACCCCTTGTCAGATGTGTATTCGGTGAATATCCTTTCCCATTCTGTAGACTGTCTTTGTATTTTGGTCACTGTTTCTTTGGAGGTGCAGAAGCTTCTTAGTTTAAGATAGTCCCATTTATCTATCTCTGTTTTCACTTGCTCAGTCAGTGGCATGGCATCTTTGAAGATACCATTAGCTTCAATGTCATGGAGGGTTTTGCCAACTTTGTCTTCAATGTACCTTTTGCTTTCTGGTTTGATGTTGAGGTCTTTAATCCATTTTGATCTTACTTTTGTACATGGTGTTAGGCAGAGTTCTGAGCCCATTTTTTTGCATGTAGCTCTCCAGTGATGCCAGCACAGTTTGTTAAAGAGGCTTTCCTTACTCCACTCCACATTACTTGCACCTTTATCAAAGATTAGATGATCATATGATTGAGAGGAGATGTCAGTGTATTCAACCCTGTTCCATTGGTCTGCAGTTCTGCCTTTGTTCCAGTACCATGCTGTTTTAATTATTACTGCTTTGTAGTACAGTTTGAAGTTAGGGAGGTTGATTCCTCCCATTTTCTTTTTCCCAAGAATTGCTTTAGCTATTCGTGGGGGCTTATTGTTCCATATAAATTTCAAGAGTGTTTGCTCCATTTCTTTGAAGAATGACATGGGTATCCTTATAGGGATTGCATTGAATTTATACAATGCTTCTGGTAGTATTGCCATTTTGACAATGTTAAGTCTCCCGACCCATGAGCAGGGGATGTCTTTCCATTTCCTCATGTCCTCTTTTATTTCCTGAAGTAGCGTTTTGTAGTTTTCTTTGTACAGGTCCTTTACTTCCTTAATTAAGCTGATTCCTAAGTACTTGATTTTCTGGGGCACAATTGTGAACGGGATTGTTTTTTTCATGTTGCTTTCTTCTCTCAACATGTGAGAAGATTTGGACAAAACTATCTCCACAGAAGATATACAGATGACTAACAGGCCAGCAAGCATATGAAAAAGTTTTCATCATTTTGGGGAAATATAAAACAAATGATAAGGAGATGGCACTTTAAATCTTGAGCAGGATCAATAACAAGAAACACAGATAAAAACTGCTGATAAGAATGTCGTGATGAATAGAGTCTCATTTACTGTTGATGAGTCTATGAGATTGGTTCAGCCTCTATATAAATACTCTGTTGAGTTCTAAAAAATCGAAAAATAGAGTCATAGCCGTTGTAGCACTTGCCTTCTATGCAATCAACTTTGGGTATCATTACCAACACCCCATATGGTCAGCTGATCATCTACGGGTGTGATCCCTGAGTTAATCAGTTAAATCAAGTTAAATCAGCCAAGAGTAAGCCCTGAAAACTTCTTACTTATCATCCAAAATTATTTTATTTGAAATAGAATTCATTGTACTGATTGATATCTATCCTAAGATCATGATAGAGCAAATTTAAAAGTTATAAACACATTTATAAACACAGGTTTATTGTAGCACTAGTTATAATAGTCAAGATAGGGAAACATCATAAGAGACCAAGGACAGATGAGTGGATAAAGAAATTATCGGTGTTTCTTTATCATCAGAGTATTTACATATGAAATCAACTACAAGAAAAGATGAAATACTTCCCTTTGCTACACAAATAGAATGAGAGCGTGTTTTTGAAAAAGGGAGAAAAATGCTACATCATCTAACCATATGTGTTATATAAAGAAATATAGCAAAGGTATGGATATATATAGGTTAATGAAAATAAACACTCTATCCTATAAGTATCGCACGCTAACCAATTGCACCACTGGAGCCAGTGCTGGAGTGTAAGTGGGGAAAAAAGGACACTCTTTCACTATTGGTGGGAATGCCCACTGGTTCAGCCTTCTGGAAAACAATATGGACAGTCCTTCAAAACCTAGAAATTGAGCTTACATATGACCCCATATATCCAGAGGATGCAAAAAAATCACAGTAGAAATGCCATCTACAGCTATATGTTCTTTGCAGCACTGCTCACAATAGCCAAAATCTGGAAACTACCCAAGTGCTCTAGAACAGATGACTGATTAAAGAAACTTTGGTACATCTACACAAATGGAATGCTATGCAGCTGTTAGAAGAGATGAAATCATGAAATTTGCTTATAAATGGACAGACATGGAGAGTATAATGCTGACTGAAATGAGTCAGAAAGAGAGGGACAGACATGAAAGGACTGCACTCATTTGTGGAGTATAGAATAATATAATATGAGGCTGACACCCAAGGACGGTAGATACAAGGGCCAGGAGGATTGCTCCATGACTGGAAACCTGCCTCTTGAGCGGAGGGGAGAAGGCAGCTGGAACAGAGAAGGAATCACTAAGAAAATGATGTCTGGAGGATCGGTCGGATGGGAGATGTGTGCTGAAAGTAGATAATGGACCAAATATGATAACCTCTCAGTATCTTCATTGTAAACCATAATGCCCCAAAGTAGAGAGAGAGAGTATGGGGAATATTGTCTGCCATAGAGGCAGGGAGAGGGTGAGAAAGGGAGCATATACTGGGGATATTGGTTGTAGGGAATGTGCAGTGGTGGAGGGATGGGTGTTTGATCATTATGTGATTGTAACCCAAAAATGAAAGTTTGTGACAGTGATTCAATAAAATTTAAAAAAGAAAAGAAAAGAAAAGAAACAAGATCACCAACTTCACAGATCTAGGGGTAAGGTGGAGAAATAGGTGGGCTAGAGGGAGGGTGAGGAAGAATGGATCAAAGGCATAGTGGAGAGACTATTGGCTTGTTGTCAATTTTAATTTTTAATTAATTTTAACTACATATGTTGCAATATTGCTAATTATAGGGCTTCATTAATTTTGAGTACTAAAGAATAGTACAAATTAAGAATAAGAATCTATGTTAGACATTATGGTATTCTGTCCTTCCCTTGGTTCTCAATTTTGCATTTTTTATTTTATTTTATTTTTTTTTATTGGATCACCATGAGATAGTTACAAAGCTTTCATGTTTGAGTTTCAGTCATGCAATAATCGAACACCCATCCCTCCACCAGGGCACATTTTCCACCACCACTGTCCCCAGTACCAACCACTCCCCATCCCAACCTCCCCCTGCCTTTTTTTGTTGAATCACCGTGAGATAGTTACAAGTTTTTATGTTTGGGTTACAATAACACAATGATCAAACATCTGTCCCTCCACCAGTGCACATTCACACTACCAATATTCCTGCTATACCCCTGTTTTCCACCCTCCCCCTGCCTCCATGGCAGACATTATTCCCCATACTCTCTCTCTCTACTTTTGGGCATTATGGTTTGCAATACAGACACTGAGAGGTGTCTACAATGAACATACAACAGATGTCATATCTACTGTGCTTTTTTTTTTTTGCATCTGAAGGATATATTCCGAGAAGTGGTATTGCGGGGTCATATCGAAGCTCAATTTTAGTTTTTGAAGAACTATCCATGTTGTTTTCCAGAAAGGCTGGACCTGTGAGCACTCCCAACAGCAATGAAGGAGGGTTCCTTTCTCTCCACATCCGCACCAATACCGGTTGTTTTTGTTCTTTTGAATGTATGCCAGTCTCTGTGGTGTGAGATGATATCTCATTGTTGTTTTGATTCACATCTCCCTGATGGCTAGCGATGTAGAGCATTTTTTCATGTGCCTTTTGACCATTGTATTTCTTTTTTGAGGAAATTTCTGTTTATTTCTTCTCCCCATTTTTTGATGAGGTTGGAGGTTTTTTCCTTGTACAATTCTACTAGTATCTTGTATATCCTGGATATTAACCACTTATCAGATGGGTATTGGGTAAATATTTTTTCACATTCTGTGGACTCTCTCTGTATTTTGGTCACTGTTTCTTTTGAAGTGCAGAAGCTTCTTACTTTGATGTAGTCCCATTTGTTTATGTTTGCTTCCACTTGCATGATCAGCGTTGTTTTATTCTAAAAAGATGTTTTTAGCTTCAATATCGTGGAAAGTTCTGCCTACACTTTCGTCTCTATACCTTATGGATTCATGTCTGATATTGAGGTCTTTAATCCACTTTGATCTGACTTTTGTGCCTGGCCTTAGACAGAGATCAGCATTCATTATTTTCAGGTAGCTATCCAATTTTCCCAGCACCACTTGTTAAAGAGGTTTTCCTTGTTCCACTTCACATTTCTTGCTCCATTCTCAAAGATTAAGTGATCATATATTTGGGAGTCTGTGACAGAATATTCAACTCTGTTCCATTGGTCTGCAGGTCTGTTTTTAGCCCAGTACCATTCTGTCTTAATTACTACTGCTTTGTAGTACAGTTTGAAGTTGGGGAAGATGATGCCATCCATCTTCTTTACCCCAAGGATTGCTTTAGCTATTCGTGGGGGTTTATTGTTCCATATGAATTTCAGGAGTGTTTTGTGTATTTCTTTGAAAAAATGTCATGGGTGTCCTGATAGGGACCGCATTGAATTTGTATAGTGCTTTGGGAAGTATTGCCATTTTGATAATATTAATCCTCCCTATCCATGAGCAGGGTATATGCCTCCATTTCCTAGTGTCCTCTTTTGTTTCTTGAAGTAGTGTTTTAAAATTTCCCTCTGTAGAGTTCCTTCACCTCTTTGGTTAAGCTGGTTCCGAAGTACTTGATCATTGTGAACGGGATTTTTTTTAAATATCTATTTCTTGTCTTTCATTATTTGTGTATATGAAAGCTACAGAATTTTGGATGTTGATTTTGTAGCCTTCCACTTTACTAAACTGACCTATTGTTTCTAGGAGCTTTTCTGTAGAGTCTTTAGGGTTTTCTAAGTATAGTATCATATCGTCTGCAAACAGTGATAGCTTTAACTCTTCCTTTCCATCTGTATTCCCTTGATAACTTTCTCTTGCCTACCTGCAATGGCCAGGACTTCCAGTACAATATTGAATAGGAGTGGCAAAAGTGAGCAACTTTGTCGTTTTCCTGATCTTAGAGGGAAGGCTTTTAGTTTCTCCCCATTGAGAATGATGCTTGCCATGGGATTGTGGTAGATGGATTTGTCTATATTGAAAAAAAGCTCCTTCAAATCCCATTTTGTTAAGAGTTTTCATCATAAACAGTGCTGGATCTTGTCAAATGCTTTCTCTGCAACTATTGATATGATCATACCGCTTTTATCTTTTCTTTTATTGATATGATGAATTATGTTGATTGACTTCCAAATATTAGTCCATCTTCGAATCCCCGGGATGAATCTTACTTGGTAATGGTGTATGTTTGTGGTATCTCTGTCTGTTTTTAGTATCAGGGTGAGATTTGTTTCATAGAAACTGTTTAGAAGTGTTTCTGATTATTCAGTTTCCTGGAAAAGCTTTAAAAGGATTGGCAGTAAGTCCTCTATAAAAATTTGGAAGAATTAACTAGTGAATCCTTCTGGGAGAGTACTTTTGTTTTAGAGGAGACTTTAATTACTGTTTCAATTTCATTGACTGTGACAGGTCTGATTAGGTACTCCAGGTCTTCTTGGTTCAGGTTCTAGAGGCTATAGAAGTCCAAGAATTTATCCATTTTCTAGAGGTTTTCTTGTTTCACGGCATATAAATATTCTCAAAGTAATCTCTGATGATCTTTTGAATTTCTGAATTTTCTGTTGTGATGTCTGATTCCATTTCTTTTTTAAAAATTTTTATTAGTGAGACACCATGAGGTACAGTTATAGACTTACAAATTTTGTGCTTGGGTTTCTATTATACAATGATCAAATACCCATCCCTCCACCTGTGCCCATTTCCCACCACCATGGATCCCAGTATCCCTCCCACCCCCCATTCCCCCCGTCCCACCCTGCCTCTGTGGCAGGGCATTCCCCTTTGTTCTCTCTCTCCTTTTGGGTGTTGTGGTTTGCAAAAGAGGCATTGAGTGGCAATCATGTTCGGTCTATAGTCTACTTTCAGCATGCTTCTCCCATCCTGGGAAGATCCTCACAACACCCTTTATTTGGTGCTCCCTTCTCTATCTGAGCTGCCTTTTCCCCTAGCATGTGTGGCTGGCCTCCAAGCCATGGAGCAAAATTCTTGGTACTAATCTCGGCCATTCTTGGGTGTTAGTCTCCTATTTTGTTACTTCATGTTCCCTAGATGAATCCAATCTTTCTATGTCTATCGCTCTCTTTCTGACTCATTTCACTTAACATGATTCTTTCATGTAGTACCACTTGTATGTAAATTTCATAACTTCATCTTTTCTAATTGCTACATCGTACTCCATTGTGTACATGTACCAAAGTTTCTTTAACCAGTCATCTGTTCTCAGGCACTCAGGTTTTTTCCAGATTTTTATTTTTTAATCTCCAAAATTTTTATTTTTAGTAGTGAAACACCATGAGGCACAGTTGTAGACTTACAAACATTCGTGCTTGGGTTTCAGTTATAGAATGATTGAGTACCCATCCCTTCACCAGTGCCCATTCTCCACCACCAATGATCCCAGTAGCTCCCCCACCCCCACCCCATCCTCTCCACCCTACCCTACCTTTGTGACAGGGCATTCCGTTTTGCTCACTCTTTCCTTCAGGGTGTTGTAGTTTGCAACAGAGGTATTGAGTGGCTGTCATGTTCCGTCTACAATCTACTTTCAGCATGCATCTCGCATCCCGAGTGAGTCCTCCAAACATCCTTTACTTAGTGTTCCCTTTGCTATCTGAGCTGCCTTTCCCCAGCATGTGAGGCCATCTTCCAAGCCCTGGAGCAGACCTCTATTACTTATCTTAATTATTCTTGGGTGTTCGACTCCCATTCTGTTACTTTATATGCCCAGATGAGTGCAGTCTTTCTATGCCTGTCCCTCTCTTTTTGGCTCATTTCACTTAGCATGATACTTTCCATGTAGAACCACTTGTATGTAAATGTCATGACTTCATCTTTTCTAACTATTGAGTAGTATTCCATTGTGTAGATGTACCAAAGTTTAACCAGTCACCTGTTCTTGGGTACTCGGGTTTTTTTTTCCAAATTTTGGCTATTGTGAACAGTGCAGCAATGAACATAGAAGTGCAGATGTCATTTTGACTGTACTTTTTTAATTCTGTTTCTTAAGGTTTTTCTCTCCCTTTCTTTGTGCGTCTTGCTAGAGGTTTATCAATCTTGTTTATTTTCTCAAAGAGCCAGCTCTTGATTTCATTGCTCTTTCAGATTGTATTTTGTGCCTCCATCATGTTAATTTTTGCTCTGAGTTTTATCATTTCTCCTGCCTGGGTTTGGCTCCTTTTGTTTGCCATTCTATAAGATCTTAAGCTGTGAGGTTAGGTTACTTATGTGGGCTTTCTCTTCCTTCCTGAGGAATGCTTGTAGAGCTATAAACTTTCCTCTTTACACGGGTTTTGCTGTGTCCCATCACTGTATCACTGTCATCCCGTTGTTAATTGATTTGTTCCATTTGTATCCATTCATCCCCACTCAGATTTTAGCAGCCTATCCTTACTCGTCCTCCCAATGGTGCCCTATTGGAGGCTCTTTCAGGGTCAAAGAAAGGCGACGTGTTATTGTTACTGTTTTTGTCATATCGAATACACCACGGGGAGCTTGCAAAGGCTCTGTCGTGTGGACTGGATTCTATCAGCAGCTTGCCAGGCTCTTTGAGAGAGAAGAAGAATGTATATAAGAGAATACAAGCAATGTTAAAACCAAACACAGGTGTGTGCTGCTTTAGGTACATCAGTGGGAAGACTCTAAGAGGCTGTGCAGCCACGAATGCACACTTCTGGGACTTTGTTTCACGCATGAGGCTCGTTGGAGTGTTTGGAGAGTAGCCTTAAGAATGGCTGTGGCTGGGTTCTGGAGGTTTTCGGCTGCCGGGATTCTGCTTGAGGTGGGGAGGGAAACTCAACCCATCCTCCTCTGAGGGGCCATGTTGAAGACAGCGTGGCATGGGGGCAGTAGATTCTGCGTCCTAACTTTCTTCTGGGAGCTTTGTTTTATAGTCTCTGGATATTGACATTTCGTTGATGGGATTATATGGGTGGAGGGGCGGTTTGTGGGTGTGACTGCCAAGCTACTGGAAAATGGGGGATCTGGGTGGTGGAGGCCCAGTCCAGATCCAAGCAGGCTTAGGGATGTAAGCCCCGGGTCCCACATACCTGGGTTCCTCTGCCAGTTCCTTCATGGTGAGGCTGTGTCCCATAAATTCTGGTAACTTGTGTCTTCTTTCTCATTTGTTTCCAGGAATCTTTTGATTTCCTCTATGATTTCCTTTCTAAGCCACTCATTGTTCAGTAGTGAGCTGTTTAATTTCCAGGTGTTTCATTTGATTTTCTCTTTGTGTCTGTGATTCACTTCTATTTTCAGTGCATTATGGTCTGAGAAGATCATTAATACAATCTCTATCTTCATTGATACAGTCTCTATCTTCTTAATCTTTTTAATTTTGTGGCCCAGGATGTGATCTATCTTGGAGAATGTCCCATACACACTTGAGAAGAATGTGTATGCAGTTTTTTGAGGATTAAGTGTCCTGTATATATTTACTAACTCCCTTTCTTCCATTTCGTCCTTCAGATAAAGTATGTCCTTGATAAACTTGAATCTGGTTGATCTATCTAGAGATGATAAAGTGGTGTTAAAATCTCCCACTAGTATTGTGTTGCTATCAATGTCTTTCTTCAAGTTATTAGGTGCATATACATTTAAGTGTAAGTTCTTCCTGATGTATAGATCCCTTGATCAGTAAGAAATGATCTTCACTGTTTCCAGTGAACTTCTTCGGTCTGAAATCAATGTGGTCTGATACCAGAATGGCAGAATGGCCACCCCAGGTTTTTTGAGGGAATTGTTTGCCTGTATAATTTTTTTCTAGTCTTTGACTTTGAGTCTGTTTGTTCTAACTCTTTAGATATGTTTCTTGCAGGAAGAAGAATGTTGGGTTCAGTTTTCTGATCTATCCTGCCATTTTGTGTCTTTTAAGTTGTGTGTTTAGCCCATTGACCTTGAGAGATTATTGTTATGGGGTTTTGTCTCATCTTTTTGCTGAAGTTTGCTGTATTTGAAGAGCTTGTCTTGTCTTAAAGTAGCCCATTTAGTTGTTCTCGTAACCCACGGTTTTGAGTCTATGAAGCTCCTGAGTTGTTGCTTGTCTATGAAACTGTATGTTGTTCCTTCTAGTTTGAAATAGGGTCTAGCTGGATAAAGTATTTTTGGTGAGGCGTTTATTTTATTGAGTTTTTTCACTATATCCTGCCACTGTCTTCGGGTCCTGAGGGTTTCATCAGATAAACCTACTATAAATCTTAAGGATGCTCCTTTATAAGCAATTTCTTTCTTTGATCTTCCTGCTTTCAGAATTTTATCTCTGTCTATGGTTTTCATTATTCTGATAAGGATGTGTTTTGGAGTATTTTTATCTGGATTTCTTCTAGCTTTGGGCCTCCTGAATCTGGTCGCATGTGCTCTTCAGTTCTGGGAATGTCTTAGCAATGACATCTTTGACAGTTTGTTCTTTGGCAGGGTTTTCTTCCTGTCCCTTTGGGACTCCAACAATTCTTATATTATTTCTCTTGACCTCATCCCAATTTTCTCTTGACATCTGTTGATTCATTTTAAGGTTCTTTTTTCATTTTCTGCTGTTGTCTGGGAATTCTCTGTACTTCATCTTGGAAGATGTGGACATTACTTTGTCCTTTCTCCCTTGCCACAGGAACTTAGGTTTATCAGGTTACACCCATCACAGTGCTCCTGAGTTACTTCCATTCCTTTGTTTATCTGTAACCACTTCTCTATGCTCTCTTCCACAACCAGTTAATCAGCTTTTCCCCCCAATCAGACTCTGTTAACTTGTAAGGTCAGATTTCTCAGAAATCTATGATTTTATATGTATGAGTGAAATATTGCCTTTCTCCTCTCCTTATGTCTTATGAATAGTTTACTTTAAAGCAATGTCCTTTTTGTATAGATACAGGAAGACAGTTAATATCGTGCTTTTATAACTTAGGAGTTAATTGGCTTTGAATATTCCGGGTATCTGATTTCTCGACTTAAGCCTCAGTTGCCTTGGTTCCTAACACCCCAAAAGCAGGGTCCTAATGAGGGACTGAATGGACCCACAGCAAGCTATGAGCTACCCTGGCATTGAAGTGGGCCAGGCCAAAGTGCCATGATTCTTAACTATAAGTTAAGAGCTTGATCATAGACAAATGTTGTCATGATCCAAAAGTAACGATGAGACGAGGACCATGCTAGGGATAGGAAAGACTATCTGACCTGAGCACTGTAGTTTGAGATCAAGATGGCCCTAGAAGAGCAATTCTATAAGCTTAAGTATTTTTACTGTATCCATACAAAAAGATTTAAATTATGTATGCTTATTATATGTTTGTTGGACAAGGAGAGGAGAAACACACCCAGGGGATTACATTCTGGGGTGGGTTGTCCTGTTGAGAGAGTACCTGTCCTAGAAGCTGCTTTCCCCTATTGATTGTGACCACACAATCAATTACACAAACAATGTGTAATTGTTACCCCAGCCCCTCATTCTTTGGGATTTACTAGACTGTAAGAGTGGGCCGGAGAATCAGGATCAGGAGTCAGACTCCAGAAGAAGGAGAAAGGGGATCCAGATTCCAGAGCCAGAGGAGAATGAAGGGGGATCAAGGAGGAGAAGGAAGTAGCATGGGGGAGGAAGAAGCAGGAGGAGAATCAGAGGAGAATGGAGATGGGAATGGAATAAACTGCAACTAAGACCAATCAGCCTGGCCCTCATTTTCTTCCTTAGCCTGCCCATTGCCATCAACCTCCCTGGGGTGGGAGACATGGCCTGACACTACTGAACTTGGGTGGTGGGGAGAGATAGAGCTGCCGCTGGCTATCTTTTTTGGATTTACACAATCTTGGTGCTCACTAATTCTGTCCTCATCAGCTGTTACTCTGTTGGTGAGGCCTTCCACTGAGTTTTTCAATTCTCTTACCAGGTTTTTCAGCTGTCATTTATGTTTGTAATTTTGTTTGCATTTTCCTCATTTCTGCTCTCAAGTCCTCTTGTATTTTATTGGCAGTGCGTTTCATTGTTTTGTTTTATTTTGTTTTTTAGCTCCCTGTGCATACTTAGTAACTCCCTTCTAAATTCCTTATAGAAGAGGTTGTCTAGCTCACTATTACTGGTTGGGTCATCTGGGTTAGCTTCTTCACTCTGGTGAGTTTCTATGTTGCTTTACCATTGTGACCTGTGTGGATTGGACTTTCACAAAAGCTCACCATTACTATTGTGTTTTGGGTGTAGTCTTAATTGAGGTAGGGGTTAATGAAGTGTTAGCCTAATGTGTTTTGGTAATCAGGCTGGCCTAATGAAAGGTCCACTTAAGAAGCTAGTTTATGGTTCTTATGGGGTACAGAGAGGGACATTATGTGACCATAAGCCCAGAAGCCACTCACACTGGGCTTTGGACCTGTAATTGGAGTTTTTTGGGTCCTTGCAGCTGGAAACCCGACTTACGGTTATCTCCTCTCTGACCCATTGGTCCCACAGAGTTCTAGACGCAGCCCCCGCCCGAGGCCAGCCACCCAATTTTTCAGTTTGATAGGGAAAATCATGAAAAAAAAGTTAAAGAGCCGAGAAATGTTTACTATCAACTTTTGTACAGCATGTTTTAAGAAAAATTCAAACATTATCTTCTAATACAACCAGTCGAAATAATATCCTTTTTAAGCAGCAGATTATCGTTGTAACTTACGGGTTAAGTATATATATCTCAGATTTATGCTCATTAATTGTTAATGGAATTTAATTTCTAATTTGTTCAAAATATTTTTCATGAATTTATCCTTTAAAAAATACGTTTTCAAAATATATCCTTCACTGATATCTCAAGAGACAGAGAGAGAAAGAGAGAGACAGAGAAGAAAAATGCCTGCCATAGAAGCAGGCTCAAAAGGTGGGAATGATGAGAGGAAAACGGGATATGGTGATGGAATGGGTGTTTCACTCATTGGAACACTGTGAAAATGAAACCTAATCATAAACAGTTTTGTAAGGGTCTATCTCACAGTGATTTAATAAAAAAATCTTAAAAACTAAACATATTTTTAGTTAAAAAAAAGATCTTTTAAAAAATGTTCATATGTGTCCATATGTGCGAATGTTTTTTCTAAGATTAAAAAAAAATTTCCCTGATAAGGTATTTAATTTTAAATCACCAGAGAGAGACAATTGAAACTGATGATATTTCAGAGATTTACATTAAAATCTTGATATAATTAATAGTGGGTGATGTCTCATTTTTCCCCTTAAGGGACTATTTCTTGGTTAAAAAAATATTTAGAAAACTCGAGTGTATTTGATAAATAAAATAGAAACATCACTCTAATGTTCAGTTAAATGTATGTACACATTTTCTGGGTGTCCAGCGTTTTAGCATCCATTTATTTGTGTGGAAATGCACCATAAATATAGGTTGTCAGGCAGTCAATTATACATCAGCTGAGAATGACATGGCTACAAATATACACAGACAAGTGTCTCAAAACTTTAAGTGATTAGAATATTTCCTCAACTCTGCAGTGGTGCTGACAAGATTTTAGCTTTAAGAAAGACAAACCTGTCCTTAGACTCATGCTGAGAGCTTGAGATATTAAGCTAAAGGAAACAGTTTGGCAAAGCTATTATGTAACCAAAGCACAATGCTAAAAAGAAATAAATTGTTTTGCATTAATATACAAAGTGGTAGTGTTTTTGTCCAGATCATTTATGAAATTTGAATAAAATTTAAATAACTACAGAATAATTTGCATAAATTGTCATTAAAATACATTAAAATTTCATATTATAACTTGCAACATTTCAGACATATACCAATTCTTCAGTTCCAGGAAAATATTAATGTACCTGAGCCAAATGACATGTATGAATCCATAGGTTAGTCTTCAGAAGAAATATATTCTTTTAAAAAAATAATTTAATTAAAGAACCACGATTTATGAAGTTATCGAAAGTTGAGTTTCAGGCTTGTAACATCTAAAACCCAACACCAAAGGGGTATGGTGCTGCCAGCAGGTCAATCTGTACCTGTAAAGAGAGTGCATCCGCAGCCTGACGGCACTGTCAGATTTTCAGATACCCCAAAATTTCTGCTGTGCCTTTGGCCAGACCCCAAAAACTTGGGCCAAAGTTTACCAAGAAAGTAAATGGCCTAAAGTTAGGTATGTGGGAGACACACCCACAAACCACCTCCTGCTCAGCTATATAATTGGACACATGGCCTCTCTGGTTCCTTATCAAACTGCTTAATGGCCATGATCCCAAAGACTCAGAAACGAATCTCGGAACCCAAAGGATTTTGGCAGAAATGCGTCCTGTTCCTGCAGTAGGTTACTGGCGCTGAATCACTCCAGTTGGGAATAGGTTTCGTGCCTTGGCCTGTTCCCTTTGGTGGCCCAGTGACTGCCATCCTCCAGAGGCCACAGGACAGTCAGGTTTGGGCCTGCAGTGATGAGACACAAAGGGCCTCACCAGATGGGGGTGAAACCGCCCTTTCCTCCCCATCCCAGCGAGACCCCAAGTTGCCACGTATGAAAGGAATCTCTGGCTCCTGATCAAGCAGATTAACGGCCATGATCCCAGAGACTCAGAAACAAATCTCGAAACCCAGCGGCTTTTGGCAGAAATGCATCTGGACCGCATACAAGTTGGCCACCACCTCAGAGCTTATTGGAAAGCCAGGTATGAGCCAGTGGTAACGGGGCAACTGCAGTCTCATGGGAAGGGGAACGGTACCGGCTCGTCCTTCACGCCCTACCTCGGTCACTAGTTGCCCCCTATGAGTGGCTCTCTGGCACGGCTATGGCTCCAGAGGCAAAAGGACTTAATCCAGAGCCTGGCAACTTGTGGCAGAAAAGTGAATGGACTATGCATTAAACTACGGCTCCATGCCTCCCCAGGAGAGAAAGGGTGTTGCTCCCTTCTGCCTTTTTCTCCCCTGGCAGCAAGGTGGCCGCCACCTCAGAGTTTATTGGAAAGCCAGATATGAGCTGGCAGTGATGGGGCAACTGCAGTCTCATGGGAAGGGGGACAGTACCGGCTCATCCTTCATGCCCTACCGAGGTCACAAGTTGCCCCCCACGAGCTGCTCTCCAGCGCGACCATGGCTCCAGAGGCAAAAGGACTTAGTCCAGAGCCTGACAGCTTGCAGCAGAAAAGTGAATGGACCATGTGTTAAACTACAACTCCATGCCTCCCTGGGAGGGAAAGGGTGTTGCTCCCTTCAGTCTTTCTCCCACCCCCCCCCCCCCCCAGCAGCAAGGTGGCCACTGCCTCAGAGCTTATAGGAAAGCCAGGTATGAGCTGGCCGTGACGGAGAACTGCAGTCTCATGGGAAGGGGGGCGGGACCGGCTCATTCTTCCCATCCTACCAAGGTCATGAGTTGCCCCCCAAGAGTGGCTCTCCGGCACAGCCATAACACCAGATACACAGAAACCAATCTAGTAATTATCCGGCTCTTTGCAGAAATCCAAAATCATTATATGATTCTCATACCAGCTACAGAAAACAAAGTATTTCACAATGCCTTTTCAGCAATTTTGATTGTTGGGGGGGGGGGGGAATTCTAAACAATAATGGTGCATCTTTTGTCGAAATAATGACTGTAATCAATGTAGAGTTAAGTAGAAATCATCTGCCTCACAGGCATTGGAAGGGGTGGAAGGGGGATATATTGGGGTTCTTTGTGGTAAAAATGAATACTGGTGAAGGGAAAGGTGTTTGATGTTTGTATGACCGAGGCTTAAACCTGAAAGCTTTGTAACTTTTCCCACAGTGATTCAATAAATAAATTTAAAAAGAAAAAAAATAAAAATAAAAACCAACCCCAGCACCAACGTGAACTTCCCTCCAGCAGTGTTACCACACACACACACACACACACACACACACACACACACACACAGAGCCCGCCCCCTTCACACACAACTGCCACCTTGACAAACACAGGACCAACTTCGGGGCTGCAGATTAGGGCTCATATTTCAGTGTTGTTCAGTCTGTGTTTTGAACATATCACTTGATCACTTGTTATCCCGTTACTCATCTATTTGCTAGAGCGGGTGCCAGTAACGTCTCTTTGAACATATAGCTATACCTACACCACCATTATTCCCCAGTACTTCACTTTCTCATTTATTTCCTACACCCCTTGATTTCTTATCTGTCCTTCTCCTATCTAGACCTTAGGGTCAAGGGTGATCTAGGCACACACATACCCTCTTCTACTGCAATGCATTATTATTCAGTATTCAATATACTACAGAAGTAAGATTATTCTTTGTCTTTCTGCTTCTGACTTACTTCAGTCAACATATCTTCCAATTTGACCAGGTTGCAGTAAATTGCATGATTTCATCGTTCCTTACAGCTGCATAATATTTCATTGTGCATATATACCATATCTTCAGAATTTATTCATCTGTCATTGGATACCTAGCTTGATTCCATATCTTAACTATTGTACGAAGTACAGCAATAGACAATGGTGTGGATATGTCCTTTTGAATAAAAGTTTTAAGTCCTGGAGATCAATGTTCTAAAATTGGGATGGCTGGGTCATATTGTAACTCAATTCTAAGTTTACCGAGGACTCTCCACACAGTTTTCAGCAGGGGTTGAACCAGACAATATTCCCACCAGCAAAAGCTATATAGTCTCTCTGATAAGGAATTTAGAGAGAGAATGTTAAGAATTAACATTTAACATTAACTGTAGCACTGTCATCCTGTTGTTCATTGATTTGCTCAAGCGGGCACCAGTAACATCTTCATTGTGAGACTTGTTGTTACTGTTTTTGGCACATCGAATACACCACAGGCAGCTTGCCAGGCTCTGCCATGCGGGCAGGATACTCTTGATAGCTTGCCAGGCTCTTTGAGAGGGACGAGGAAATCGAACCTGGGTCAGCCGCGTGCAAGGCAAACACCTTACCTGCTATGCTATTGCTCCAGCCAGTCTATTAAAATATATAATATAATTCAGAAAATTTTGTCAGTTTTTAATTAATCATTTAAATTCAAATAAATATAGACTCATTAAAACAATGTTATCAAAAATAAAGACTTATACAGCAACCACTATTCTAAATTTTTAGTATCAGCAATAAATATTTATTTCTGGACACTTTTGTTTGTGATGAGATACCTTCTTCACTTTGAAAAGTGAATAGGCCTTAATTGTGCTGTGTTCTGGACTAACTGACTTGCTACTTCCCACTAAATTTATATATTTTAGAGCTATTTGGGGCAAAGAAAATCACAACTGCAAAAGTCCCCAGAAAATGTTAAAATGAACTTATGTATCAGATGTTATATGAAACAAACATCAAGATTACATCTTCCTTTTCTCATTGACTAAAGTTACCACAAAAATTATGATGGAATAATAAAAATAACTAGTGTATAAATAAAACTGGAAAAAAAAATAAGTTGAATGAAAGTGAAAAGATTAGTAGTGAAACTGCGTTTCATTTCTATGACATTTGCATACAAATTGATTTGCAAATTTATCAGCTGACTCTGTTAATGAGGTAGTGAATAGCTTGCAGACTTAATCAGGTCCTGCTACAGCTTTCCTTGTTTGATTTTCTGTGGGGATGAAAATTCTGAAGTATGAAATCCTGCTTTCTATTGTATTTCTCTTCTTTATGAAATAATTTTATTTCATAAAATTATAATTAAACATTATTTCAAAGACCCCTCTCTTTCATTTTCATTCCAAAACTACTGATGTGTGTTATACATGCCTTTTCAGTGAAACTTTGAGATAAAACTGACATGTGAAGTAAAATGACAATAGAACACTAATACATGATTTTGAAGTACAAGGGAAATTCTTAAGCTTTTGAATTAAAATTCTAAGTAAATCAGAAAGAAGAAAACATTAATATTTTGACTTCCTTGTTATGGCTATTGTTTCTAAGCATTTATATTCCAGAAACCCTTCACTTGAAGACACTAAAACTCTATATTCTGTAGCCTGACAATTAATAAAAATAATCTACAATTTTTACATTAAGTAAGATTTCAAAATACTGCATTATGTACTTCAAACAGTAATTAAGTTCTTTTTCACATATTTACATAATGTGCAATGGAGTTAAGAGTCTAAAAGCTTTGATGAAAAACCCCCCACTGGGTCTATTAGCTTTTCCCTCCTAACAGTAATGGTTCTCTGGAAAACCAGACAGTGTTCTTTTTTTGAAAAGAAGAGGATGTTTTTAATAAACACTAAAATGTATATGTGATGTATATAATTTTCTTTTACCAAATCTGATCATCTTTAATGCAAAATATTTTTAATAAGATATAAAACATAAGGAAAATTTATACTTAGTTAACTTTATAGTATTTCTAATTTTTCTTATTCTCTTGCTACTTTATCCATACTAGGTTTATGTATCTATTTGAATACGTAGAGAGATACCATGAATTTGATTTTCCAGGAAACATACATACTATGGATGTTTAAGAACATTAAAATCAATTTTAAGGTGTTTTTAATTTATATCCATTCATATTGTTTTTTTAAAATTTGAGTTAGAAGTCAAGGGTGGACCACTTTATTTCTTCATTAATTTGCTACTCCCAAAAAATCCTAATTGGATAATTGCTAAAAGGAAAATGACATAACCCACAGTCATATCTTGTTCCCATTAGAAATACTTGTTTCATTAGAAGATTCTAAACTTATGCAGTATGAGGATAACAATATGCTTTACAACTACCTGTGTTTTCAAATTCAATATTCTTTAACATCTTTTTTTTAGATAAATTCTCAACGTTGTAATTGAACTGAAAATTAAAATTTGGGTGGTCTGCTTTGCATACTATTACTAGAAAAAATATTTCTGTTTACAGTTCTGGAGGTGATATAATTATAACACTGTCAATATTTGTTTTGGGGTGAAAACGTTAATGCACTTCCATGAACATCAATGTGCTAATGACCCTTTGATGTTTTATTTTACTTCTGGTCCTAATTTTCTCTAACCCTCCAATTCCCTCCCAATCACTGAGTACCTCAGTTCTTTAGTCAAATTTCAAGGATCTGTTTCACTGAATTCTGTCCATTTCCTATGTTATTTTATTATATATTTTATATGAATAAGATCACTTGTATTTGTCCATCTCTATCTTACTTTACTCAACATACCATATAATTCTATGTTTTCCTTAGCTCATTTTTTAATTTAGCTATAGCACAGACATATTTAATAAGTCTTGATTTAACCTATGTGTATGGAGCAATTTCAACATTTTTCTATGGACTATATAGCTTTTCAGGAAAAAAATTATTGGATAAAATTTCCCACCTCCATTTAATGAACAACTTTGGCATTAAATAACTGGCCGTACATCTGGAAATTTAATCCAGAACCTCACTGGTTATAAGTCTATCATTATTCTGCTACCATACTTTTTTCTTTAATATAATATAATATTGTTTACAGTCAGAGAATGCCACGCTTTACATCATCTATTTTATTATAATCACTTTGAATATTTTGACTAGTTACATGCAAATTTAAATATAATTTCTTCTAAGTCCTTGAAGAATGCCTTTGGAATTTTAATTGAAACTGGACTGAATTCCTATAAATTCTTTGGATATTAAGGTTATTTTGACAATGGATTAACAGACTATTTTTCCATTTTGTTTCTTTATATTTTTAATATTAACTTATAAAATATAAGACTTTTACAGCCTTTGATAAATTGATGTCTATGTACTTGTTGTTTTTGGAATCAATTTAGTTTTTTTAAATTTCTTTATGTTCAAGTTTGCTGTTTGCCTAAAAAAGTACAATATGTTTGATATGTTGACTTTGTAGCTTGCTACTTTACTGTATTGGCTTATTGTTTTGAATGAATTTTGCCTTGGGTTATTAATACTGTACACCAAAACATTGTGTGGTAGTTTAATTTCTTTCCCAATTTGAATATCTTTAATTTCTTTTACTTGTATGATTGCTATGACTAGGAATTCCAATACAATGTTGACTATTAATGAGGGAAGTAAATAACTTTGTTCACTTTGTTGTGAATTGAATACTTTTTGTTTTTCTCCACTGAGTATGATGGTAGCTCTAGTTTTGTTGTTTTTGGCCTTATTTTAGTGAGTTGAATGTTATCCCCTTATTTTGCTAAGAGTTTCATCCATCTGCCCATGAAGTGATTCTCACTTGGTCAATTTGTATTTGTATTATCCTTTTGATAAACTTTTTATTTAGGTATATGAGTATTATATATGTATATATACATATATATAATTTTTGCAACTGAATGTATTCTAAGTCTTAATTATTCACCCTCTTTTATTTATTTATTTATTTATTTTTTTATAGTGAGGCACCATGAGGTACAGTTGTAGACTTACACATTTTTGTGCTTGGGTTTCGATTATACAATGATCAAACACCCATCCCTCCACCAGTGCGCATTTCCCACCACCTCGGATCCCAGCATCCCCTCCCCCCCCAGCCCCTATCCCACCCTGCCTCTGTGGCAGGGCATTTCCCTCTCTCTCCTTTTGAGTGCCATGGTCAGCAAAAGAGGCATTGAGTGGCAATCATGCTTGGTTGACAGTCTACCCTCAGCATGCTCTCCCATCATGGGCGGATCCTCCCAACACCCTTTATTTGGTGTTCCCTTCTCTTTCTGAGCTCCCCCTTCCCCTAACATGTGTGGTTGTCCTCCGGGTCATTGAGTAAAATTCCTGGTACTAATCTCTGCCATACTTGGGTGTTAGTTTCCTATTTTGTTACTTTATGTTCCCCAGATGTATGCAATCTTTCTATGTCTATCCCTTTCTTTCTGAGTCATTTCGCTTAACATGATACTTTCCATGTAGTACCACTTGTATGTAAACTTCATGACTTCGTCTTTCCTAACAGCTACATAGTACTCCATTGTGTAAATGTGCCAGAGTTTCTTCAACCAGTCATCTGTTCTCGGGCACTCAGGTTTTTTCCAGATTCTGGCTATTGTAAAGAGTGCTGCAATAAACAGACAATTGTAGATGTCACTTCGGCTATACTTTTTTGCCTCTCTGGGATATATTCCCAGGAGTGGTATTGCTGGGTCAAATGGGAGCTCGATTTCTAGTTTTTTGAGAATCATCCATACTGCTTTCCAGAAGGGCTGAACCAGTCGGCATTCCCACCAATAGTGAAGGAGTGTCCCTTTCTCACCACATCCGCGCCAGCACCGGTTGCTTTTATTCACCCTCTTAATGTAGTGGCATTTGTTCTATAGTCACATTTTTAAAAAAAAATACAAGTATGTTCTCCAAAAACTGTCTTAGTAGTTCTCTCACCTTGTTCACATGTTTTTAATACACTTGCTGATTTTTATAAAACACTTCATTTCCATTACAGTTATTAGAAGCAAAATACTGTTTTCAAATAAAGTGGAATAAATTCTAGATCAAATAAGTAGGTTCTCATTGTAAAATAAAAAGAGAAAATAAAACTCACTGAAATGAAAAACCACATTTTCAATTATTAAACAGTATCAGCTCCCTAATAGCAGAAGTCAGGCAAGCTTCCTGCCATGTCACTCTGTCAAGGATGCAAGGTGGAACCCTTTCTCCATGAGGCAGGAGGGTTTATGTTCTGATCCTGCTACCCCTGGAACAAACACCCTCTCACTGTTCAAAGCTTCCTCCCATGTTGGGTAACAATGCTTTGTCCTTCCACAAGAAGCTTAGGTTTATCTGGTTACACCCATTAATCTGGTTACACCCATTAATCTGGTTACACCCATCACAGTGCTCCAGAGGCACTTCCACTTCCATTGTGTTTACATGTAAACATGTAGACAGTCTTCCCTATGCTCTCCTTCCCACTCAGTTAATCAGCTTTCCCCTTAATCAGACTTTGTTAATCTGTAAAATCAGTTTCCCAGAAATCTATGATTTTATATGTATGAGTGAAATATTGTCTTTCTCCTCTCCTTATGCCTTATGAACAGTTTACCTTAAAGTAATATCCTTTTTGTATAGATACAGGAAGACCGTTAACATCATGCTTGGTAACTTAGGATTTGATTGGCCTTGAATATTATTCACTCCCGGGCATCTGCTTTCTCGACTTAAGCCTCAGTTGCCCTTAGTCCCTAACACCCCAAAAGCAGGGTCTCGACGAGGGACTGAATGGACCCAGGGCAAGTGGTGAGCTACCCTGTCAGTGAAATGGGCCAGTCCAAAGTGCCACGATTCTTAACTATAAATTAAGAGTTTGATCATAGACAAATGCTGTCATGATCCAAAGGTAACGATGAGACTAGGATCCTGCTAGGGGTGGGAAAGACTATCTGGCCTGAGCACCGTAATCTGAGATCGAGATGGCCCTAGGAGAGCAATTCTATAAGTTTAAGATATTTCTTACTGTATCCATACAAAATGATTTATATTATATTCTTCTATGCTTGTTGGACAAGGAGAGGAGAGATACACCCTTGGGATTCCGCTCTAGGGTGGGTCCTCCTGCTGAGAGAGGATCTGTCCTAGAAGCGGCCTTCCCTGAGGCCAAGATTTCTACCCCTGTTGACCTCCACCCCTATTGATTGTGACTGCACCTGTGTAATTGTTTCCCCCATTCTCGTGGAGAGAGATATAAGGAGACTGTAGATTGGGCAGAGGGGGAGAGAGACAGAAGGAGAGGGGAGCAGAGACAGATGAAGAGAGAATCAGAATAAACTACGACTAATACCTACCAGCCTGGCCTCATTCCTTCCTCCGCCTGACCATCGCCATTGACCTCTCCGGGGTGGGAGAAGGGTGAGACTACCGAACGCGGGCGGCGGGAGAGATAGAGCCACCGCCGCTGTGTGTGTGCTGCGCCCCTTTTTGTGTGAGTTTACACACTCCCACGGTTCACCTCTCAGGAAGAGAGGGCTGGAGCTGGAGCACCTGACGCCTGCACATGGCTGATAATCCCCAGCACCCCATAAGGTCCCCCGGCCATTCCAGGAGTGAGCACTGAGTGCAGATCCAGGAGTACATCCTGAGACTGGCCATTGTGGGCCCTCCCCACTCCCCAAAGTAAAATTATAAAAATCTTTAGAAGCTAACAAATTATAAAAACAATTTATTCATTATGTGTTTGAAAAATCTGAAGTTGGGCAATCTTCAGGCAGAAGGTTTTCCATAGAATACAAGATGCCATTGTTAATTGCGTTTTTCATGTCGTATTTGTGTTTTGTTTGTCTTTGCATTTTTAGAATTGGTCTGTCCAGTAAAAGTACAAGGCTAGTTGAATTTTAAATTTAAATATTCTAGTATAGCTGCATTTTAAAAAGAGGTACATAATTATTTTTATTTATTATTTATTTATTTATTTTTATTAGTGAAACATCATGAGGTACAGTTGTAGATTTACAAACTTTCGTGGTTGAGTTTCAGATATACAATGATCAAGTACCCATTCCTCCACCAGTGCCCATTCTCCAGTACCAATGATCTAAGTAGCCCTCCCACCCCCACACCACATCCCCCCCACCCCACCCCGCCTCTGTGGTAGGGCATTCCCTTTTGCTCACTCTCTCCTTCAGGGTGTTGTAGTTTGCAATAGAGGTATTGAATGGCCATCGTGTTTGGTCAATAGTCTACTTTCAGCATACATCTCGCATCCCGAGCAAGTCCTCCAAACATCCTTTACTTGGTTTTCCCTTCGTTATCTGAGATCCTTTTCCCCCAGCATGTGCTGCCATCTTCCAAGCCCTGGAGCAGACCGCCTGGTACTTATCTCAACTATTCTTGGGTGTTCGGCTCCCATTCTGTTACTTTATATTCCCCAGATGAGTGCAGTCTTTCTATGCCTGTCCCTCTCTTTCTGGCTTATTTCACTTAGCATGATACTTTCCATGTAGAACCACTTGTATGTAAATATCATGACTTCATCTTTCTAACAGCTGCATAGTATTCCATTGTGTAGATGTACCAAAGTTTCTTTAACCAGTCATCTGTTCTCGGGCACTTGGGTTTTTTCCAAATTTTGGCTATTGTGAACAGTGCAGCAATGAACATAGAAGTTCAGATGTCATTTCGGCTGTACTGTTTTGTCTCTCTGGGATATATTCCCAGGAGTGGTATTGCTGGGCCAAATGAGAACTCAATTTCTAATTTTTTGAGAATCATCCATATTTTTTTCCAAAAGGGTTGAACCAGTTGACATTCCCAACAGCAGTGAAGGAGGCTCCCTTTCTCTCCACATCTGCGCCAGCATCAGTTGCTTTTGTTCTTTTGGATGTGGGTCAGTCTCTGTGGTGTGTAATGATATCTCATTGTTGTTCTGATCTGCATCTCCCTGATGATTAATGATGTAGAGCATTTTCTCATGTGCCTTTTTGCCATTTGGATTTCTTCTTTGAGAAAGTTTCTGTTCATTTCGTCACCCCAGTTTTTTGTTGGGGTTGGATGTTTTCTTCTTGTGGAGTTCAACCAAGAGGCACATAATTATTTTTTAATAGTACCTATATGTCTCAAATATTGTGATTTCAACATGTCATCTGTAGAAGTTACTCAAGAGACAAATTATAGTTTTTTTTGTAGTTTATTTTCTTTTTTTTTGTGCTAAATATTCAAAATCATTATATTTTGTAAAATTGGCACTATCCATGTGCTCAGGACTCAGCAACCACAAAGAGCTGGTGGCTTCCGTGCACCTTTTAAGTTTCTTCAGTACTTATTTTGTGTGGGAGGTGGAGGGTGAACCTTTGGCAGTGCTCGGGGTTACCTACTCCTGGCTCTGTGCTCAAAGGACTGTGTGGTATTGGAGAACAAACCCAGGTATCCTTTGTGCAGAGTACAAGCTTGGCCTTCCAGGATCTCTGGCCCACAATTTTTCCTCAGTATGTCTCTGCTTTCCTTGGCTGTTCTCATGAGATCTTCCGGGCTTGGAGTTTTCTTTGTCGTGATATTTTTAAATACTGAATGCTGTTTTCCAAATGCCTCTTGGACAATCCGTGTTGTTTGGGGACCCACCAAGAGGTGTTCAGGGACTGCTCCTGTGTGTGTGTGTTTGGGGGACCATGTCATGCCAGGGATGGAAACCAGGACTCAGACATGCCAAGTCTATGTTATGCCCTCTGCGCCATCTCCCTGGCCCTATTCAGGTTACTTTTTTGGTTCAGATGTTTATATCGCTGGAGCGATAGGGCTGGTAGGGCATTTGCCTTGCATGCAACCGATCCAGGTTTGATGCCTCCTTCCCTCTTGGAGAGCCTGGCAAGCTATCAAGAGTATCCCACCTGCACGGCAGAGCCTGGCAAGCTACTTGTGGCATATCGATATGCCAAAAACAGTAACAAGTTTCACGATGGAGATGCTACTGGTACCCGCTCGAGCAAATCGATGAACAATGAGAGGACAATGCTACAGTGCAGTGCTATATATATGTATATATATATATATTACACATATTTCAGTGAAAAAGAGCATGATCTGCATGGCTAAGCACCCAGGTTGCCACCCCCCATCCCTCCCTGCAAAAATAAAGTAAGATATAAAAACCATAGTTTTTCTAAGAAAGTGTATTGGTTCAACCTAAAACTAAGATGGATATTACAGAAATTCTTAAACATCTTAATGCTAAAGCTGTTATTTGTGATGTACTTTCAACTTTTCACAAAGAAAATAAATACAAACATGACACATTTTGTAGGTAGGATAACATTGGTTTGTCCTTTCAACATTTTTTTATTTGCCTTTTATCCTTTCAACATTTAATAAAAGTATTGCACTGGCAAAAAAGTTTAAAGTTGGTTATAATAGTAACATAAGTTTAATATGGTTTATGTGTCCATGAACTACAATGATAGTACAGCAGGTAGGGTCCTTGCCCTGCATTCAGCCAAGCCTGGTTTGATCTCCGACATCCCATATGATCCCCGAAGAATCACCAGCACCAGAAATGATCCCTGAACATACAGCCAACTCTACGCCCTGAGCTCCTGCTGTGTACTTACTTTTTCTTTCAAATAATTCACAATGTGAATACACCTCTTTACTCTGTTAGGTGAATTTTATAGCATAATACTGATGAAACTATTATTGTGTTGGTTGGAATGTCCACCTAACTTCTTTCCAGTGTTCCAAATAAGAATAAGAATATTTGCTAAATTCCCTCTGACTAGTAGCATCACAGCAATCGAAAGGTAAGACTAACATGCTTTTTCCCCATTTTGATATTTTGTGCCGAATGTTTACTGTGCCTTATTTTTCTAGTAAGTCCATGGACTGTGCTTTAAGACAGGCTTCCTCATCCAGGCTGTCTGGCGCCACATTGTCTGGTGTGATGTAAGCACAACATCTTTTCTGTTATCTGCGATCTAGTTAGTCAGTACCTGCCCATAGGAAAAAATCATGCTTTCTCTTTCTTCACAGAAAGGTTTAGACAGATAGTGAAAAAATTTAGAATCAAGGAAAAAGTCTAACTATACTATGGAGTGTAAATCCAAACCACATAATCTATTTTGCTTTTTTCTGACCACATATTGCTGTTGATTTACATGAACCAACATTATCATAACATGATAATAACTTTGATTCTAATTCAGCTTTGCTGAGGGTTTCCTTAGTCATTTCAAGGGAAGAAGAATAATTGATAGGGAAATATTTCATTTCCCTATGCTTATCAATGAGACATTTTGACACTAATAACATTTATTAGCAATGGTATCTTCAGACTCAGTATCAGTAAAGTCTTAGTGCCACTGCAAGAAAATGGGATACAGATTTTAATCAATGCACCAAAATATTCAAATGAAAATTCTCTGAAGAAAACAGTCTCAAAAACAGTTTATGTTTAGCAATAAATTCCCAAATGCTTCATTATGTTTTATACCTGGAAAAACAATATTCTTCTCTATATGTTTTAATATTTTAGTTGATTGTTTTATTTTTCCCCAGGAAGCAGAAGTAACTCAAGAAGGGCTTATTTTCGAATAAAAGTACTTGCTGTTTATATAATTATGCTACTTTTTAATTAGACTAATATGGTATACTAATTAAATTGAAATGGAGAGGATGGTTAACACTATTAGAAGATACAAATCGTTTTACCATTTGTATAACTTAGAAAATAATAAGATATTTAACTTTCTAATTGAGGCAATATTGGTTTATAACACATACATATTTTATGAAAGCATATTCACACATCCTTATATGTAAGTTAGCTTACCACAAATACAACAAAATAGCAAATAATCCTTTACTCTATTCCATTATGTACCCCTCCAGCAGTCATAATACAAGGCTTTGGTTCTGCTTAGTTTTGCTTCTTCTTGATTGCTTTAATAATATTTATATTCCACATTTGAGTGCAGAAGAACTTCTCCAAATAAGACTTGGAAGTACAAGAAGCAAGTGGAAAAAAATACTCATTATTGCTTATTATCTGGGGAGTGAAAATCAAAGCACAATGAATAATGACTCCATAGTTGTATGACAAACTGTATCACAAACAGTTTCCAAAGCTTTTGGAGGGGATGGTGCACATGTTTTTCATGAAAAAACCTGAACTTGATCAGGTTATATGCTTATCAATGAAACATTTTGACACTGCTTGGTTCCCCCAGCACACTCCTGCTCACAATCCAAAGAAGTTTTCAGGTAATGAATTGGGGGCACCTCCTCTTCAGCACTTTGGATATTCTACTGAAAGAAAAAAAATTATAAACAAGTGCTATTAAGTGAGTGAAGAAGGAAATTAAGCTGTTATAGTCTTTATAAAATATTTATCAGACTAATGAAATATATTCACCATATGGTCCAGCAGTTCCAGTTCTAATGTTGTCCAATATTGAATATGAAAGTCACTTGAAAATTATATCAGGTGGTAGTGGAAGAGTATTCATGAATTTTCAACTTTGAGGTGTGAAAGACAATCTAGGAAATCCTATATTTACATAATCTTGTGTTTATTGTTGCACCATTTAATATAGTCAAAATGTGGAAACAATCTATGTTGTTTATAATAGATGAGTGGACAAGAATAAAGTGGTGGTATATATACAGAAGATAACATTACTTAACTATTTACAAAGATGGAATAATTTGGTGAAACTAATGTAAGCAAAATGTGTCGGAACAAGTGCCATGACTACACTTAAATGGAGATTATAAAGAATTTTTTTTCAAAAGTCAGGAGTACTCCTTCACACCAAACCAAGGCCATGAGTTGCCACCCCGAGAGGCTCTCCCACACGGCCATGGCACCAGAGGCACATGGAACTAATCCAGAGTCCAGCAGTTTGCGACAGAAATGTGAATGGATTATGCGTTAAACTATGGCACCGTGCCCCCCAGGGAGGGAAAGGGCATCTGTCTCTTCCACCCTTCCCCCACACCCCAGCAGCACAGTGGCCGCCGCCTCAGAGCTTATTGGAAAGCCAGGTATGAGCCGGCAGTGACGGGGCAATTGCAGCCTCATGGGAAGGGGGGCAGAACCAGCTTGTGCTTCACGCCTAACTGAGGTCATGAGTTGTCCCCCACGAGTGGCTCTCCAGCACAGCTATGGCACCAAATGCACAAAAAACAATCTTGTAATTATCCAGGTCTTGGCAGAAATCCCTCCAGATTTAATTAATAAAGTATCAGAAATCCAAAATCATGCGGCCACTATCACAGCCACATGACATCATAGGGTTTTCATAACCAGCAATAGAAAAAAAATTATTTCACAAAGCCTTTTTAGCAGTTCTGATTGTTGGGGAGAAATTCCAAACAGTAATGGTGTATCTTTTGTCAAAATAATGAATGTATTCAAAGTAGAGAGTTAAGTAAAAATCATCTGCCTCACAGGCATGGGGGGGTATATTTGGGTTCTTGGTGGTGAAAAATAACTACTGGTGAAGGGAAGGGTGTTTGATCATTGTATGACTGAGACTTAAACCCAAAAGCTTTATAGCTTTTCTCACGGTGATTCAATAAATAAATTTTTTAAAAAAGTCAGGCGTACTGAAAGCATGAGGCTTTTGATCAATCCTAAATCTTTTACAGGTTTTTGAAAAGCAATATGTGTTTATTTCTCATGCTGTATTAATCCGATTTCAAACTAATCCACAAAATATTCTTTTCTTTCCTTTTCTTTTTTTCTCTTTCCTTCTTTTCTCTCTTTCTTTTTCTCTCTTTCTTTCTTTAAGAGGATGCCTGCAAATGAAGGTCAAACATGCTAGCGATAAGTGAAATGAGTCAGAAAGAGAGGGTTAGACATAGAAAGATTGCATTCATCTGGGGAACATAAAGTAACAAAATAGGAGACTAACACCCAAGAATATCCGAGATAAGTACCAGGACATTTACTCCATGGTTTGGAGGCCAGCCACACATGCTAGGGGAAAAGGCAGCTCAGATAGAGAAGGGAGAACCAAATAAAGGGTGTTAGGAGGATCCTCCCAGGATGGGAGAAGCATGCTGAAAGTAGACTATAGACCGAACATGATTGTCACCCATTGTCTCTTTTGCAAACCACAACACCCAATAGGAGAGAGAGAACAAAAGGGAATGTTCTGCCACAGAGGCACGGTGGGATGGGGGTATGGGGGTGGGAGGGATACTGGGATCCGTAGTGGTAGAAAATGGTCACTGGTGAAGGGATGGGTACTTGATCATTTTATAATTGAAACCCAAGCACAAAAATTTGTAAGTCTACAACTGTACCTCATGATGTTTCACTAATAAAAATTAAAAAAATATATGCTAGTGATGGTTTTGTCCTAGGAATTAATAGAAAATCATGTACAATTTTCCTCAGAGAGCTCCAGCGCTCTCTCAAAGAATACTGTGCTTTTCTAATAGCTAAGTAAGCATGTCATTAGGGAATCCAAACAACGTATCTAGAATTTCAGAGTAGTGAAAAGCAGCTCAATATAATGAGGGATATCTTCATGGTGGTGGAAAATAATACATACAATATATGTCAGGAAATAGTGTGAAAAGAATGTAAATCAATCCATAATCCCCATTGATCTAACAGTTTTTATTTTATAGTAGGAAGCTTTAGGTTATACAACTTAATTATATGGGACAACTTGTATTCAGTTCTTGTTTGACTCCAAATAGTTAACCCCCTGGAAATAAAAATCATGCTATAAGAATCAATAAATCACCCTCACATTGAACAACATAGAATAAATGAATATTAAGTATAACATGTGTCTAAGAGTAACATAGTCTTAGAATGTTTAGAAATATCAATATTTGTCCTTTTTTATAATGACAGGGCTGGAATGATAGCACAGCGGTAGGGCGTTTGCCTTGCACACAGCCAACATGGCCGACCCGAGTTCGATTCCTCCGCCCCTCTCGGAGAGCCCAGCAAGCTACCGAGAGTATCTCACCCGCACGGCAGAGCCTGGCAAGCTCCCCGTGACGTACTCGATATGCCAAACACAGTAACAACAAAGTCTCCAATGGAGACGTTACTGGGCCCGCTAGAGCAAATAGATGAACAACGGGAGGGCCTTTACCTTACCTTTTATAATGACAGAAATTATGTAAGCATCTGTGATAATGCTACAGAGGTTCAACATTGATGTTACTAAAATTAACAACAAAAATTCAGCAATCCATAAAAAGCAAGATATGAGGATGTCTAGTAGTTATATGAAAAGTTTCTCATCAGCACTTACTACTAGGGAAATGCGAATTAAAATAATATCTCCCCTTGGAGGGGAGCGGGTTGAGCTTTCCTCCCTGCCCTGACCAGGGCTCCGGCAGCCAAAGACCTCCAGGACCAGCCACCACCATGCTGAGACCACTCTCCGCACACATGAAGGTACTGGCAGAGGGACAAAGCCACGCGGGTTCCGGGGCCGAGATCTCCAAGCCTACTCGGATTGGGGCCGAGCATCCTCCACCTAGACCCTCCAAATTCCAGTAGGCCGGGGTCACACCCACCACCTGGCCCCCTGGCGCCGTGTAATCCCATCAGCGGCCAAGAGTCAGAGACTATAAAAACCAGCTCCGGGAAGCGCGTGGCCGCATTCACATTTGCAGCCACGCGACATCTTATTATGACATCTTATTATCTCATTCCTACTTTGGACAAACTGGCAGGCTACCGAATGTAGCCTGCTCACATGGCAGAGTCTGGCAAACTCCCCGTGGCATAACCAATATGTCAAATACCAGTAACAATGATGGGTCTCATTCTCCTAAAGAGCCTTGAATATAATCTCAGGGCTAGGATGAAGGAGACATTACTAGGGTCTGCTCGAGGCAATCAACGAATAACAGGATGATTTGTGATTTGTGATATGAGAATGTCATGTGTCAAAAAAACCTGGAAACAGCCAGAGTTGTCTGGTGTCAATGTAGCTCTTGTTTTCTGTTATTAAGAATGTCACTTGGGGGAACCTCTATAGAAAGCAGTTTGAAATTTTCACAAAAAAGTAAGAATAGAACTTCCATAATAACTCATCAATACAATTAACCTTTTTGGAATATACCCCCCAAAATATTTTAAAAACCATTAATTGAAATATTATATATATATATATATATATATATATATATATATATCACAGCGGGTAGGGCATTTGCCTTGGACGCAGCTGACCCAGTCGACCCAGATTCCATTCCTCCGTCACCCTCAGAGAGCCCAGCAAACTACCAAGAGTATCTCACCTGCACGGCATTTGATTCTGTTGAGACTAAAGCAGTCATCGAAGCCCTAGACAAACAGGGCATTCAAACTCAGTACATCAGAATCCTCTGTGAGCTATATTACAGATTCACTACCAGGATTTCACCATTCTACAAGGAAATGATCATCAATGTAAAGAGAGTATTTCAGTAGGGGATACCATTTCACCGAAACCCTTCAGTGCCACCCTTAAGAACGTTATGCAACGACTGGAATGGGAAGGAATGGGAGTGAAGATAGACAGTCAGCAACTGCTCCACTTCCGCTTCGCTGATGACATCATTTGAATAACACCAAACATTAGCCAAGTGGCACAATTGCTGGCCAACTTTGACCATGAGTGTGGAAAGGTCGGACTGCAGCTGAATCTCACAAAGACAATGTTCATGAAAAACGGACTAGTGCCTGACATTCCATTTGCTCTGAACATAACGAACATCTCCAAATGCAGCAGTTATATGTACCTTGGTCGAGAACTCAACATGATGAACGACCTGGCACCTGAGATGCACAGGAGGAAGAGAGCAGCATGGAATGCCTTCAAGAGTGTCGAAGAAATAGCTAAGAGGACAAAGAACCTCTGGCTCCAGGCACATCTCTTCAATTCTACCATTCTTCCTGCACTAGCATATGCCTCAGAGACCTGGGTCCTACAAAAACAGGATGAGAATGCTATTCAGGTCTCCCAAAGAGGAATCAAAAGAGCCATGCTAGGAGTATCACACTTCACTCGAGTGAGAGAAGGAATCCGGAGTTCTGACTTCCATCGGCGATCGAGAATCAGGGACACTGTCTTGTTTGCCAAGAAGTTGAAAATCAGGTGGGCCAGACACGTAATGTGATTTAAAGATGTCCACTGGCCTAGAGCCATTACCAACTGGATTCCACAGGACATCAAAATAATGCGTGGCTGCCCACCTACATGATGGTCAAACTTCTTCATCAAGACCCTGAATGAATGGTTTTAGGCTCTTCGTGTTCCTGGAGCAAGCAGATGCCATTGGGCTACCCTAGCATGCAACAGGGAATGAATGGAGATGTTACTGGAGCCCACTCAAGCAAATTGATAAGTAATGGGATTTCAAGTGATCTAATGGTCAAGTGATAATATCCAGGATAAAGACACAATACAAATGACTAAGTATTAATGGAATGGAAAAAATAAAGTTTTATATACAATAGAATACAATACAAATGTATGAAAATAGAAGATAAAAAAATTTACTATGTGGGTTGAATTAGAGTGTATCATATTTAGTGACATAAGTCTGAAGTAGAGGCAGGATGCTAGAGAGATAATACATTAGTACTAGATGCTTGCTTTGTGTGCAGTTGATCCCGGTTAAATCTTTGGCATCCCCTATAGCACTGCCAGGAGTGACTCCTGAGAGCAAAGTAATCCCTAAGCGTTGCAAAATCTGACCTAAAGAACAAAGCAAAACAAAATAAAAACGTGGAAGTAGAGGGACAGACACAAACTTATTTCTTTCATATGTGGTATGTAAAGATACCTAGTAATGGATAAATAGAGCAATAGATCGACAAAAACATCAGAACAAAGATCTAGTCAGTAGAGGTAAGTTTACCTTGGTGTGGGAGATGGATAGTAGGATCTTTGGGATTGGTGGACAGAAGCTGACACTTTAGTAGTAATTGAGGTTCTGGAATGGTGGTTACATGGGACTATCATTAACAATATTTTAAATCACGATGACTCAAAAAATGGGAGACATACAACATAATAATACTAAAAATTAATGAGATAACCCAAAATGTCTAGGCAGAGTCTGAAGATTATAAAGTACTTCTGGCCTTCAGGAAATCCCTGTCTTTATGTGGTTAAGTTTGTAGTTATTATTATAGAAGTTACTTTGGAAAAAAACAGTTTATTTGTTATGGTGGAGATGTTGCGTAGGGTAGACAGATAACAAATATATATAGAGTTTGTAGAAATTTTTAAATATATCTATATTTATATTCATCTATTTATTTGTTAAGGAACCACTTTTTCCAAAATTATATTGAAGTCAATGTACCTTAAAGAGTGAGTCAAAGAGAGATTGTTGAGAGAGGTTTCACTAGGAGAGATCTGGCAATAATTGGCATTCTATTAATGGTCCAAATTTTAGTGAACAAGGTCGTAATAATGTTTACCATTAGAATAATATAATTAGAAAGTTTCAGAGATGTGTATAGTTACGTGGTTCTTTGACTAAAATCAGGTGTCCCCTGTGCACTGGCATGATAAGGATTAAAGCACATATGTTTAGATATGTGTCAAGAAAACCAAGAAAAGGATTGAGAATATTAAAAAAAAAGCTGCATACAAGGAAAATTCAGGTTAAAAATATCTGTTTTTATTTCTGAATCTATATTACAGATGTATCTTATAGAAAATTATCTTAATAAGATGAATTGATGGATTTGATTGATAACTTCTATTCTGTAAAAGCATGAAGAACTAGATACAAAACAAATCTGCTATGCAGCAAAATAGTCTTGTGAAAAAATGTATGACAATAAATAAGGCAACCAACCTAGAAATTTCATGTTTACCTTTAGGTAGTAAAAATAAAAATATTTGTTAATTTTGTGCCAAGAAATATACAAAGAAAGCAATAACTACATAATTCTTCAATAGTTAGATCATGTGAAATAGATCATATGAAATAACATAAGATACAGGCAGAGTGCCAAATTTGGTTTCACTTTTATTTCCCAGTCCCAATAACTCCATGATATTATTCCTATTTTAAATATCACAAGATTATTCTCCTCACATGTTGCACATTCACTGAAGCAATAAATCAGTGACTAATTATACTTAATTATACTTCACATTCTCTGTGTTAAGTGATGTCTATGATGATTTACATTATTTAAACTTTAAAAGTGAGATTAAATAATTGCCATCAATGATTAGAGTAAAGGGCATAGAGGAAATTGTGGCATTTCAGTGAAAAGGATAGTTCCTGCCTGGAGGCACTATCAGTTCTCTATCACCAAGCTTTCCTCGTGCTCTAATGTTTTACACCTTAGGGTCAGAGCAATTATTACAATTCTCTGTGGAACCAATATTTTGCCATTTTTTGTCATCTCAATATGGATACGTTTAAAATGGGGAAATGTCACAATAATAGCCATGGCAGTAGCCTTCAGGAAAACATTAGCATTATACCACAAGATAATTTTTATAACATTTTCAGTTTGATTCGTCGATTGCCTCCAGCAGGCCCCAGGAACGTCTCTTTCATCCTAGCACTGAGATTATATACAAGGCTCTTTAGGAGAATGAGACCCATCATTGTTACTGGTATTTGGAATATTTGGTACACCACGGGGAGTTTGCCAGACTCTGCCCTGTGGGCAGGCTACATTCGATAGTCTGCAAGTTTGTCCAAAGTAGTAATGAGATGATAAGATGTCATAAAAGGATGTCCTGATAAGATGTCGCGCGGCCACGAATGCGGGCGTGAGGTTCCGGGAGCTGGATTTTATAGTCTCTGAGTCTTGGCCGCTGATGGGATTACACGGCGTCAGGGGGCCAGGTGGTGGGTGTGACCCCCGCCTACTGGAATTTGGAGGATCTGGGTGAAGGATGCTCAACTCCAATCCGAGTAGGCTTGGAGATCTCGGCCCCGGAACCCGCGTGGCTTTGTCCCTCTGCCAGTACCTTCATGTGTGCGGAGAGTGGTCTCGGCATGGTGGTGGCTGGTCCTGGAGGTCTTCGGCTGCCGGAGCCCTGGTCGGGGCGGGGAGGAAAGCTCAACCCGCTCCCCTCCAAGGGACCCCGGCGAGGAACAGCCAAGCGCAGGGGCAGGAGACTGCACTGGTCTCGTCCAGGAGCTGGATTTTACAGTCTCTGAGTCTTGGCCGCTGATGGGATTACACGGCACCAGGGGGCCAGGTGGTGGGTGTGACCCCCGCCTACTGGAATTTGGAGGATCTGGGTGGAGGATGCTCAACTCCAATCCGAGTAGGCTTGGAGATCTTTGACGAATAATCAGTTTGATATATGTCATATATGTATTTTGCAATATTGCAGTAAATTTTGGAAGGCAGAATACATTTGTAAAACTTGAAACATAATGCCTGACTTTCCTGTCACTTAGAAGAATGATTCAAATTAATTGACTGAGTTAATAAAAATATTATTGGAGTTGAACAGTTAATAGAGCAGGAAAGTTCTTTACCTCGCACAAAGCCAACTCAGACTCAATTCCCGGCACATCAAGCAGTCTTGTGAACCCTGTACTCTGAGCTTATTTCATTTCATTTCATCATCCTGTTATTCGTTGATTGCCTCGAGCAGGCCGCAGGAACATCTCTTTCATCCTAGCCCTGAGATTATATTCAAGGCTCTTTAGGGGAATGAGACCCATCATTGTTACTGGTATTTGGCATATTTGGTACGCCACGGGGAGTTTGCCAGACTCTGCCCTGTGGGCAGGCTACATTCGATAGCCTGCAAGTTTGTCTAAAGTAGGAATGAGACAATAAGATGTCATTAAAAAAAAGTTCTGATAAGATGTCGCGCGGCCGCAAATGCGGCCGCGCTGTTCCAGGATCTGGATTTTATAGTCTCTGAGTCTTGGCCGCTGATGGGATTACATGGCGCCAGGGGGCCAGGTGGTGGGTGTGACCCCCGCCTACTGGAATTTGGAGGATCTGGGTGGAAGATGCTCAACTCCAATCCGAGTAGGCTTGGAGGTCTCGGCCCCGGAACCCGCGTGGCTTTGTCCCTCTGCCAGTACCTTCACGTGTGCGGAGAGTGGTCTCAGCATGGTGGTGGAGGTCTTATAGCCACATTTACTCTGAGCTTATAGCCAAGAGTAAATGTGGGAAATCCTACCCCTAACAAAATCCCCAAGGTTGAAATGGTCCCTTGAGAAAAATCGCTTAGGTCTTAGAGTCTAGGTGAGGGCAAGCAAATATGGTCCACTGAGGTTTATAGCTTAAGTATGCCATATCTGAAACTTATGAAGAAGAATAGATACCTTAAAATTAAAATAAAATCTTTCTTCATATGGGAGTAGAGAGAAAGAGAATATGGTGGCTAAGATATGTAAATATTGCCAACCCAGGCTCTATCCTTGTCACCCTATGGTCCCCCAAACACTGTATTATACTGCATTTTTTCAAGACTTTTTTCCTAAAATGTTTTCTTTAAAAGTTTGAAAATTTATGGCAAAAGTTTTTCCCCGTATTGAATATTGTGATTATTAAGCTTCTGATTGTTCTCTTTTTAAACTTAAGATTTTTGTATTTCTTTCAAAGAACAGTGTATAGGTCAACATTCCAATAAATATAAAAGTATGAATAATGCTTTTAAAATATGTTATCATTCATTACCACTCCATAACATACCATTGTGTTTATATACCACATTTCCCACTATCTCCCCACCAACAAACACAATGAGCCTCCCTTATGTACTTCTATACAGTCTGTATTCTGTCTAAAAATAACAGATTTAAAAATAACGAATCATAAATCTGTTATTTTTAGACAGAATACAGACTGTATAGAAGTCTGCATTATTACTTAGGTTTATATCTCATTGTTGCTTTTATTTATATGTTCCTAATAATATATGGTGAAAATCTTCTCATGTACCTATTGGTCATTCAATGTCTTCTTTGGAGAACTATCTCTTTTATGTTCTGAATATTTTCTTAACCAAGAAAATAAGTGCGCTCACAGAAGCACTGAGATCAGCCTTCAGCCTTTCAGTACAGAACTGTCGTTTTACTTATCTTTTGGTGCTTGGGGCACACCAGATCCTTACATTTCGTTCTAGGAAGCCATGCAATGCTGGGAATAAAATTCAGGTCCCTGCAATTGCTAAATAGTGCTTTTCCATGTAGACTATTTCTTAGCAGTATGTTTTTAATATGGTTGTATTCATTGTTTCTGTCTATGATGGTTGAAAAAAACTGGTTTTAGGGGTCAGAAGAACAATACAGCATGGACAGAGCTGTCCTTGCACGTGGTGAACACAAGTACAATCTCTAGCACCAGGTAGGGTTCTCCTGTCCTTGCTGGGAATGATGCCTAAGCACAGCACCAAAAGTCAGCTTTGAGCAAAATAGAGTGCAGCAGTCCCCCCAAAACATCATATATATACATATATACATATATATATATGCATCTGCATTCATATATATAATACTTAACTCAAAAGTTATGTGATTCAGGACAATATCTTTTCATAGGGATGAAAATTTCATATGCTGTGCAGAAATTTTTTTATTTAACGTGATATCATTTGTTTATTCTTGCTTTTGTTTTCCTTGACTTTGGAGACACTTTTTTATCTCCCTGGTTGTTGCCAAGAGGTCACTGCCACTGTCACTGTCCTCCCATTGTTCATCTATATGCTCAAGCAAGCCAAGGGGTATATATTTCTTACGTTATCTTCAATATATTTAACAACTTCAGGTCTTGCACTCAGTTTGGAGGGAGCTCAGTGTACTCCCATTAACAGTAGGACAGCTGGGTCAGGCTTTTCATTCAATACGTTGGACCTGAGGTTCGATGTCACGTTGCAGTGGTTTGGGGCCACCAGATCCTCTTGAGTTTATTTTTTGTGGGGCTTATGGTGCCAGGACTCCGATTAGAATATCTACCTAGTTCCTATTTAATCCATTTTGAAGTAATTTATAACTATGATCTTAGATAAGAAACTAGTATCTTTCTTCTTAATGACTGTCCGGTTTTTCCCAATACCATTTTCAAATGAGATTTTTCTTAAGTTTTGACTTTTAGCTACTTTCCCATAATTCACTTGTCTATATGTGTGTATTTATATTTTTGAATTTTCAGCTCTGCTGCATTTACATAACATTTTATGCCAATTCAATGAAGGTCCCATTTTGCACTCTCATTTTGCAGTACATTTTAAAGTCCGGAAGTGTGATACCCCTATTTTTCTTCTTTTTTATCAGGTGTGTTTTAGGTACTAGGAGATTTTTTACTTATCGTATAAAGAATTATCAGAATTTTAGTAGACATTGTATTGGAAATAAATATTTTCATAGATAAAGTAGTGGGGCTGGAGCAATAGCACAGCTGTAGGGCGTTTGCCTTGCGCACAGCCAGCCCTACTGAACCGGGTTCAATTCCTCCGCCCCTCTCAGAGATCCCAGGAAGCTGCAGAGAAGTATTCAATATGCTAAAACACAGTAACAACAAGTCTCAAAAGTGGAGATGTTACTGGGTCCTCTCGAGCAAATCGATGAACAATGGGAGGACAGTGACAATGACAGATAAAGTAGTCTTTAGAAGAGAATGCTGTTTATTCTGCTAATCAATTAAAAGAAAATAAAATATCATTGTATCATTTTTGACTGTTCTTTCAATAAGAAAGGCTAGTGTAATGTAATATAGACATTACACAATATGCAGATATTTAAATACATGGGGAATAAGAGAAAATAAATGAAAGGAAAAATTTTGCGAACACCCATAATTAATGTATATAAACTTACAAAAATGTATTTATATCAGTAATTTATTAAATATCAGTAACCTTAACTTACCAATAAGGCACACCTTGTCCAGATCAACTATGAAATAAAATTATGTGTACTCTTGTTTACAGAATACACGTTTCAAATTAAATAACAAATATTGGACCATAGAAAATGATAGGGGAAAACACACACATACAAAACGTATTTCAAACTAGGAGCTTGAAATGCACCATATAAAGATTTAAAAAAATCATTATGCTAGAATACAGCAAGAAACAAAACATGTACATGAATACAAATAATGGAGCATCAACATGTATAAAACTATTATTAATATACATGAAAGCAATATGACAGCATCACAGCAATGGGAGACACTGTACTCTAACCATTAGGAGATACTGTACTCTAACCATTGAATAGATCAACCAGAAAAATCAACAAGAAAACAACAGCATTAATTGCAGAGTTTATATATCTGAGTATATTAGTATTTACACAGCTCTCTTCTCTCCAAATGTCAAAAACACATTTTTCTCCTGTGCCCATATGGCTTTTCCCCAAAAGTTGTGTAGTCCACAAAGTAAGTGTCAGTATAGGCATGAAAATATAAACTATATTAAATTTCTATCATATATTTTAATAGATCATCACACTCAGCTCCTGGGAGAGAACAAGACAGAGTCTCCTACCCTATGCCTGACTGTCTCCACCAGGGCCCAACAGCTGAAGACCACCGAGGCCCAACCAAGGCCTTGCTGGGAGCACTCTCCACACACTTGGATGAGCCTCACGCATAAAAGAACTGACAGAGGAACCCAGGTGTGTGGGACCCGGGGCTGAGATCTCCAAGCCTGTACAGTTTGGGACTGGACCTGCCAGTAACTAGACAGTTACACCCACCAACTGCCGTGTAACTCCAACAACGGCCAGGATCCAGAGATCATCACACTCAGCTCCTGGGAGAGAACAAGACAGAGTCTCCTACCCTATGCCTGACTGTCTCCACCAGGGCCCAACAGCTGAAGACCACCGAGGCCCAACCAAGGCCTCGCTGGGAGCACTCTCCACACACTTGGATGAGCCTCACGCATAAAAGAACTGATGGAGGAACCCAGGTGTGTGGGACCCGGGGCTGAGATCTCCAAGCCTGTACAGTTTGGGACTGGACCTGCCAGTAACTAGACAGTTACACCCACCAACTGCCGTGTAACTCCAACAACGGCCAGGATCCAGAGATCATCACACTCAGCTCCTGGGAGAGAACAAGACAGAGTCTCCTACCCTATGCCTGACTGTCTCCACCAGGGCCCAACAGCTGAAGACCACCGAGGCCCAACCAAGGCCTTGCTGGGAGCACTCTCCACACACTTGGATGAGCCTCACGCATAAAAGAACTGACGGAGGAACCCAGGTGTGTGGGACCCGGGGCTGAGATCTCCAAGCCTGTACAGTTTGGGACTGGACCTGCCAGTAACTAGACAGTTACACCCACCAACTGCCGTGTAACTCCAACAACGGCCAGGATCCAGAGATTATCACACTCAGCTCCCGGAAGCGGGAGCTTATCATCTTATCATCTCATTCCTAATTCGGTCAAACTGGCAGGCTACCAAATGTAACATGCCCACACGGCAGAGTCTGGCAAACTCCCCGTGGTATACCCAATATGCCAAATACCAGTAACAATGATGGGTCTCATTCTCCTAACCCTGAAAAAGCCTTGAATATGGCACTTTAAAAAAAAAAAAATCTCAGGGCTAGGACGAAGAAGACGTTACTGGCACCTGCTCGAGGCAATCGACGAACAACAGGGTGGTCGTGATCATGATATTTTAATAGAAGGAGAATAATCTGTATCACTTAATCACTTAACTTCCAGTTAGTCGTCGATTTGCTCGAGCGGTCGCCAGTAACGTCTCCATTTGTCCCTGTCGCGTGCTAGTGTAGCCCAATGGCATCTGTTCGCTCTGGGAACATGAAGAGCCTCAAACCGATCATTCATGATCTTGATGAAGAAGTCTGACCATCTGGTAGGTGGGCGGCCACGCGATCTTTTGACATCCCGTGGAATCCAGTCGGTAACAGCTGTAGTCCAGCGGTCGTCTTTAAATCTCATTACGTGACCAGCCCATCTGATTTTTGACACCTTGACAAATGAGAAAGCGTCCCTGATTCTTCATCGTCGACGGATGTTGGAACTCCGGATTCTTTCTCTCATTTGAGTGAAACGTGATATTCCAAGCATAGCTCTTTCAATTCTTCTTTGGGATACCTGAATAGCGTTCTCATCCTGTTTGCATAGGGCCCAGGTCTCTGAGGCATATGTTAATGCAGGAAGAATAGTGGAATCAAAGAGATGTGCCTGGAGCCGGAGGTTCTTCGTCCTCTTAGCTATTTCTTCAACGTTCTTCAAAGCGTTCCAAGCCGCTCTCTTCCTCCTGCGCAGCTCAGGTGCCAGGTCATTTGTCATGTTGACTTCTCGACCTAGATACACATAGCTGTTGCACTCGGAGATGGTCGTTCCGTTGAGAGCAAATGGGGCATCAGGAACGAGGCTGTTTCTCATAAACATTGTCTTTGTAAGATTCAGCTGTAGTCCTACATTTCCACACTCACGGTCAAAGTCGACCAGCATTTGTGACGCTTGGCTGATGTTTGGTGTTATTAAAACAATGTCATCAGCAAAGTGGAGGTGGTGGAGTTGTCGACCATCTATCTTCACTCCCATTCCTTCCCATTCCAGTCTTCGCATGATGTTCTCGAGGGTGGCACTAAAGAGTTTCAGTGAAATGGTATCACCCTGCCGAACCCCTCTCTTGACATCAATGATTACTTCTTTGTAGAATGGTGAGATCCTGGTAGTGAATCTGCAATACAGCTTACAAAGGATCCTGATGTATTGGGCTTGAATGCCCTGATTGGCTAGGGCTTCAATGACCGCTTCCATCTCAACAGAATCAAAGGCCTTCTTTAAATCAATGAACATTAAACAGAGCGGCATCTTGAACTCCCGAGAAATTTCAATGAGCTTGGTTATCATGTGGATATGGTCAATGGTACTGAATCCTTTGCGGAACCCGGCTTGCTCGCATGGTTGTCCTTCATCTAGTGTTCTACCAATCCTATTTAGGATGACTCGAGTGAACAACTTGTAGATGATAGACAATAGGCAGATCGAGCGATAGTTGCCAATGTCATGGATGTCTCCCTTCTTGAACAGTAGTACGGTCCTGCTGGTTTGCCATTGGGATGGAACTTGCATTCAGATAGGTAGCGCGTGAAGAGCCGAGCCAGTGTATTGATGAGTACTGACGGCAGGTTCTTCAGGTGTTCAGGTCTGACCTTGTCTGGGCCGGGTGCTGTTTGTTTCTTTACCGACGAAATGGCATGTCGGATTTTGGAAAGGAGAACCTTGGGAACGACATATCCATCCTGTGGAATTTGGTATGTCGGCAAGTGGACATGGTTATCAAAAGATTTGAGTAGAAGTCATGGATAATCTTCTCCATTGCCATTCTGGAGGATGTGATGGATCCATCAGGACGTCAGAGGGCAGTCATCTGGGTCTTGTAGTTGGCAAAGGACAGGCGGGATTTTCCCGGCTTCTGCCACATCTACCAGCACTTCTGCTCTTCTCTCTTTGAGGTCTTCCTTGATCGCATCTCTGCACTGCTTCGCGAGTTCGGACGTTAGCTTGCGGTTGCCTGAGGAATGCGCCAAACCACACTGGTGAATAAGCTCAAGAGTTTTTGACGACAGGCGTTTTTTTGTGGCTCTCTCTCTCTTGATGTTCCTCGCACATTCATGGAGGTGCTGTACCAGTCGATTGTATTCCTCGTCAATGTTGTCAACAATGGCATCTTCCCATGTTGCTGCAATAGTGCCAAAGAGCTCCCAGTTGGTGGTTGTTCTGGGAAAAAAAATCTGTATGGTACTGAAAAAACAATGGGTCAAGGAGAAAATCAAAGAAGAAAAAATATTCCAAGAAACAAACAAAATGAAAATAATAGAATTTTATAATGCATTGGACATGGGCTAGAGAGATAGTACAAAAGGTAGGATACTTCTTTCGTCTGCAACTGACTCAGGTTCAATCTCTGGGACCTCATACGGTTCTCTAAGCATCATCATGAGTGCTCTGAGGTGCAGAACAAGAAGTCAGCCTTAAGCACATAACAATGTCGGTATACCAAGAAAAGGTTTAAATAAATATAACCTGAAATTTAGAAAACCAAGACTTTAACATTTATTGTTTGACACCTCAAATTATTGGGAATGGGCTACATCACAAAAGTATGAAAGATGGTTTTCCCACAGCTGTGATGTCAGAAGCAAAGCAGACCCCAACCATCTGGCGGTTGCCTTCCTAAGTAGAGACTAGAAGGAAATTTGCACTCTTGGAACTCTGCTAATGCTAAACGCAGCCAACTGTTATACTCCTGTTGACATAAGATCCATTTCCAAAGAGGCTCCACATAGATAATGCAGGAACATCAAAAAGGAAGGGAAGGGGAAAGAAGAGATCCCCACCCACAGACTGCCACAGTCACTATGGAAAAACAGCGCAGAATCCCACCATGAGGAGTGGAGGAAGACATGATCCCTGAAGCCACAACAAGGAATACCCACATACAAAATTTCTCTGATAAAGAATTCAGAGACAAAATGGTGAGGATGTTCAATTAGCTTAAAGAAACAGTGAAATGGGCATCCAATAAAATACAGTAGGAAGTGAAAGGAGAAATAAGAACATCACAAAGAGAAGTGTCATGTATAAAAATTTCAGTAGATGAAATGAAAAACTCAATGAGTGCCTTTAACATTAGATTGTCAGCAGTTGAAGCCAAAATCTGTGAGCTAGAAAATGAGCTGAGAAAACATCCAGACAACAAGAGAAGATGGAAAAGACCTCAAAATAGTTCAAGGAGGGCAAATGAACTACTGGATGAATTCAAGAGGAACAACATAAGAATTATTGGAGACCCAAAGGGACAGGGAGGCAACTCCAATGAGGTAGTAACAGTTAAATACACCATCGCTGAAAAATTCCTAAAACTGGAGAATGCAGGCATCCAAATTCAAGAAGCCAAAGGATATCTGCTAAAAGAGACCCCAATAAAAAGACTCTGAGACAAATCAGCATGACAAATACTATAGAGATATCTTACTGAAAGCAGCAAGATTGAAGAAAAACAATATGTAATTTCCTTCAATCTTACTGCTTTCAGAAAGGAGCATACCCCAGATTTACAGCAGACTTATCCTATAAAACCCTCCAGGTTCAAGGTCAATGGTGTGATATAGTTAAAACATTTAATGAAATGAAAGCCTCACCAGCAATACTACATTTAGCTCTCTTGCTGATTTGAACAAATAATACATAAATTCATGGATAAACACCGCTCAGTACCTTCATAGACTCAAAACCGCTTTGAAAGAAGGATTGAGGGGGCTACTATAAGGCAAGACCAACCCAAAAAACACAACAAACTTCTACAGAAAGATGATACAAAACCCCATGATAATAATCTCTCTAAAAATCAATGTACTAAGCACATCAATTAAGAGACAGAGTGGCAAAATGGATTAAAAACCTGAATTTAACATTCTACTGTGTACAAGAAACACATTTGAATAGTCAGAGCAAACAGACTCAAAGCCAAAGACTGGAAAGCAATTCTTCAAGCAAACAACCTTCTCAAAAATGCCAGGGTGGCCATACTAGTATCAGATGTCATAGACTTTGCGCTGAAGAAAGTTATTAATGACAGTGGAGGTCACCCCTTAATGATTAAGAAATGTGTACATCAGGAAGAAATTACCCTCCTAAACTTATACACATCCAATGTGGGACTTGAAAAATACTTAAAACAACTTCAATAGATGTCAAGGAGGATATTGGTAGCAACACAATAGTAATTCGAGACTTAAACACCATATTGTCACCTCTCTTTGATAGATCAACAAAACTAAAACTAAGCAAGAAAATACTAGTTTCGGAGGGGGAAGTAGAAGAGTGGAGGCTAATACCTATCTACTGGACTTTTTATCCCCCTAAAGCCAAATGCACATTCTTCTTCAGTGTATATGGGGCATCCTCTAAGATAGAACACATGCTGGTCCAAAAACCATACCTCCATACCAATCAAGAGGATAGAAATTGTATCAACTATCTTTGCATGATGCCCTGAAAATAGAAGCTAACTAGACCCATAAAAAGAGAATCAAATAAAACTCCTGGAAATGAAACATCTCACTACTAAACAACCAGTTGCTTATAAAGGAACCAAAGAAGAAATTAAAAGATTCCTGAAAACAAATGAGAATGAGGACATGAGATACCAGAACTTGTGGGACAATGCACAAGCAGTGGTCAGAAAAAGTTTGTAGGGTTGCAAGCATTCATCAGTGAAGAAGAAAGGGCCCAAATAAATCACATGACCTCACAGTTTCATATTTTAAAATGACCAGCAAAAGGGGCAAAATAAGACAAAAAAAGAATAAAATTTAGAGCAGAAATTAATGAGCTAGAAGCCAAAAAAATATCCAAAATATCAATGAAACCAAGAGCTGGTTCTTTAAAAAAATAAACAAAATTGCTAAACCACTAGCAAGACTCTTAAAGAAAGAGAGATAGAGAACCCTCATGAATAGAATTAAAAAATGAAAGGGAGACATCACAACAGAAACCACAGAAATCCAAAAGATCATCAGAGATTACTTTGAGAATCAATATTCCACAAAACAAGAAGACCTAGAAGGCATATGTAAATTTCTGGATTTCTATAACCCCAAAGGCTGAACCTAGAAGATTTGAAATATCTGAAAAGACCAGTCACTATTAGGGAAATTGAAATAATAATTAAAGTATTGACAAAAACAAAAGCCCTGACCCAGATTGATTCACTAATGAATTCATCCAAACCTTTAAAGAGTACCCACTGCCAATTCTTTTCAGGCTTTTCAAGGAAACTGAAAAAACCCAAAGACACCTAATTTCTATAATTCAAACATCACCCCGATACCAAAAGCAGAAAGAGACACCACAGGAAAAGTTAATTACAGTCCCATATTCCTTATGAGCATAGATGCAAAGATCCTCAACAAAATACTAGCAAGTAGAATCCAAGGACTCATAAAAAATACCACATACCATGGACAAGTAGGATTTACCCAGGAGATGCAAGAGTGATACCCAGGAGAGGATAAAGTTCTGAACTTGGGACTCTCACTCATGCACACATGGTGGTGGCTGGAGAGTAGAAAACTTGAGACTAGTCAACAGGAACTTTTGAGGTTGAACTGGGAGACCCAGAGATAGTCTGGAGCATAGGGATTTTGCCCACGTAGGTGGCTTTGCCTGGAGACTGGGAAGGTGCACACAGGAGAGAGAGCAGTGTGGGAGAGGACCTGGCCATCATTCATGGGAGGCAAAGAGACTGTGTTGGACCAGACAGGGAAGTTGTTCACGGGACTGGACAACATGGGACAAGAACAGGACTGTGCTCACAAGAGGCAAGTGTACTGCATGGGACAGGACAGGGACGTCATTCACAGGATAGGACAGCAGGGGACAGGACCAGTGAGATCACCATCATTCACAGGAGGCAAGTAGGCAGTGTGGGGCAGCTCAGGGAAGTTGTTCATAGGATTGGAAGTTGTTCATAGAAACAGAATTAGGTCTTTGCTATGGGAAAAGGAGAGTCTGGACATTGGGGAGGTGTATATATTCAAAAAAATAAAATATGAAAGGGCCACGCAGGGCTCTCTCTTGCCACCTGTGTCCTGTGGTTTCAAGCCACTTCCCCACCCTGAGGAGTTCAATGCCAATGGGCGGACAAAGGCAGGAACAAGGGCCTGCTGGTTGATGTCAGTTGCAGTTTATTCCATTCCCATCTCCATTCTCTTCTGATTCTCCCTCTGCTTCTGCCTCTCCTAATCCCCCTCATACTCCTTTTGGGTCCTGTTCCTTCATACTTCTCCTTCCTGCTTCTGCCTCCCCATTCTACTTCATTCTTCTTCTGGATCCCCCAGCCCAGTCATAGAGCCTAGTTAAATCCCAAATCATGACGGTTAAATCCCAAATCATGAGGGATTGGGGTAACAATTACATGTATGTGTGGCCATATAATCAACAGAGGTAAAGTCCTTCCCTCAGGAGAAGCTTCTAGGACAGATTCTCATTCAGTAGGACAACCCACCCAAGAGCAGAATCCCATGGGTGTGTTTCTCCTCTCCTTGTCCAACAAATATATAAACATTCATAATATTAATCATTTTGTATGGACACAGTAAGAGATACTTTAAGTTTACAGGATTGTTCTCCTGGGGACATCTGACTATAGGTCTCAGACTACAGTTCTCAAGCCAGATTAATCTCTCCTAATCCTAGCAGGGTCCTAATATCGTTGTTACTTTTGGACCATGACAGCATTTATCCAAGACCATACTCTTAACTTATAGTTAAGTGTTGTGGTGCTTTGGCCTGGTCCATTTTGATGCCAAGGTTGCTCACAGCTTGCCCTGAGTCCATTCAGTCCCCCATCAGGACCCTGCTTTTGGGGTGCTAAGAACTAAGAGCAACTGAGGCTTAAGTCTAGAAAGCAGCTGCTCAGGAGTGAAAATTACTCAGAGTCAATTAACTCCCAAGTTACAAAAGCATAATATTAACTGTCTAACTGTGTCTATACAAAAAGAACATTGCTTTAAAGTATACTATGCAAAAATATAAGGAGAGGAGAAAGACAATACATGAATACAAGTCAAGTGTCCTTAGAAGTATCTGACCCTACAAGTTTACAGAGTCTGATTAGGGAAAGAGGTGATTGACCAGTTGGGGAAGAGAGCACAGAGAAGTTACAGATAAGTACAGAGGAATGGGAGTGACTCCAGATCACCATGATAGATGTAACCCAGTAAACCTAAGCTCCCTGTGGCAAGGGAGAAAGGACAAACCAATGTTATCCTACAGGGAGGAACATGTAATCTTTCTGTACAATAAATCATCAATGTTCAAAAATACACCATATCAATAAGAAGAAATCCATATGATCATAACTACCTGAGGTCCACTCTGTACACCAGTATTCCAAGGAACTAATGGTCCTCTGTGTACCCCAGTGTCCCAGGGATTTCCTCTCTGGGACACACAGATCGTACATTTGTATACACTGACCTTTGTGTCCCTGAGTCTTGCTGAATCTACTGAATCAGAAAGTGTGGCCCTCTTGTGTGTCAGTGGCCCATGCTGTGGGAGCAGGATGTTGGGGGTATCAGAATGAGAACTTTCTGGGGCCAAAGCAACCCAGAGACTAGTTCACCATCTGGATCTATAAGAGACTTCATGTGCCAGGTTCTGCTGAATTTGTGGCCCCTCAAGTGGAGCACCAGGGTTTCTCATGGTACAAACATCAGACTTAGATGCACATCTAAATTGTAATAACTGCCCCACCTTCCCAAATGAGAGCCGCGTGCAGGAATCATATTGAGACTTCAATTTAAAATTAATTCTTTGGGGCTAAAATGATAGTAAAACAGTTAGGGTGCTTGTCTTGCACCTACTTGCTGCTGAGTGTTCAATCCTTGCCACACCATATAGTGCCCCGAGTCCACCAGGAGACTGGTCCCTCAGCAGAGAGCTTGGAGGAAGCTCTGTGCACAGCTTGGGTGTGGCCCAACAGACATAAAATATAGAAATAATCCTTAGTTCAAGTTGTAGTAATTACAATGTCCAACACCCATTTGATGATGTTAAGTTTTTTTCTACAAAAATAGAAAAAGAAATTATAAGCAGATGTTTACTAAAAAATTAGAGTAGATTTTGTTTTGTGAATTGAGAGTTAGTGTTGGTTGGTGGAGGAAAATTAAGTTAGTTTTCATATAGACCTTGTTGCTGGTACTTGGTTAAGTAAAGTAAAGTAAGTAAAGGCCCTCCCGTTGATCATCGATTTGCTCGAGCGGGCCCAGTAACGTCTCCATTGGAGACTTTTGTTGTTACTGTGTTTGGCATATTGAATACGTCACGGGGAGCTTGCCAGGCTCTGCCATGCAGGCGAGATACTCTCGGTAGCTTGCCGGGGCTCTCCGAGAAGGGCGGAGGAATCGAACTCGGGTCAGCCATGTTGGCTGCGTGCAAGGCAAACGCCCTACCGCTGTGCTATCACTCCAGCCCTTGGTTAAGTAGGTAGCAAGAAAGATAGCCTGGAAAAAAAAGAGTGCTTTCACCTCTCTGCTCAACCTACCTGAGCCAGCTGGGAAATGCCTGATTTGGGTGAGGTAAAGTCAAGTGCACATGCCACTTTCCACTAGGGCCACAGAGCAGCTGTCAAATTGAGCCTGAAGTCCACTTGTTCTGCATTCAGTGGGAGATGATCTTAAAACTCAGGAGAAGTGGATTCAGGCTCGAGTGAGGAATTGCTCTTTGCAGAAAAAGAAAGTCAGATCTGACCTCCACACAAGCGTTCTGAGACCTTCCATCAGAGAAATGAATTTCTTAAGGAGGCAAAATCATTAAGCAAGATAGTCTTTATTGAAATAAATTTACTTAGAAAGACATGAGGGGAGGTAAAGAGAGGAGCAGATACATATTCAAGAGAACACTAGCTTCCCCAGAGTGGAAACAAGCAGAAAGAGAGAGATACATATTCAAGGGAGAACATGGGCTTGAAAGACCAAGAATCATTTCTATAACTTTTAGAAAATATATTCACTAAATAATGTGCTTCTTACACCTTATATTTTTCAAAATCAATAATTTTACATTAACTAAATCTTTTATGGATGTAGTACATTACTTCAAGCAACTTAAAAGTAGACATGCATGTTATATGAAGACAGATGTTTGCTGTAATGGTGCTTAGAATGGTTTATGAGTTCATATTGATTTTTTAAAATTACTTGTTTCAAATGGCTTTTGTGAAAAAGACATTTAATGGCATGGTTACCTCCTGCCAAAATATTTTAAGTGAAAATATTTTTAAAATACATTATTGAGTTTCTTGAAAGAAAGCTCATATTCTCCCATCAGTTGCACTTGGGAAATTTGTTTTAAAAGTGCTAAAGAAGTTTTATTACTTTGGATTTATAGATTTTCATCAGCTGTCTTTAAATTGTTACCTCCTGATAAACTAATTGGGTTCCATGTTTCTGAGTGTACAAAGGTTGCTGGATATATCTTAAGGTTGCTGATAATAAAATGACTGAGGATTATTGTTGCTAATAAGGTCTGATCTGAAACAGAAAAAAAATACATAATCATGCTTTGACTATTTAATGTCCCTGTAACTAATGAAATGAGACGTGACACCTATATCACTAGAAGGTGGGACAGTTCAAATCACTGCAAGATGACCAGAAGCAGGCGCAGTGGGGGACTCTGGGGCTCACGCCACTGTCCGCACTCACACAGGCAGTGTCACTAGAGAGAAACAGAAAGTAAGTGAAAAGACTTGGCATCAACACCAAAACAAAATGTCTGACTCCAGTAAAAATCATGTACAATTTTTCTTTTTAGTTGGAAAGGGCTTCCCCCCCAAATAAAAAAGGAAACCTTAATTTTGATACATCAGGATCCTCTGTGAGCTGTATTGTGGATTCACTATCAGGACCTCACCATTCTACAAAGAAGTGATCATTGATGTCAAGAGAGGGGTGCGGCAGGGTGATACCATTTTACCGAAACTCTTCAGTGCCACCTTCGAGAACATCATGCGATGACTGGAATGGGAAGGAATGGGAGTGAAGATAGATGGTCGGCAACTACACCACCTCCGCTTTGCTGATGACATTGTTTTAATAACACCAAACATCAGCCAAGCGGCACAAATGCTGGCCGACTTTGACCGTGAGTGTGGAAAGGTAGGACTACAGCTGAATCTTACGAAGACAATGTTTATGAGAAACAGCCTCGTTCCTGATGCCCCATTCACTCTCAACGGAACGACCATCTCCGAATGCAACAGCTATGCGTACCTAGGTCGAGAGGTCAACATGACAAATGACCTGGCACCTGAGCTGCACAGGAGGAAGAGAGCAGCTTGGAACGCCTTCAAGAACGTTGAAGAAATAGCTAAGAGGACGAAGAACCTCCGGCTCCAGGCACATCTCTTTGATTCTACTGTTTTTCCTGCATTAACATATGCCTCAGAGACCTGGGCCCTATGCAAACAAGATGAGAACGCTATTCAGGTCTCCCAAAGAAGAATAGAAAGAGCTATGCTTGGAATATCACGTTTCACTCAAATGAGAGAAAGAATCCGGAGTTCTGACATCTGTCGACAATCAAGAATCAGGGACGCTGTCTCATTTGCCAAGGTGTCGAAAATCAGATGGGCTGGTCACGTAATTAGATTTAAAGACGACCACTGGACTAGAGCTGTTACCGACTGGATTCCACGGGATATCAAAAGACCGTGTGGCCGCCCACCTACCATATGGTCAGACTTCTTCATCAAGATCATGAACGATCGGTTTGAGGCCCTTCATGTTCCCAGAGCGAACGGATGCCATTGGGCTACACTAGCACGTGACAGGGACAAATGGAGACGTTACTGGAACCCGCTCGAGCAAATCGACGACTAACGGGAAGGTAAGTGATTAAGTGAATTTTGAGAAGCGAAAAAAAGCTTCAATGTTAAAACAGTTATTTCCTCAGCCTTGTTTCCAAACCTTAATGTAGACACTCTAGAAGTGAATAAAAACAAAACTTTAATATCAAATATATATAGTTAAGATCATCTCTAAGTTAAGAAATTTAACAGTATAGCTTATCAAAGTATCTTATAAGATCTTATATATTTATTTTTATATTAAGTTATTGTATTTTAAGTACATTTTGGAATGAAATTTTATTAAGTTACACTAAATATTTTCCTTGAGAAAGAAAATATATGTTAATGATTTATGAAAATAGTAAACGTTTATATTTGAAAAACAAAGAACATAAAATTCATTAACGTAAAATTAAAAGCAGATTAGTTTAATGTTCTAAATAGAGTCAATTTTCATTTACAATCCTCCACAACTTCAAAATAACGCAAATAGATCTCAAGCAGCTAATATTTATTGCACTAGCTTCAATCAGGCTGCTTCTTTCATCTGCATGTCCATTGACCACGGAACAGTGCACGTTTCTGCCACCGAAGATGCAAAGAGGAATAAATAGTCTAGTCTGGCACCGGCCAGTTTCCTTCCCAAATATGTCAGTTCCAAGTGAAGTATCTCCAAATTCCACATTTCCTGAGGCTCTGCGTGGCCCTGTGCTTTTGGAACAGAGCCCAATGTGGTCACTGCCACCTGTGCCCAGGGCAGCAACTACAGGTTCCTAGTGAACCCATAGGAGCAGTGCAGCCAGGATGTCTATGTGGCCTCTCAGGAAATGGCCCACACACGCTGGGACTTCACTAGGAGCAGTCAGCAGCCGTTGCCCCTGGGAGTGCTGAATGCATCCCTAAATTCGAGAGCTGGTGCCAGGCGCCCTTGGGCCTCACAAGTGGTAGGCTAAGGGACTGCCGGGGACCTCGGTTGAAGCCATACGTGGATCTGTTTTTCCTGAGGACAGTTTCCCATTCCCAGCATCACAGAACCGTCCCGGTCACCTTGGGCACCCCGGAAACTGTCACAGCCCACTGCTGCTCGCTGGTCTCTGTTTTTCAGCTGTGACCCCAGCTCTTGTGTTTCCCTGCATCTTCACACCCACTATCCATCTAAGATCCCCGTCCATCATCACACCCACTATCCTCAGGACTCCACTGTTCCCTGCGTCATCCGACTCCCCATTGTGGCTCCGTGGTTCCCATGCCATGAAGGGTTCTGCCTACATTTTCCTCCATGTACCTCATGAATTCAGGTCTGATATTGAGGTTTTGAATCCATTTTGATCTGACATTTTGTACCTGGCATTAGAGAGATTAGGTTTCTATTTTTTGCATGCAGCTGCCCAGCTTTCCCAGCACCACATGTTGAAGAGATTTTCCTTCCTCCACATCATATTTCTTGCTCCTTTATCAGAGACTAAGTGATCATGTATTTGAGGGTCAGTGTCAGGATATTTAACTCTATTCCATTGGTCTAAGGGTCTGTCTTTATTCCTTTTCCATGCTGTTTTGATTACTACTGCTTTGTAGTAAAGTGTGAAGATAACCTCCCATCTTCTTTTCTCCCGAGGATTGCTCCATCTTCTTTTTTCCCAAGGATTGTTTTAGATATTCATAGGAGTTAATTGTTCCAAATGAATTTCATGAATTATTGATCTATATATTAGAAAAATATTATGGGTATCCTTATAGGAACTGCATTGAATCTGTATAATGCTTTGAAAAGTATTGTCATTTTGACCATGTTAGTACTTCCGATCATTGAACAGAATATATGTCCCCATTTCCTTATGTCCTCTTTTATTTCTTGAAGTACTGTTTGTGGTTATCTTTATATAGGTCTCCTTTAATTAAGTTGATTCTGAGGTACTTGATTTCTTTTAGGTAAAATTGTGAATAGGATTTTTTTAAATCCCTTTCTTCTCTAATTATTTGTATATAGGAAAATCACGGGCTTTGAGGTAATAATTTTATAACATGCCACTTTACTAAACAAATCTACTGTTTCTAGGAGAACTTTTTCATAGAGGCTTTAGGATTTTCTAAGTATAGTATAATGCCATCTGCAAATAGTGAAAGCTTGACATCTTTGACTATCTGGATGTCCTTGATATCTTTCTCTTGCCTAATGGCAGATATATCCAGTGCTATATTGAATAGGGGTGACGAGAGTAGGAAACATTGCCTTGTTCCTGGTTTATGGGAAAGTCTTTTTGTCTCTTATTGATAATGCTTACTGTGGGCTTGTGGTAGATAGCTTTGAGTACATTGAGGAAAGTTCTATCTACTCCAATTTTGTTGGAAGTTTTAGTCATGAATGGGTGCTGGATCTTGTAAAATGCTTTCTCTGCATATATTGATCAGATCGTATGTTTTCCATTTTTCTTTTACTGATATGATGAATTATGTTTACTGATTTGTGAATGTTAAACCATATTTGCATCCCTGGAATGAATCCTACTTGTCTTTCTGATGAGTTATTGCATTCTATTTGCTAGTATTTTTGTTAAGGATCTTTACATCTGTGTTCATCAGGGTTATTAGCCTGTAATTTGTTTTCTGGTGTCTCTGCTTTGGGTATCAGGGTGATGTTTTGCTCACATAAGTTTTTCAAAAATATTTCTATTTAATTACCTGGAAAAGCTTGAAAAGGATTGTCAGTATGTAAATATTTTTAAAGTTTTGAAAGAATTCACTAGTGAACCCACCTGAGCCATGATTTTTGTTTTTGGAAAGACTTTTTATTACCATTGTAATTTCAATTGGACTAGAAGTGATATATGGTCAGTGGTGGAAGATTGTAAGCATTTTGTTCATTTTGAGGATCCAGTTCAAAAAGTTCATACCGTTCATCAAAAAGTAAACATTAACATTATTATTACAATATTACTTATATGAGATTAAAAGTTAAAATAAACATATTGTAAACAAGTATGAAAATGTGAAGAAAACAGAACTGTGGTAGAACTGCAGTACACAGATTTTATAACTGTAAATCGATTCAGCCTCTACAGAAAACATTATGAAATATCATCTCAGTCTTGTAAGAATGGCTTATTAAAATTACAGAAATAATCAGACCAGAAGAAATTTGCTCAAAAGTGGAGAGAGATCTCCATTTAATGCTTCAGGGAAAGTGAAATACCTATGACAAATCCTTGATCTCAAAAAAAATGCAGGAAAAGAATTCTCATAATTTCTGTGGATTTAATCTTGGAATCTATATCCCAAGCACAAAAGCACTAACTTGGAAATATATGAGCAGCTATGCATAACTGTACTTAGCCAGAAGATGGAAACTGGAAACAGTCAAATGTCCAATGACATGTGAATGGACAAAGATGTTGCACTATGCATATATACACAATGGAATACTAAATAGCTGTAAGAAATCATGAATTCACTTAAACTTGGATGGAAGTGAAGTTAAATGAAATAAGTCAGATTAAGAAGGACACACACTGTGTGATCTCATTCACCCAAGGAATACAGAAAGAAAACAAGACGATGAAGAGCACAGAACAATAGAAAACCCTTGTATCAGAATATAAAATAGAAAACATTTTGTATCCTGATACCAAGAAATTTTCAAGAGAAATAAACTTCAGGTTGAAATACAAAGTTTAGTATTTTATTTTGAAGTGTTTTGAAAAGATTGCATGTTTTTTAATTTACACAATCAAGCTGCATTGAAAATAAAGTCTTAGTTTGGAAACTGCTGTCCAAGAAGAGGTACTAACCTCCTAATAATTGCCCCTTTTCTTTCCAATACATTTAAGGTCATCTGAACCTCATTGTCCTAACTCAAAAGAAACAATCGATATCATTCTATCAGGTGCTACATATTCATGCATCAAATGGCTTTCTTCAGATAAGAAAAAAGAAATGTGTCCTTACATAAATAAACATATCTTCCCAAGCTTTTATTTTTTATAGGTGTTATACTGAAATAGAAACACAATTATTCATTCACTAGCAGCTGTCAAAAAGCATTCTGATGTAGGGCACAAAGAACCACTAATAGAAAGAAAGAAAACACTGGTGTAGAAAATGTGTAAATATCTTCTGCTCCCTACGAATATATGAATTATCTTTCAAATATATGAGTGGTATAATTTCTGTGTTTCAGGTAACTTCAAGTGGGTATATGTGATGGTATATGTATGTGATACTGTCAAATTCCAGCTTCCACTTACATCATTAAGCTTCCTTCACTTTTCAAGGCAGTGCTGTTTGATATAAGAGGATCTACCTAATTTTAAGTCTTTGAGAGAAGTAACTTTTAAAATAAACTTTGTGTTCCCATCTTGGGGCTGGAGGGATAGCACAGCAAGTAGGGCGTTTGCCTTGCATGTGGCCCGCCCCTCTCAGAGAGCCTGGAAGATACCAAAAGTATCTCACCCACACGGCAAAGCCTGACAGACTACCTATGACATATTCGATGTGCCAAAAGCAGTAACAAGTCTCACAATTTGTTGTGAGACATTACTGGTGCCCGCTCAATCAAATCTGGCCTGAGTACTGTAGTCTGACATCTAAAGCAAGATGTCCCCAGGAGAGCCACCCTACAAGCTTAGTGTATCTTTTACTGTGTCCATACAAAATTACCAATATTAAGAAGTAGAATTAAGATGTTAATTAAGATGTAAAGTTATTGGACTAAGGAAAGGAGAAAAACCCCTAAGTGGCATTTTGCCCTTGGGCCTGATCCCCTGGTTGCAGGCGATCTTTAAGAAGGACTTTTGATATGTTGATTGCGCTACTGACCTAGGTGTGTGGTTGCTCCCCCAATGTGGGAGATGGAGAGAGACTAGAGAGAGACCAAGGTGGAGCACAGGGAGGCGAGCAAGGGAGACAGGAGGAGATGGGAATGGGAAACGTAGTGAGACTGGAACAGGCGCATAGGGAGAACGGAATAAACAGCAACTGATCACCAACCAGCCTGGTCCTCATTTCCTCCTTCATCTCCCCATGGCATTGGCCATCCTGGGTGGGGGAAGATGCTCAAGAGAGAGCCACGGGATTCCTAATAGCTCGGTGATTACACACTATATTTCCCAGTAATTCCACTTCTTGGAATCTATCTCAGAATCACAAAATTGTCATTCCAGAACAAATGTGCATATCTCTAATTCATTGCACCTTAGCCATGATATCACATAACCCAAATTTCCAGTGAAAGGTAAGTGGATAAAGATGTTGTAGTATGTAAACACAACGAAATACTATTCAGCTTTTAAAGATGAAATTGTGCAGTTTTTATAATTTCAGCTATATTATTTAATATGAATATTAATAGTCATATTCTTATAATTTCCTCAGAATCGTATAAGCTAGGAGACAGAAGATGGAATTTAGGACTGGAACATTATACAGTGGGTGAGGCATTTGCCTTCTACACAGCCGACCTGGGTTTGATCCCCAGCATCCCATGTTGTCCCTTGAGCCCCACAAGAGTAATTTCTGCCCCCCTATCGGAGGGCCGGGCAAGCTACCGAGAGTATCTCGCCCACACAGCAAAGCCTGGCAAGCTACCCGTGACGTACTGGATCTGCCAAAAATAGTAACAACAAGTCTTACAATTTGTTGTGAGACGTTACTGGTGCTCGCTCGAGCAAATTGATGAACAATGGGAGGACAGTGCTACAGTGCAGTGCTAATTATTTAATTTATCTTTAATCACAATTTGGAGGGAACTGAAAGATATCTTGTTTAACTATTAGGAAAAATTACAAAAATTGCATAATCTTGCAAATCTCTAGCGACAAGGTAATGGAAGGTTTTTCTGTGATGACAAACCCTTGGATCTGCATCACAGAATTAAAAAATAAAAAGGTGAGACATGAGTGGTATGGAATGACGAACTGGTCTGGCAATAACACAAGATCACTGTTGGAATGTCTTGGGTGCTGGGCTGAAGGTGAGCTGGGGTTAACTTGTACATAAAAACAAATGTTAGCATTATTTTAAACATGTGACCCAAATTAGAAGAAGAAGTAGAAGTAGAAGGCCCTCCCGTTAATCGTCGATTTGCTCAAGCGGGCCCAGTAACGTCTCTGTTGGAGACTTTGTTGTTACTGTGTCTGGCATATCGGATACTCTCGGTAGCTTGCTGGGCTCTCCGGGAGGGGCGGAGGAATCGAACTCGGGTCAGCCATGTTGGCTGCGTGTAAGGCAAACACCCTACCCGCTGTGACCCAAATTATAATAATTAAATAAAAATAGAAATTTTGTGCAGGGAGTAGTGGGTTTGAATCATTATATTTTAATCAAGAATACTAATGAGATTTTTTTTTGTGGAGGATATACCTTATATTGCTGTGCTCAGAGCCTAATTCTGGCTCTGTGCTCAAGTTACTAGTTTTGTGTTCCCTGGTAGTGCTTGGAAACATGCAGTACCAGGGATTTGACCCACGGTTAGTAAGATGACCAAGATAAGTGTTTTTACCCCTCTACTATAACTCATCCCTCAAATAAGGTCAAGGTAAAGGTAAAGGCCCTCCCGTTGATCGTCGATTTGCTCGAGCGGGCCCAGTAACGTCTCCATTGGAGACTTTGTTGTTACTGTGTCTGGCATATCGAATACTCTCGGTAGCTTGCCGGGCTCTCCGAGAGGGGCGAGGAATCGAACTCGGGTCGGCCATGTTGGCCGCTTGTAAGGCGAACGCCCTACCCGCTGTGCAGCCAACATGGCCGACCCAAGTTCGATTCCTCCGCCCCTCTTGGAGAGCCCGGCAAGCTACCGAGAGTATTCGATATGCCAGACACAGTAACAACAAAGTCTCCAATGGAGACGTTACTGGGCCCGCAAGAGCAAATCGATGATCAACGGGAGGGCCTTTACTTACTTACTTACTTATCCCTCAAATAAATTATCTTAAAAGTTAACATAATAAAGCCTTGTACAAAAAAATCTTACAGCTAACATATTCAGTTGTGAAAGTGGTAAAGTTTCCCTATTGGATGTGGGTACATCTACTCTCATAATTACTACTCAAGCTGTTGAAAGTCCTAGCCAAAACTTCAGATAATAAAAAGAAACAAAATAGATCAAAATTTAAAAAAAACTAAGAAGTTCACCTATTCTTTTAAGTCGATATAGTAGAAAACCCTAAAGTGCCAACCAAAAGCTATTAGAAACAAAGTAATAGGCTACAAAATAAGTATACAGAGTCCTCTGTATTTCTATATTTAGACAAAAAAACTAGAAGACAACTAAATAAATTCCTTTTACAGACCAGCATTGAAAAATAAATTTCTAAGGAATAAATACAGACGGAAAAATATATAAACATTGAAAACCTTAGTTAATGTATGAAAGAAATTGAACAGACAAATAGTTGGAAATTATTTAAAGTTACCAGCTGTAAGTATCAACACTTTGTAGGAAGTGGAAGTATAAGATGTGTATTGTTTAAAATGGAGTAATATTTGCTCATTGGTGGTGGATGTGGTGTGGTACTCATTATTACATTATTAAAACATGTGAACAGTTACACTCATGTAAAGTAAATAATATAATGTGAGCCAATGAAATGGACAACTATTTCATACCATGCACAAAATCAAACTCAAAATGTATTGAAGACTTGGATCTGAATTAATAAAAAAAAAAAGTTGAAAAAAACAAGCAAACCACTCAATGATGTAAATTTTTATGGTAGTTTTAGTAATTTAACGACTCTGTTGACAAGGGAAACACACAAAAAATAACAGATTCTATTACATTAAATTAAACCATCTACACTATGAACAAAACTATCCCTAAACAAAAAGACAAGAACAGTCTACGGGGTATGAGAGAATATTTGCAACCACAAAGCTGACAAAAGAATCATATCCAAAATATATAAAGGGACAAAATGCATTCAATTTTTGTATACCGGTTTGTATTCTGCAACTTTGCTAGGTTGGTTTATTGTTTAAATGTTTCTATTGGAGTCATTATGTATAAAACCATATCTGCAAATAGTGATTGTTTAACTTATATTTCTACTTGAATACCATTGATTGTTTTTCTTAAGTAACTGCTATGGTGAATACATCAAGACAATTTTTGATGTGTTTTATTTATTAAGTCTGTAGTTTATAACAGGATGGATAATATTTATTCATGCACTAAATTCCAGCGGGGAGGAAAGCTTTCCTCCCTGCCCCGACCAGGGCTCCGGCAGCCTAAGACCTCCAGGACCAGCCACCACCATGCTGAGACCACTCTCCACACACCTGAAGGTACTGGCAGAGGGACAAATCCACGCGGGTTCCGGGGCCGAGACCTCCCAGCCTACTCGGATTGGAGTCGAGCATCCTCCACCCAGATCCTCCAAATTCCAGTAGGCGGGGTCACACCCACCACCTGGCCCCCTGGCGCCGTGTAATCCTATCAATGGCCAAGACTCAGAGACTATAAAATCCAGCTCCCGGAACCGCGCAGCCGCATTTGCGGCCGCGCGACATCTTATCAGGACATCTTTTATGACATCTTATCATCTCATTCCTACTTTGGGAAAACTTGCAGGCTATCAAATGTAGCCTGCCCACAGGGTAGAGTCTGGCAAACTCCCCGTGGCGTACCAAATATGCCAAATACCAGTAACAATGATGGGTCTCATTCTCCTAAATAGCCTTGAATATAATCTCAGGGTTAGGATGAAAGAGACGTTACTGGGGCCTGCTTGAGGCAATCGACGAATAACAGGATGATGAAATGAAATGAAAATGAAATTCCAGCATCACACCCATCGCCAGTATATCTACCTCTTGCACCGACAGATTCCAATGCCTGACTCTTACTCCCATTCTCTTCAGCACCCTCTCCCTCCACCACCAGCAATCAGCTCGATTGTGTGGATCAGTTTTCCCATGATGTTGATTTTGGTCCTTTGTTGTCACTTTGCTTTTTATCATTAAGTCCTACATATGAAAAAAATGCTATATCTATCATTTTCTTTTTCTTTCTTTCTTTCTTTCTTTCTTTCTTTCTTTCTCTCTCTCTCTTTCTCTCTTCTTCCTTCCATTCTTTGTTCTCTTTTTATTTCTCACTACATTTTATTTTTTAAGCAATGGGGCTTACAAAACTGTAGTTGGTATGGTTTCATACGTAAAAGTTCCAGCATTTCACCCTTCACCAGAGTGTCCATCTCCTTGCACCATTGTCTCAGTGTCACTCCCCATTGCACCGACCTCCTGATGGAGACCTCCCTACTGAAAACTAATTCTCAGTTTGTTTCCTTTGTGCCTCTGTTTTCCCCCCTACCATGCTTTTTATCATACATATGAGAGAGATTATTTTATGTCCTTCCCTCTTCTTCTAGATAATTTCACTCAGTATGATACTTGTCATATCCATTCAAGTAGTTTCAAATCGCATGATTTCTTTCTGTCTTATAGCCAACTAGTATTCATTGTGTATGTGAACCATAATTTCTTTATATACATCTGTTCTTGGACATTTGTACTATTTTCAGATTTTCAGTATTGTCTTTACTATTCTTTTTTATTTTAATCACTATGTATTAGAAAGTTACAAAAATATTTATGATTGAGTTTTAGACATATTGTTCCAAAACCAATCCCTTCACCAGTGCCCACTACTTTCTTCCAATGGCCCCAGTTTCCCTCCCATTCCCCAGATAGACTTCACTCAGTAAAATATCCTCTTGTAACTTCTATGTTGCTGAAAATTGAGTGATTTTGTTCTTTCTTAGAGTGATATAGTATTCCATTATGTATACATACCCTACATTGTCTTGACCCATTCATCTGCTTTTGGTCATTTAGGTTGTTTCCATATACTGGCCATTGTACTATGTATGAACATAGGTCTGCATATGACCTTTTGAATTAATGTTTTTTGTTTTGGGTAAGAAATGGCAAGAAAAATGCCAAGAAGAGGCATCACTGTGTTGTATGGCTGTTCTATTTCTATTTTTGATAGATCTCCATATTACTTTCCATAGATACAGAACCAGAAGCCATTTCCACCAACAGTGGATGAGGGTTTTTCTCTCATTGTCACACTGCCTGCTACCATACATTTTGATAAGTGCCATTTTTATAGTCATGAGATGATAAGCCATTGTTTTGATTTGAATTTTCCTAATCATAACAGTTGCTTGTCATATGTTGCTTGTCCTCAAATGTTTTCTTTGTGAAAATGTCTTTTTATTCCCCCATTTAGAGAAAGTGTCATTGGATTTTTTTGTTGTTGCTGTTGAGCTTTGGTAGTGCTTTATAGATCTACTTTACAGCCATTTTTATTATCATAAAGGGGCATAAGTGGACATTCTTGCCTTGGGCCTGATCTCAGCTTTTACCATGATGGCTGTGGATTTGTTGGAAATGTCTGTTACTATCAAGAGGAATATTCCTTCTATCCCAGGTTTGTTGAGATATTTTATCATGAATGGATATTCAATCTTTTCAAATCTTTCTCTTCATTAAATGACATAATTATTTATTTGCATATATTGAACCTCTTTGTATATTGGAATGAATCCCTCTTTTCCATGATGTCTGAATTGTTTGATGTATTGTTGGATTCCATTCACTAAGACTGGGTTGAGGATACATGTATTTATTAAAGGTATTTTTCTGTAATTTTCTTTTTTATAAGATTTATGTCCACATTTTGTAATAAGATAATGTTGGTATCATATAAGCTGATAGGAATGATTCTGTTTCCTCAATATTTTATAAGAGTTTGAGGAATTTAAGTAGTAAGTCTTCAGTGAAGATTTGGTAGAATTCACTATTAAACTAAATGAACAGTTTTAAATGTGGACTCTTCTTTAGGGTAAGATTTTTAATTACAGTTCAATTCCTTTTGTTGTTATTGGTCTGCTCAAGTTTTCTGATTTTTCCTATTTCAAGTTTTGGAACTTATACGAGTCTTGGAATTTTCATTTAGTCAAGTTTCTCCAATGTATTGGTATAGTTGTTCACAGTAGCATCTTGTGATCATTTGTATTTCTCTATTGAATGTTATAATTTCTCCCCTTTATATCTTACATATTTCATTTATGCTTTTACTCTTTTTCCTTCTAAGTTTCGCAGAGGTTTTGTTGATTTTATTTATGCTTTTCAAAAACAACTCTTGATTTCTTATACTATTAGCTTATTGATTTCTATATAATTGATGTATCCTCTGAGTCTTTTTAAAATTTTTTTTTAAAAAATGGGGCACACTTTAGAAATGTATTTATTTTCCATTATGTCATTTAATGAAGAAAAAGCTTATTTTCATTTCCCGTTTGAGTCTAGAAGAACAGCTTAAGACCGCCTGGTGGTGGTTGCAACCCACTCAGTGGCCTGAGCAGTGGGAGATGCAGACCAGTCTTCTGTGGCAGGATGAGCACTCCAATCTTCAGTAGGGAACTGCTGGATGGGCACAGAGGGCACCTGCACCCCTTCAGACTGGTCTGCAACCTCGGGCTGAGTCCAGTGAACTCCGGAGCTGGGGCAGTCCGTTCACCCAGGAATTCGTCCTTAGCCGCGGTCTTCTCTGCAGCAGCTTGCTCTTCCTTTTTCAATCTCCTGGAATCTCTGTAGAAGTAGAGATCAGGCGTGACCTCCCATGGGTGTTCCCGGGAGATGGTGCCTCGCGTGCGCAGAATCTCCCGGGCCAGCGTCCACCACCTGAGACCCACAGAGTGAGCTCCCTTGTTGTTGCAAGGGATGGCAAGTTCCACGTAGCGCAGAGGAGAGCCTGTGTTGCACAGAGCAATGGTAGGCAGGTTGACGTAAGAAGCCTCTGTGAGGGGCTGGTGGTCAGTCACAGGATCAGTAGCCCCCAGAATTCTCGGCTCCCAGAGAGCCTCCTGGATTTGGTTGGTGAAACTTCTGGAGTGAAGTGGCCAGCGACTGGAGTGGCGCATGTGGCAGCAGCGACCTTGAGCACAGCCCGCTGGCCAGTATTCCTGGATGAGATCACACTGACCTCTGCTGGGTTTTCAGTGGCAACAGAGGCACGAGCTGCCAGCAGAAGCTTCTCCCAGGTTCTCTTCAAATTTATGACGTAGATGCCATCACTTTTCTTTTTGTAGATGCACTGTACCATCTGGAAGTCCAGGTCGGTGCCACCTCAGTGGGTGCCTGCTGCAAGGAATTTGAGTACGTCCTCCTTCTTCATCCGCAGGACTTCAAGGCCTCCAGACACTGTGAAACTTCTGTTTAAGTCACGGTGGGAATCGTGAACAACGCCGTATGGGTCCCTCGCTGGGCAGCACGGAAAGCTGTATCCTCTGAGTCTTAAAATGCCTCTTAGTTATTTGGGGATTCACTTCTTGTTATTATTATAGTTTCTCAAAAAGTAAGACTAGGATATTGTTTTGAGCTTTTTCTTCTTTGGTGTTGTAAGCCTGCATTGCTAGATACATTTACCCTAAGATACTGCTGTTGCTGTGACCCATAGGTTCTGATTATTTTTGTCTTCATTCTCATTCATTTCTGATATATTTTTACTTTTACTTGAATACCTCTTGATCAATAGGTATTTGATTTTATTTAACAATTTTTTCACTTTCTAATTACTACTAAGTATATGCTAAGAGCTAAGTATTCTTATCTTTTTATCATTTTATCTTTTTATCTCAAACAGTGTGAAATGTTTATCTCTCTTCTTTAGTTTGAATGCTATTTGATGTTATTCATTATTTGTCAATTGCCTCGAGCCCCAGTAATGTCTCTTTCATCCTAGCCCTGAGATTATATTCAAGGCTCCTTAGGAGAATGAGACCCATCATTGTTACTGGTATTTGGCATATTGGGTACGCCACGGGGAGTTTGCCAGACTCTGCCATGTGGGCAGGCTATATTTGGTAGCCTGCCAGTTTGTCCAAAGTAGGAATGAGATAATAAGATGTCATAATAAGATGTCGCGCGGCCACGAATGTGAATGCGGCCGTGCGGTTCCGGGAGCTGGTTTTCATAGTCTCTGACTCTTGGTCGTTGATGGGATTACACGGCGCCAGGGGGCCAGTTGGTGGGTGTTACCCCAGCCTACTGGAATTTGGAGGATCTGGGTGGAGGATGCTCGGCCCCAATCCGAGTAGGCTTGGAGATCTCGGCCACGGAACCCGCGTGGCTTTGTCCCTCTCCCAGTACCTTCATGTGTGCGGAGAGTGGTCTCAGCATGGTGGTGGCTGGTCCTGGAGGTCTTCGGCTGCCGGAGCCCTGGTTGGGGCGGGGAGGAAATCTCAACCGGATGTAATTATGAATATTCCTATTTTTTAAAATGTACTGTCAGCGACATAGAAGGATTGCATTCATCTGGGTAACATAAAGTAACAAAATAAGAGACTAACACCCAAGAACAGCTGTGATAAATACCAGGTTGTTCACTCCATGGCTTAGAGGCCAGCTGCACACTCTAGGGGTAAAGGCAGCTCAAATAGAGAAGGGAGCACCAAATAAAGGGTGCTGGGAAGATCTGCCCAGGCTGGGAGATTCCTGCAGAAAGCAGTCCATGGATCGAACATGATTGCCACCCAATGTCTTTTCTGCAGACCACAGCACCCAAAAGGAGAGATAGAACAAAAGGGAGTGCCCTTCCACAGAGGCAGGGTGGGATGGGGAATGGGGGGTGGGAGGGATACTGGGATTGGTGGGGGTGGAGAATGGGCACTGGTGGTGGGATGGGTACTCGATCTTTGTATAACTGAAACCCAAGCACAACAACTTGTAAGTCTACAACTGTACCTCATGGTATTTCACTAATTAAAAAAAAGTACTGTCAGCATGTATGATTACTTTATATCTTTCGCCCTAAACATTTGTTTATCATGAGAGTTCAAATGTATCTACTGTAAGCAGAAGTAATTTGGGAGTAATTTTCCCAATTTCCCACCACTATGTGCATTTTAATAGAAGAATTTAGTCCATTTATATTTAGAGAAATTACAAATGTGCTGTTGTCATTTTCTATGAAAACTTTGGTAATTTTCCCAGTTTCCATTTTCTTTCATAGAGGACAATTAAATATTCTTTGCAGAGCTTAATGGATACACAAATATTTCCATGAAAATGCTTTTATCACTTTTCCTCAAATCTGAGTTATGATTTTGAAGGGTAGAGAGAGTCCTTGATTGGAATTTGTTTGCATTCGTCACAGATTGTATTTTTCCATTCTCTTCTTGCTTATAGAGTTTCATTTAAGAAATCATATGTGAACCCTATCTTCACTCCCTTGTGGCATTTTGTTGCTGTCTGCCACTTTAAATTTTGTCTCTTGCAGGTTCTTGTCATTTTGATTAAAATGTACTTTGGTGGGGTTGGAGTGATAGCACAGCAGGTAGGGAGTTTGCCTTGCACGTGGCCGACCCAGGTTCAATTCCCAGCATCCCATATGGTCCCCCGAGCACCGCCAGGAGTAATACCTGAGTGCATGAACCAGGAGTAACCCCTGTGCATTGCTGGATGTGACACAAAAAGCAAAAAAAAAAAAAAAATTAAATTAAAATCACGGTCACGGAAGATCACGGTCCTCCCGTTGTTCATCAATTTGCTCAAGCAAAATAAAATAAAATGTGCTTTGGTATTCCTCTAGCAACATTCCTTTTCTTCATTATTCCTGTGGTTTCTGGGTGCTACGGCTGGAGTTTCAGGTCTGTAATTTCTGTTTGCAGCTTCCTGATTTCTTCTCTCGTTTCCTCTTGTATTTTATTGGTTTCTTTGGTTTGATACTCTTTGGTCCTCTTGGATCAGTACACCAGTATCCCTCTTTAGATTAGGATAATTTTGGTTAGCTATTAATCCTGTCTACCTTTCCCTCTAGAAAGACTATAATTTGAGAGTTGCTTCTCTTACTATTGTCTATAGTCACGGTCCTCCCGTTGTTCATCGATTTGCTCAAGTGGGCCCAGTAACGTCTCCATTGTGAGACTTGTTACTGTTGTTTGGCATATTGAATACATCATGGGTAGCTTGCCAGGCTTTGCTGTGCTGGTGAGATACTCTCAGTTGCTTGCTGGGCTCTCCAAGAGGGGCAGAGGAATCGAACCCGGCTCGGCCGGGCCAGCTGCATGCAAGGCAAATGCCCTACCACTCTGTTATCGCTCCATCCCACTATTGTCTATTAGGCATCTAAAATTTTCTTCATTTTAGAATATCTTTACTGTTGCTACTTTATTAATGTTGTTGTGGTATTTAGTATGTGTCTAGTATTTGAAATCACAGTTTAGATTTTCAGCTTTTTTATATGCAGCTGAGTTCGAGTTTGGCTAGTGTGTCTTTTAGTTCTTCTTTAGATTTCATATCAATATTTCTTCCATTTATATTAATTCTATCTTCCAATAATTTTCTCAGTTCAGTGACTATCAAGAGGAGTGTTGTTCTGAGGTTATTCTCAGAGAGCTTTGAAAGTTCTGACGAATTTGAGGAATTACCTGGGCTTCAATCACCATCCACTGAGATAGCAACATTCCTTTTTTTCATTATTCCTGTGGTTTCTGGGTGCTACGGCTGGAGTTTCAGGTCTGTAATTTCTGTTTGCAGCTTCCTGATTTCTTCTCTCGTTTCCTCTTGTATTTTATTGGTGATCGATACCACTGTCTTTTGTGCTCCTTAAACTTTCTCAACAATTTCTCCCTAGATTCCTTGTCAGAGAGGTTAGTTATATAACTTGTTGCTACTGGTTGAATCTTCTGGGTTACCATTTTCACTCACTAAGGATACTGGGTTCTGTATTGCTTTACCATTATGATGTTTACAGCTTGGAGTTTTTCCTTGTGTGTTTTGTGTGGCTAGATAACTGCAGTTAGAATGTTTTTTAATGCTCACTGGAAGTTTTGGAAAGGTAAAGAATTGCATAGCTGGGGCCACAGGATTTGCAGATGAGGGCAATTCTGATCTGGGGTGCACGATGAAAATCCTGGGTAGCAAGCCAGACTTCCCCTCACCCACCCCGACACACACACACACACAGCACTGCTGTACTGCACCTTAGTTTCCTGGGACTAAGGCTGGATGAAGCCAAGACCTAAGGCTGGAGTTTCAAGTTCCGAATGGTTCAATCAGTGATCTAGTCTTCCTATTCAAAGTATCAGGTTAGTGATTATACTAATTCCAGCTATGTAGGGCTGCCATGAGTTACTTTCTTTTCTGTACTGGTATGTAACTGTAGGCCCTGACCAGAGCTATAGTGAGTTCTTGAAGTCAGAACGGGTGAAAATGAGAAGGTTGGAGCAAACTGACAAGATTGGAGCTTGAGTTTTAAGATTACTGATAAGACTAGTTGAGGGAAGGTGAAAGAAGTAGAAAGCTAGGTTTAACTGAAGCAACTGGTAAGACCTCTAGCTCACTTGCAGAGTTCGCTCCCATGCAATTTAATGCATATTCATCATCTTATTTCTCCTATACCTTTCCTGCTGACTTCCTGTGGATTGTTTCCATTTCATCCTTTCTAGCTTTCCTTTCCTCTATATCACACAAAGACTTTTGTGTTGCTTTTCTCTTTGTCTTCCTTACCATTTGTTTACTTTGCTTTTTTATTCTATCATTGAAATTCAGTACTTTATCACTGGCCTTCTCTTGCAAAGTTTGTTTTCATTGCTGACAGTTTATTTACAAGTCTGTCCTCTCTGAAAAATAACAGGTAAAGACACGTTAACTACCACTATACAAAGGTTTCAATGACCACTTTCTTTCAACAGAGCTATAATGTTTAATATAACATGTTCTTCCAGCCTTTATGTCCTCAGTTTTTTTAATGGCGACAAATTTCCCAAACTTGTGCTTTTTTTCGCAACATCAAACTTACTGGGTAATAATTGCCTGGGGACTTCATCAGTTAATAAATCCCTGGGTTTACCTCTAGACATTTAGCTTGACATGTACTTTTGCTTGACTGCCTGTCCCACTAGCAAGTAGAAAGCAGGTACTTCTGGCTTCTAGTGCTTTTTCCTCTCAAACCTGTACTCAGTTTCCCTAGGTAGATAGAAATTCTGCTTGCTTCTTTGTGCCTTCTCTGTTTCTCACTTCTCTCAGCTGCTTCTCTTGCTGTGAGCCTATAAGTTCTTACTTTGCATGGTCTCCTCTCCCCCTTCCATGAGAGGAGACATCTCCCTGTGCTAGTCAGAGCTTGGGTCCCAGTTCCAATAGTGCTGTCCTCCCAACATCACCAGGCTGCTGTGGGACTACTAGGATGATGTCGTGAACTAGAGCACAAGGTTAACTTGGATAACTTGGATCTTGGACTTCTACTTAGGCACTTATGTAGGAACTAGAACAATGATAAAAATAAAGAGAGGAGATACAACCAATTCAACAGATAAAATGGGGGTCAGTGGCTCAATTAAATCTGTGGGTATGTCAGAATTTCCCTTGTTGCCAAGAGAGATCTAAGAACAGCAATACTTCTTGGCTTCACAGAATGGAGAAAACCATGGAAGGAAAGACTCGATCAAATTTGAGAAAATGATGAGAGGTCCAAAAATGAGTATTTTAATATGACCCAGGGAAAACATTTCAGTAACCAATAATTTTCTTCTGCAGACTTTTATCCCTCTCTCAAATTGCTCTCTTTTTTTCCAGAAAAACTTACATTATAAGAAAAAATGTATACTAAAAATGCACACTAGTGACATACATTCACTTAACTTCGTCATAGTAAATATTTATGTAGAGTCATTTGTAGGAGTGGGAAAGGGGAAGACTAAAAATCTAATAAAAGTTAATCAAAGAAAACTTCCTTCAGGCTGGCCATGCATGTCTGTGGTTTGCCTCTTATTAGCGCTGCAACCTCTGGTTCATACTCAAGCTGTAACTCTGCCAGTTAATGTAGCCAATTAACCCCACTAATGAGCTAATCAACAGTGTAAAATCTGTGTAAAATCACTGAGGGTGTATGATAAATGGGAAAATGCACTGAACTCTTCCAATATAAAAAGTGTTTTATTGCACTTGTTAAAGTGACACTGTATCATCTCTCTAAAGGATAATTTATCACCAGGGTCCATAACAGTGCTGTGCCCTAATAAGGCAGAGGTGGCAATAAACCCATCAGAAAATGATTACTCCAGAATGTGAAGTAATTACAATTTCTCAATATATTAGAGTCATAAACTGCAGAGCAAATGTGTTTTCCTGTTGATTCAGGTTTCAATGAGAGAACAGCAAACTTAAAAGTGACTGGTATTTTATATTTACACTTCTTTATTAAACTACAACAAAGGTTTCTGACATCACAAGTTTTTGTTCTTAAGGAGGATGTAGGTTATTTTCAGGAACAGCTGCACAGGTGGGGCAGCACAAAATTGCCGCCTTGAAGGAGTTGCTTTTTCCTCTAAAATCCATCAACTGTATGATAGTAATTTTACCTACAAATAAATAGTACTATATTCTTGATCATAGGGTATCATTATAGAACTACACATCCTCAAGTGGGAAAACTCCAGAGCTATCCTTTTTAGGATGCTAAAGTAATTTGCAATGTATGCTTTAAGCCTATTTTGTTTGTTTGTTTGTTTATTTGGGGGCTAGCTCTTGCAGTGTTCAGGGCTGACTCCTGGACCTATACTCAGAAACCACTTCTGGCAGGACTTGGGGGACCATAAATGGAGCCAGGGGTCCAACTCAGGTTGGCAACATGCAAAATAAGCATCCTACCACTCCTGCTCCTCAAAGCCTACACTTTTTTGGTGAAATGTTCAGGTCAATTTTATGCTCAAAATGAGTTGCAAGTCATGGAAAATGTATTTCTATTTATAAATATGGGAATAAGTGCCCAAGTTCGATTCCTCTGCCCCTCTCGGAGAGCCCGGCATGCTACTGAGATTATCTCGCCCGCACGGCAGAGCCTGGCAAGCTCCCCGTGATGTATTCGATATGCCAAACACAGTAACAACAAAGTCTCCAATGGAGATGTTACTGGGCCCGCTCGAGCAAATATGGGAATAAGTGCCACGGGTTATTTATTTATGCATAATTGTCAAGCTTATTTGATAATTGAACTACAAATTTCCTTCTCATTGTTTTATGTGTCTACATCTGACCCTTTCCCCAGGTTTTTGAGTATTTTTATTATCATTTAGGTAACACTGTCTCAATAGTATTGAAATTGACAGTACCGATGTGCTATTCTGTAGGATAACATTGGTTTGTCCTTGCAGCCTTGCCACAGAGAACTTAGTTTACCTTAAAGCAATGTCCTTCTGTATTGACACAGAAAGATAGTTAATATTATGCTTTGTAACTTGGAAGTTGATTGACTCCATTAATATTTACTCCTGGGCATCTGCTCTCCCAACTCAGTTGCCCTTAGTTCCTAGCACCCCAAAGGCAGGGTCCTGACAAGGGACTGAATGCACCCAGGGCAAGCCGTGAGATACCCTGTTATCAAAATGGGCCAGGCCAAAGTGCCACAATACTCAATTATAAGTTGAGAGCATGATCATAGACAAATCCTGTCATGATCCAAAAGTAACGACGAGAGTAGGACCCTGCTGGGATTAGGAAGACTAACCTGGCCTGAGGACTGTGGTCTGGAATATATAGTAAGACGTCCTCAGGACATCCTCAGGAAGAGCCAAACTTTAAGTTGATATATTTCTCACTCAAGTGAGAGAAAGAATCCGGAGTTCTGACCTCCATCGATGATCAAGAATCAGGGATGCTGTCTCATTTGCCAAGGCGTCGAAAATCAGATGGGCTGGACACATAATGTGATTTGGAGACAACCGCTGGACTAGAGCCATTACCGACTGAATTCCACAGGACGTCAAAAGATTGCATGGCCTCCCACTTATGAGATGGTCAGAACTTTTTCATCAAGATCCTGAATGATCGGTTTGAGGCTCTTCATGTTCTTGGAGCAAGCAGACGCCATTGGGCTACACTAGCACATGACAAGGACGAATAGAGACGTTACTGGCTCTTGCTCAAGCAAATCGATGAGTAACAGGATGTCAAGTGATCAAGTGATCTCTTACTGTGCTCATACAGAATGACATTACTAGAAATATTAGAAGTAGATTTACTACAACTATTTAAGTGGATTACTAGCTGAGGAGAGAAGAAAGCTACACACCTGGATGGAATCCCACCCTTAAACAGATCTCCTAGTAATTCAGAGTAATCTCTTTAGATGAGATTTTATCCTTGAGTTAATCTCCTGGAGAAGTGGTCTTTTCCCTCTCTGTTGATTTGTTAATGTTCGACCCACCTTTGTGTCACCACCCTATGTGATTGCTTATAAACTAAGACCATAAGAGCGGAGGGGGCCAGAGTCTGAAGTGAGAGTGGGTTGGGCTCCAGAGAGAGAAGCAGAAAGGCTACAGAGTGAGAAGCGAGAAGGGCTCCAGAGAGAAAAATCGAAAGAGACCAGAAGAGAGACTACAGAGACAGTCAGAAATAGAGAGACAGACAGAAGAGAGCACAGTGGCACACACAGAAGCAGAGCACTAAGGAGGAGCCATCCCGATCCGGTCCATACACAGCTGCTCAAGAGCACCCAACGTGGGCGGCAAGAGAGAGAGCCATCCAGAGAGCCTGCAGACAGCTCATATCTTCCCATCCCACCGCATGCATGTAATATATTTTTCACCCTACACCAGGATGTTCCTGCTCCCTCTCTCCAAGTGTTGGGATATCTTAGTTTTGTGATCCAAGGCCAAGGTTTGGTCATTTCTCAAGTCTCTATTTGTCATTTTCAACAGTCTCCTCCTTTTTTCCAGATGAGTGTGATCATTTGGAATTTGTCCCATCTCCCTCTGACTTATTTTCTTTAATATACTATCTTCAGTTCTATTCATGCTACAGCAAATGGAATGATTTCACCTTTTCTTACAGTTGTGTATATATTATAATTTCTTTATCTGTTTATCTCTCACTCTCTCACGGGACATTTAGGTTGTTTTCATATCATAGCTATTGTACTAAGCCCTACAAAAAAGCATATGCACTTTTAAAATTCTAATTTTGGGGATAGACACTAAGCAGTGAAATGATTGACTCATATGGGAGTTTTATTATTACTTTTTAAAGAAATCTCTCTACTGCTTTCCCTAGATGATATTGTCACCAGATGACATTGCCACCTACAGTAGATGAGAGTTGCTTTTATTACATCCCTGCCAACACAGGATGTTTTGATGTATGTCATTCTCCTGGGTGTGAGACAATAGATATTTCATTTGTTTTTCCATGATAATAAGTGTAGCACTGTAGCACTGTCCTCCCATTGTTCATTGATTTGCTCGAGCGGGCACCAGTAACATCTCCATTGTGAGACTTGTTGTTACTGTTTTTGGCATATCGAATACTCCATGGGAAGCTTGCCAGGCTCTGCCATATGAACAGGATACTCTCAGTAGCTTTCTGGGCTCTCTGAGAGGGATGGAGGAATCAAACCCGGGTCGGCCGCATGCAAGGCTAACGCCCTACCCCCTGTGCTATCAGATGATGAAAATTTTTTATCTGCTTTCTGGTCATCCATCATCATGGTTTTGCTATTCTCCTGTGATTTCTAACTCATAAAATAATTTGTTTAGAATCATAAAATTCTAAAAATGAGTATCTGCCTATGAAACGAAACCCTTGCTCTATTATCACCTAAAATGTATACATTTCATTACTCATCTCCTCAATAAATGTGATCTTTTCTCTTTTCAGTGATAACTCTATCATCAATTAGCATTCTAATCCTTACCTACCCGCTCTGTATTTGCTTTTCAGTTTTCTTCTTCTTGCTCTCTTAGCTATATCTATCTACCTATTATCTACTCAAATTCATTTAAGATTCTTCTCATCTTTGCGTCCCTTCTAAATGCCATTTTTCTCTCCCTCTTCCTTAAATAATATTTCTCCTTCAGTGCATCTTCTTTGTAGATGCACATACTAAATTATATGAATAATACAAGTCCTCATTTTCTTCTAATAAATCAAAATTGATTTCTTGAAGTTATTCATTTTTTCTAAAAATTAATATCACTATTTTTGTGATAGTGAGCATCATAGTCAATTATTCAGGAAAAAATATATCACAGTTGAGAACATTTGCTTTGCTAAATTTCTCAACCTCCTTGCGTTTTATGACTGTACATTTTATGATCCCTTTTATCTCTGATTACTTTTCTAAAAATTATTTTCTGTGGGCTAAATCACTTGTTCTTTATGTGAATATATTATGCAATATTGTTTTCACATGTTCATATTAAAAAAATCCCCCTGACTCCACACATAATGTCTAATTCCCTTCTAATTTAATAAATCAGCTATGTCTTCTAGATTCCAGACTAAGAAACTAGTCTTCTCTTGTTCATTAATTTTATACCTGAATTTCTAAAATCATCTTTTGACATCTCAATTTAATAGTTGACAAATTTGTTTATTATCAATATAACAAATATTCTTTGTATTATGCTGAACTTATACTTAAAATAATTTAGGCTAAAATGCGATAGCACAGCGGGTAGGGCATTTGCCTTGCACGCAGCCAACATGGCCGACCCAAGTTCGATTCCTCCACCCCTCTCAGAGAGCCTGGCAAGCTACCGAGAGTATCTCGCCCGCACGGCAGAGCCTGCTCCCCGTGACGTATTCGATATGCCAGACACAGTAACAACAAAGTCTCCAATGGAGACATTACTGGGCCCGCTCGAGCAAATCGATGATCAACGGGAGGGCCTTTTTAGGCTAAAATGATTTAATGTGAAGACAATGTTCTGTGAACAGATTAACTTTAAGCATCAATTTGTAGGCTGTCTTCCCTGCTTCTTTCTAGAATTGTTGGGTAACATTGCTTTGTCCTTCAAGAAGCTTAGGTTTTATCTGGTTACACCCACCTCAGTGCTCCTGAAGCACTTCCACTTCCATTGTGTTTATCTGTAAACAGTCTTCCCTATGCTCTCCCACCCAGTTAATCAGCTTTCCCCTTAATCAGACTTTGTTAGTTTGTAAGATCAGTTTCCCAGAAATCTATGATTTTATATGTATGAGTGAAATATTGCCTTTCTCCTCTCCTTATGCCTTATGAACAATTTACTTTAAGGTAATGTCCTTTTTGTATAGATACAGGAAGACCGTTAACATCATGCTTTGTAACTTAGGATTTGATTGGCCTTGAATATTATTCACTCCCGGGCATCTTTCTCGACTTAAGCCTCAGTTGCCCTTAGTTCCTAACACCCCAAAAGCAGGGTCCCGACGAGGGACTGAATGGACCCAGGGCAAGCAGTGAGCTACCCTGGCAGCGAAATGGGCCAGGCCAAAGTGCCACGATTCTTAACTATAAGTTAAGAGTTTGATCATGGACAAATGCTGTCATGATCCAAGGTAACGACAAGACTAGGATCCTGCTAGGGGTGGGAAAGACTATCTGGCCTGAGCACAGTAGTCTGAGATCAAGATGGCCCTAGGAGAGCAATTCTATAAGTTTAAGATATTTCTTACTGTATCCATACAAAATGATTTATATTATATTCTTGTACGCTTGTCGGACAAGGAGAGGAGAGGCACGCCCATGGGATTCTGCTCTAGGGTGGGTCCTCCTGCTAAGGAAGGATCTGTCCTAGGAGCAGTCTTCCCTGAGGCCAAGATTTCTATCCCTATTGATTGGGACCGCACCTAATTGTTTCCCCAATTCCTCATGGAGAGAGAATTTAACTATACTGTAGGAGTGGGCTGGGGGCAGAGGGCAGAAGGAAGAAGAGAGTTCAGAGAGGATCAGAACCCAGACTCCAGAGAAGGAGGTTGAAGGGGAATGGAGAAGGAGAATGAAGTAGCTGGGGGAGGAAGAATGGGGGCAGAGATAGAGAGACAGATGAGGAGAGAATGAGAATAAACTACGACTAATACCAACCAGCCTGGCCCTCGTTCCTTCCTCCGCCTGACCATCGCCATCGACCTCTCCGGGGTGGTAGAAGGGTGAGACTACCGAACGCGGGTGGCGGGAGAGATAGAGCCGCCGCCGTGTGGGTGCCGTGCCACCAATTTGTGTGAGTTTACACAAGAACCTTGTGTGTGTTTGTGTGTATGTTTGTTTGTGTTCTTTTAATGTTGTTTTCAAGTTGAATAAAACCCCAATTCCTCCATAGGCAAGGAAGAAAAAAATCCATTTTTTATCAATCCTTGATTCTCATAAGTAGAACTTCTTGCACTGAATCTTTGTTCAGGTTGATCTCTTTTTCCCTAGTTTCAGTGAGTAGAGTTGTGGGAAGTTATCTTTGAGAATGTTTTGCTAGTGTAAGTGGAGCAAGACTCATCTCATAGGTTATAGAATTGTTCTAAATCTAGCATTTACTCCAAATCAGTATGCGTTACTGAAGTCTTCATGAGTTATGAACAACGATGCTTATAAATGACAGAAAATTAAAATCTACAATAATATGTACAACATTTTGGAAGGTCTCCCAAATGGTGATCAGAGTTCCCAGAGAACACTCAGGGAGATTCTCAACCATTGGAGGCATCCATTATCAGGCAAATGATAAAGCCATCTGATGTCACCATAATAGATAGCATCTTATTGGAATTGTTAGCCAAAACAACTTGGTAAGAAAAGAACATTAATGTGATGTAAATTAGAAAAGAAAATATAAAACGATCACCCTTTGCAGATGACATTGCAATATACTTGTAAAACACTAAATACGTTGACAAGACACCTATAAACAGCAAACCAGTAGAATAAATTGGTAGAGTACAAAATCGGTACCCAAAAAGTCATTGCAAAACTGTCACTGTATCACTGTCATCCTGTTGGTCATAGATTGCCTCGAGCAGGCCCCAGTAATGCCTCCTTCGTCCTAGCCCTGAAATTTTAGGAAGTGCCACATTCGAGGCTCTTTCAGAGTCAGGAGAATAAGACCCATCATTGTTACTGGTTTTTGGCATATTGAATGCGTCGTGGGGACTTTACCAGACTCTGCCGTGTGGGCAGGATTCTTTTGGTAGCCTGCCAGTTTTTCCAGAGTAAGAACTAGATAATAAGACTATAAAACCCGCTTCCGGGAGTTGGGTTTTATAGTCTCTGGGTCTTGGCCATTGATGGGATTACATGGCGCCAGGGGCAGTTGGTGGGTGTAATGCCTACATACTGGAAAATGGATGGGGGGATATGGGTGGAGGAGGCCCAGTCCCAATCCGAGTAAGCTTGGAGATCTACACCCCGGATCCCGCACACCTGGGTTTCTCTGCCGGTTCCTCCATGCATAAGGAAATATATTGCAAAACTATATTCCAATAAACAAGTAAAAGAAAAATTTAAAACTTATTTAAAATTGTATTATAAGAGGATCATTTGTCAAGAAATCAACTAGAATTCTATTAAATTAAATAGAAGATTATCCAAGGAAAAGCAATTAGGAAAAAAGCACTGAATACTATGCAAACCATTATACAGATTCAATGAACTCACTATACAAATTCTTTGACCATTAAAAAATATAACAAATTGAAACAAACAAACAAACACTGTCCTCCCGTTGTTCATCTATTTGCTGGAGTGGGCCCAGTAACATCTCCATTGTGAGACTTCTTGTTACTGTGTTTGGCATATTGAATACTCTCAGTAGCTTGCCAGGCTTTCCAAGAGGGGCAGAGGAATCGAACCTGGCTCGGCCAGGCTGACTGCACACAAGGCAAACGCCTTACCGCTCTGTTATTCTGGAAAAAATGATTAGCCACATGCATAGGTGGTAAATGGACCAATATCTCATAACATAATCTCAACCTAACTCAAAATTGTTTAAATATTATTAGGCCTGATTCTATAAAATGTAATATAGTAAACATAGGAAAGTTATTTAGAGATACTTTCAGTGATTCAACTAATTTGGAAATTGGAATTACGTCGAACAAAAAACATGTATACTGCTAAAGGTTTTAATTGGAATTACATCAAACAAAAAAACATGTATACTGCTAAAGGTTTTATTACTACAACAGGAAAAGATATAGTAGAAAATATTCAAACACCAAACTTTTGACAAGATTAATAGGCAAGACATAAAACACTCATAAATTTTAGTATCCAAAATATTCCCCATTAAGAGTAAGGTAAAGAAACAGAAGAGGATCTTCTTTAAAGAAAAAAGATTTTTAAAATGGCACTTGAAAAATAATTCCTATCGTCATTGATTACCAAATAAATGCTAATTACATTATCATTATCAAAAGTTAGTACCTATTCACTACTGTACAGTTAACCCCTTTCCTGATACGCCTAACCCAGTAATGGCTCTCTATTCTTAATTACCATTTGGTTTAAAAATAAATTTTTAAACTTATTGTTCACTTTTTTGCTTTTTAATGTTTTTGACTCTGTTCATCTTACTTATTTTCATATAATTGTTGCATTCATGTTGTTGCAAATGCTAATTTTTTACTTCTTATTTATAGCTGGATATATAATCTCTCGTTAGCATACACCCATATTGTTTATCTATTCATCTATTTATTGTTACTTTGCATATAATATAGTTTAACTGACAAGAAGCAAGAGTTGCACATATTTTATTTGAATTAGTGTTGTTATAATTGACAGATCTCAAAATTTTTTAAAAATGCTTTCTGAAGTCCTTCAGTAAAATAATTCATTTAAGTTATATTTTTTATTGTATGACTCAATCTGTTCTCGTCATCTTATCTTATACAACTTTATCTGTTTTATACATACAATTTCTCTTTCTTCTAAAAGCATGTGATTTTCACAGAGAGGTAAAAAAGTATAGTCGAAATGACATCTGCACTTGTTTGTTCATTGCAGCACTCTTTACAATAGCTAGAATCTGGAAAAACCTGAGTGCCAGAGAACAGATGACTGTTTAAAGAAACTTTGGTACATCTACACAGTGGAGTACTACACAGCTGTTAGAAAAGATGAAGTCACGAAATTCATATACAAATAGTACCACATGGAAAGTATCATGCTAAGCGAAATGAGTCAGAAAGAAAGGGACAGACATAGAAAGACTGCATTCATCTGGGGAACATAAAGTAACAAAATAGGAGACTACACACAAGAATAGCCGAGATATGTATGTACCAGGAGGATTACCCCATGGCTTTGAGGCCAGCCGCACACGCTAGGGGAAAAGGCAGCTCAGGTAGAGAAGGGAACACCAAATAAAGGGTGTTGGGAGTTTCCTCTCAGGATGGGAAATTCGTGATGAGAGTAGACTATAGACCGAACAAGATTGCCACTCAATGTCTCTTTTGCAAACCACAGTACTCAAAAGGAGAGAGATAACAAAAGGGAATGCCCTCCCACAGAGGTAGGGTGGGATGGGGGAATGGGGGGTGGGAGGGATACTGGGACTGGTGGTGGTGGAAAATGGGCACTGGTGGAGGGATGGGTATTCGATCATTGTATAACTGAATCCCAAGCACAAAAATTTGTAAGTCTACAACTGTACCTCATGGTGTTTCACTAATAAAAAATTAAGAAAAAAATTAAAAAAAATAAAAGCATGTGATTTAATTTAAAAATCTATCTTTTTTGGTCATTAAAACTTAACCACTCTTACACATAATACCCTACATACACATATATGATAGACTAAATTAAATATTTATGTAAAATCCAATTATATTTACTTAAATTTAGAATGCTGGAAAAGATCTAAATTTCTTAATCTAAAAGAAGATCCAGGGGCTGGAGCAATAGCACAGCGAGTAGGGCGTTTGCCTTACCCGCGGCCAACCTGAGTTCGATTCCCAGCATCCCATATGGCCCCCTGAGCACCGCCAGGGGAGATTCCTGAGTACAAAGCCAGGAGTAACCCCCGAGCATCACTGGGTGTGACCCAAAAAGCAAAATAATAATAATAATAAAAAGATGGCACAGCAGTAGGGCATTTGCCTTGCACGCAGCCAACATGGCCGACCCGAGTTCGATTCCTCCGTCCCTCTCAGAGAGCCTGGCAAGCTACTGAGAGTGTCTTGCCCGCATGGCAGAGCCTGTATTCGATATGCCAAACACAGTAACAACAAAGTCTCCAATGGAGATGTTACTGGGCCCGCTCGAGCAAATCGATGAACAACGGAAGGACCGTGACCGTGACCGTGACACAATAGAAGTATCTTATGACCATTTGTATTTCTATGGTATCTGTTGTAACTTTTCTCCTTTCATTTTTGGTCCTAGTTGTTAGGATTTTCTTTTTTCCTAGTGAGTCTTGCTAAGTGCTTGTTCGTTTGTCTATTCAAAAGTCTAGCTCTTAATTTCTTTTTATTTTTATGGTCGTTTTATTTATTTTTTGTTGTTACTTTTTTTAATGAATCACCATGAGGTACAGTTACAGACTTGCAAACTTTCATGCTTACGTTTCAGTCATACAATGATCGAGTACCCATCCCTTCACCAGTGTCCATATTCTCCACCACCAATGCTCCCAGGATCCCTTCCACCACCCCTATCCCATACCCATCCTATCCCTACCTTGTGCCTCTGTGGTAGGCACATTACCTTTTATTCTGGGGTGCTTGGTGTCAGTAGATAGAAGAGATAAAGGAAACTACCAGCTAGGGAACTCTCTCTTTATACTTTTATCTTTCTCTAGATGGGCAGCAGAGGTTATTACCCATGAGCACATGGCTGTGGCCAGAAACCAAGGAATGCCAAGGGAATGAGGAACACTAGACTATGACCCTGCAGAGGCCCAGTAGCACGATACAGAGCAGCCAGCACCAACAGAGACACCAGGATCCAAGGTCCCAACTGCCGACTTCAAAATAGGCCATCACGCACTGGACAGAAACTGGCTTAGGGACAAGTCTAGGCCAAGATGCACTGAAGATGTGAATCTGATGCAGGGACAGAACCAGAATATCTTCATCAGAACTGTGCGTGTAGGGACAGGAGGGGTGATATCATACACTTGCACAAGGAGAGTCCAGCACAGTAGGAAGAGATCCAGACCTCTCTGCTTAAACTGTACTGTAAACTAGAACTTCTTATTTATTTCCAGAATTTTGTATTCAGCAACTTCATACGATACTCAAGTTCTCAGAAGATCAGGAAGAAATCCACTTTTGTAGTGGCATTTGTAGTGTTCTAATTTTTTTTTTAATTCTAGGAAAATCTCACATCTGGAGACTAAATGACACTCTAAAGGAAACTAAAGAGAAGAATCACAGAGGAAATTGTTTTTAAATTCTGGAAATAAATGGCAACAAATAAATAATCTATAAGAATATTCAGGGTGGTGGAGTGATAGTACAGAGGTTAGGGAGCTTGCCTTTCATGCTGCTGACCAGGATTCAATTTCCAGCATTTTGTATGGTATCCTGTACCCTGCCAGAAATAATTCCTGAATGTAGAGCCAGGAATAACCCCTCAGCATTGCCACATGCAAAAAACACATGCAAAAATGATTATGTGAGACATAGTAATACAGATGTAGCAGGAAACAAAAAAAATCTTAAATAGCTTGCACAAATACTTAATGATAACTCTATAGAAGAAAAGAACAGATGACAGATAAAGTCCATAGAAGGAAGAAGATTTTTAAAAAGCAGAAATAAGACATATATAAAAATAAATTAGTATTTTCATCAGTGGACTGAACAAAGGAGATTGCCCTTAGAAAACTGTGCAGGTCTCATCTATTTTGAAGGGCTGAATAGAATCAAAAGTTGAAATGCAGTAAACTTTGCTGTGCCTGCCTGTCTTTGAACTAGAACATTAGTCTTTGCCTTTGAACTTATACTCAGAGAAGTCTATACATTATGCATAATGCTTGTAGGCATTCAGACTGTAACTACACCATCAGGTCTTCTGGGTTTCCAACTTTATGACTACCATGCCCGGAGGCTTTTCTTGTCTCATAGATATATAAGCCAGATTTTTACAATCCATACATTAAAACTTAAAAAAATTCTTAACTTGCCTAATCTTCCATTTCCTTACATTTCAATCTTATAGTAATGATACAAATTTCAACATGCAGTTTTTTTATCCTTTTAAAAATTAATTTTTTAAATTATTTAATTGAAGCATCATGATTTCTAATGGCATTTACTGTTTTACAATGAAGCTCTTGGTTATTGTTAAGAGTAGCACTGTAGCACTATATCACTGTCCTCCCGTTGTTCATCGATACACTCAAGTGGACACCAGTAACGTCTCCATACATCCCAGCCCTGAGATTTTAGTAGCCTCTCCTTACTCCTCTTTCCCAGCGTTGCCATATTGAAGGCTCTTTCAGGATCAGGGGAATGAGACCCGTTATTGTTACTATTTTTAGCACATCAAACATGCCACTGGTAGCTTGCCAGGCTCTGCCATACTGGAAGAAAATACTGCAAATGGAAATTTAAGACTGAAAATTAAGCTATGTTTTGATTTATTTTGGCAACAAATTCAACCAAGCTCTCTAAATGTTATGGCTTTATTTAAATTGTAATAATTAATGTACACATATATTCATGAATTAAGAAATAATCAGTTGACTTTCCTTAAACTTCTGAAAATGAACAATAAAAAGTTTAATGCACATATTACCTAATCAGAAAAATATCACATTAAAACAGCGAAATAGTCTTTCTTCCTCTGACACCTCACCTGTGATTTCCACATGTCTGTCAAAGAACATCTACTACTTTGTAAGTCCTGTAATACTGTAAGATTGTCACATAATTAAACTGGCATAAGTAGATTGAATAGTGATACAAATCTCAGAGGGTACAACACTTAGAATTTTCTGGTAGAGTTCAAAAGAAATCTTGGAAAATGACAAGAAATAGAGAAGTGACAGCTTCTTCAAATCAGCAGTTGAGTTTATAACAAATTTTTTTATTGTTATGAACATCAATTTTAATTCTGAATGGCATATTTATCCAAAAATAGACACCCACTTTCCTTTTCTATGACTTTTATCATGTTTTTTTTAAGTTTAGGAGAATATTAAAAGAGAATGATTATGAGATTAAGTACTATTCGAAGTTTTAAATATATGCCCTATTGATTTTGAATCTAAGAAAAAAGTCAACTTTTCTTAAATTGATTAAATGATACTTTTATGCCATGGGCCACAAAGCGAATTTGTGCATTATTTTTATAAAGGGATAAAATATAAATTAACAATATGAGAGTTTTTTTAATAAGCTTTCTGCAAAATTGAACTTAAATCTATTAATATCTTTGACCATCTTGAAAGCTGATTCAATCCATCTGAGTGTATCCTACATATTGTATTTTAGACATTGATTATACAAAGATAGTACCAATTTGTAATAGAAGTATCTAAAAGCAATCCTTATACAACTGTGATACATTTTTTTCCAAATCATAGCTAAAATGCATATTATGGCAATAACTTTTCCTCAGAATTATCGTCAGTAGATATTGTTAAATGCAAATAAATATTCATACAATTTGCTATCAAAACTTCACTGAGCACTTTACAGTGTTACACACTTTTAAATATATAAAATGGTAACTGATGTATAATTTTGCTAACCCTGTTTGCAGTGACTTTAGAAATTAAATAAAATATATTTGTGTTTGCATCTAAAGAAAGGAAAGCAACCTAATAAAAGAAATCCTTAGTCCTTAGTAAGGGACATTTCAAATCTTTGGAGCCACTACTCTATCCCTAAGACATGTCTCAGATATAGATTAGTTGAATATATTAGTTTATCATGCAGAAATTTTTCCATCAATACCAAATACTTTCTTTAAAAAATAATCTTTGGGGCTGGAGCGATAGCACAGCGGGTAGGGAATTTGCCTTGCATGCAGCTGACCCGGGTTCGATTCCCAGCATCCCATATGGTCCCCTGAGCACCACCAGGAGTAATTCCTGAGTGCAGAGCCAGGAAGAACCCCTGTGCATCGCCAGGTGAGACCCAAAAAGCAAACAAACAAATAAATAATAATCTGTAAGAAACCAAGAGTCTATTTTATAATATCCAAACTTCTGATTTCCTAACATAGACTTTCAGAATCAATTAATATAACCATTTATATTTACTTATTTCAATAACACAGTTATTTGAATTTACTTTGGTTCATGAGAATGTCAAAAGATTCTTGTGTGTGTCACACAAAAAGTCATAAAACAGAATTCTGGAGATTTCTAGAACACTAATAAAAAGTTAACTTTATTTTCATGAATTCTCACACTTTCACTTATCCAAATTCTATTTATTGACATGTACATAATTTATAAATAAAATTGGCTTATCTGATTGTTTAAATTGTTTTCACAGTAAAAATGCTAGTGTTTATACCATTTTTAGTTCATTCTTCCTTTTGCAGAAGTACCGATGGGAGAGATATTAACAGAAAAAAGATTATTTCAGTAATAAATGGATACAATCAAAGGGAATAATTATATTTTTAATTTATTTTCCAAAACTAGTTGTATTTGTTGGCATGAACCTGCTGCTCATGTCACTGACTTTGTAACATATGTACTGACTCAATATTCACAGAACTGGTAGTGCAAGGGTTCTGCAATTCAAACAATTCAGGGGATGAAGGATTAAGACAGAATGAGGGGAAAGGCAGAATGGGCAGGAGGCTGATAACTGGAAAACCATGGAGTCTCTTGGGATTGCTTCCTCTCCTCTTCCTTGCAGAGAAAATGTCCCTTGAGATAATCCCAGTAAGAAGATGTTTGCCCCAATGAACTGAGCCCCCGAATGGGGAAAAGTTTAGCCTAGTTAGAGTAGAATAGTTAGGTATTGAACAAAGGATGTTGTCCTCCTTCTGATGATTCCTGGTTCAAAGAAATAAATATTGAACATCCAGACTGTTAGGTCCTTGACCCCACACTTTTTCTCCGATTTGTGTCTCATTTTCTTAATCTCCCACAACAACCCTGCTTCAACCTTGTTCATCCGGGTCTGGTCCGCAGCTAAACAGAACTTTCATTATTTATTTATTTATTCGTTTATTATTGAATCACCATGAGATACACAGTTACAAAAGCTATTCATGCTCGAGTTTCAGTCATACAATGTTTCATCAGCCATCCCCCCACCAATGTACATTTCCCACTACAAATGTCCCCAACATCCTTCCTGACCCCCATACCTCCAGCCTGCCTGTATGGCAGGCACTTTTTTTGTGTGTTTTTTGCTTTCTTTTTATTTCTTTACTGTAGCACTCCTCCTGTTGTTCATCAATTTGCTCAAGCCGGCCCAGTAAGGTCTCCGTTTGAGACTTGTTGTTACTGTGTTTGGCATATCGAATACGTCACAGGTAGCTTGCCAGGCTTTGTCGTGTGGACGAGATACTCTCGGTAGATTGCTGGGTTCTCCGAGAGGGGTAGAGGAATCAAACTCAGGTCAGCCAAATTGACCCAGTGCAAGGCAAATGCTCTACAGCTCTGCTATTGCTCCAGTCCTATTTTTTTACTATTCTTTTAAAATTTTATTGAATCACCGTGAGATAGAACATTACAAAGCTGCTCATGATTGTGTTTCAGTCTTACAATGTTCCAACCCCATCCTTCCACCAGTGTAATTTCCCAGCACCAATGTCCCCAGTTTCCCTCCCCTTTCAGCCACCCAGTCCCACAATCTGCCTCTATGTCAGACACCTCTCCTCTCTCTCTCTCTCTCTCTCTGTCTTTCTGTCTCTCTCTGTCTCTGTCTCTGTGTCTTTCTCTCTTTCTTTCTCTTTCTCTCTCTCATTTGAGGCATTATGGTTTGCAATACAGATGCCAAAAGGTTGTCATGTACTTTACCTACTTTCAACACTCAGTTCTTGTCCAGAGTGATTATTTCCAACTAATGTTGTCATAATTGACCCTCATCTATCAAACTACCCTTCATCCCCCACACCCTTGTTGTAATTTCCAATCATTAACCAGTCCTTCTTATCCATTTACCCTTGCCTTGGATATTAGTTTCACACTATGTTTTTATGCACTAAAAATAAATTCAATCATTATATATCTGTTTCTCTTCTTCTGACTCATTTAATTCTGCATCATACTCTCCAACTCCATCCATTTATAGGCAAATTTCATAATTTCAGTTTTCCTAACAGCTGTGTAGTATTTCATTGTGTAGACATACCATAGTTTCTTTATCCAGTCATCTGTTCTAAGGCACTCAGGTTGTTTCCAGGTTCTAGCTATTGTGAATAGTGCTGCATTGAACAAAGTGTAGATGGTGTTTTTACTGTGTGCTTTTGGGCCCCCAGGGTGTATTCCCAGAAGTGATATTGCTGGCTCAAATGGGAGCTCAATATAGTTTTTTAGTTTTATAGCTTGTGAGGAATGACAAAATTATTTTCCAAAAAGCCTGGACCAGTTGACATTCCCACTAGCAATGAATGAAGGTCCCTTTCTCCCTACATTCATGCCACCGCTAGTTGTTCTTGCTCATTTAGATGTGTGCCAGTCTCTATGGTGTGAGGTATCTCATTGTTGTTTTGATTTTCATCTCCCTGATGCTTAGTGATGTAGAGTATTTTCCATGTGCTTCTTGGCCATTAGAATTTCTTTTTGAGGAAGTTTTTTTTTTTTCATTTCTTATCCCAAATTTTTGATGGGGCTGGATGATTTTGCCTTGTAATTATAATCTTTTTCCTAAACCTTTGTACTGGATTTCGCATATCGAATACACCATGGATAGCTGCCGTGTGGGTGTGATATTCTCGGTAGCCTGAAAACACAAATAAACTTTACAGGTGTTCCTATTCAGGCATATGTGCTGGTATGATATTCTCAGTAGCCTGAGAACGAGAATTAGGAGAAAAGTGTGGCAATCCTTCTTGAAGAATGCTGTTTGTGGAGCCAGTCTTGTACACAACCAATACTATTGTACCTTTTAGTGTTTTATAAAATTGGGGTGTTTTGGTAAATCTTTATAGAGAAGGCTAGCCAATGTCACTCTATCCTGTGGACTGTGCTGTGATTTCCTTAGGAAGCTCAATGAAATAGAGTAAAACAAAAGCCATCCACATATTGTCCTGCATGTCAGCTCCCACATGCTAATCTATACTTTAAACTCGATTTAGACCTTTCTAGAATGGCAAAAAATTAAGGCTAATTTTCCAAATCACATGGTGTGTCTAAGTACCCCTTAATTGAAACAAGACATCTTGACAGATGTTCATAGCCAGACCAACTTTAAAGATACATAAGAAAGAAATAGAGGCAATATGAGCTTAAAATGTCTAAATCAAGTTATTCTATGGAGATTTGAGCCCCTTAAATCTAAAACTTTAGCGCAATGTAAAGTGAACTGGTGAGGATTTTGGTCATATTGAAACTGAGGTAATAATCATTCAATAGAATTATTGTTGTAGACAAATTATAATCGTAAAGGTGATTTTAATTCATTCAGTTAAAATTCATTTTTAATCTTCCCAACATCTGCTAGGCATTTAACCAGTTACTTAATGTCAAGCTTTTGGCAAAAGGTGGAACTGTGTGCAATAGAAAATGAATTACTACCAAATAAAATACCTTATATCTTTTATAACAAGAATGATATTCTTTAGTCAAGAAATGACATAATAAGCATAATACTACCTATGAGGGGTGGTAAAAGTTTTGGACTCAGTACCTACTAACAATGCAATGATGAGGAAAGTTAAAAATGTACCATGAGATTTGTTTTAGAAGGAAGAATCATGTAGAAGTCAGTACAGATCAGGATGCATAAGAGTAACATAACAGATGCAGAAAGAAATGAAGTGTGTTCAAGCTGGAGGGAAAAGCACATTAATTCCCCATAGGAAATGTTGAACTATGTGATCCTAGAAACTTTAAATGCACAAACACACATCTTAAGTGGTACCACTCAAGCAATATTTTTTACTTCATTTCCAATTAAAATGAACAAAATAACAGAATTTTCCAAGAGTATTAATAAAATATCATGGAGTAACATGATTTTAAATTTTCTGATTTCTCAAAAGGTTAGATCAATATTTCTTAAAAGAAGTTGTACCTCTTTGAAGACTCTGTGTTCCATAAATACTCTCCCACATACACACACAAAACACAGACATGTATAGTTCTACTTTTGCATCTGTTCAAAATTGTTGAATTTGATTAGTGTCTATCTTTCTGCTTTTGCTGTCAATTCCCTTATTTTCCAGCTGATTAGGAAAGAAAAAAGGCAAAGTTTGATTTGATTTTCCCCTGAACAAATCTATCATATCACTAATGTTTTGCTATAGTAGCCTTCTGTTACTGAGGAATGCTTCTTCCTACTCAAATCAATACAGAGTAAATGTTATTCTAGGTGAATCACACATCAAAATGACATTTAAGACTATATAGGAAAATAACTGAAATTCAAAACACAGAAGAAAAAAAACACCCAACCTTTTCCAGATATTGCAAATACTCTGAATATATATAAGAAGCTTTTCATATCTGTACATATCAGGGTTTCTGGCTTTTTTAGTTGCTGAGAGTCTTATTCTGTTCTATAGAGCATATTTGCAAGGCCAGTAATCTAAAGTGCCAAAGATTCTATGGCATAAATGAATGTGCTGCAAACCTTAGTAAATATGTATGTTGTAATGAAAATCTCCTTTTATAGTACACATCCCCATTCCTCTGTTGTGAATTTTCATTAGTTTTTTCCGGAAAAAAAAGCTGCAGGGCAAACATCAATTAATGTACTGAATGAATTTGTGAATTCATTCTCAATGCTAAGACCCCCTCCTGGTGCTTAGTAATTACCCCAATATTTCCTGCAAGCCTGTTTAAAAGGCTTCCTCTTGGGCTTCCTGTGAAGAGGGCCTTTCTGCTGATCTGAAAAACAGCATGTCTTATCACTCTGCCTCATTCCATCTGTGGCACATAGGGGGGTCCCGCTAATCATTGTCATTAGAACATTGGATGAGCATTCCGGGGACATAGATGTGTCATAAAAGAGAAAAGGGACTTTACAACCCAGTGTTCATGTTCAAAAACCGATCGTGTCCTCCAAAAATCAAAGCAAGAAATGAGCTCTTTTCAAGTGAAGGTCCACACCTTCATTACATATATATAGTGAACAGTTATTACTCTTTTACAAAGGACAGAAATTTATTAGAATGGTGTTTGTTGCTTTTAGGCCTAGTGACAGAGTAACTCCTTTAAATCTCATCATGGTTTTATTGTTTAACAAAAACTCATTGTCACACTCTCCCATCTCTTATATAACTGCCGAATTCACTTTTATTAAATACTTTTCATACTTTTGAAGATAGTAGCATGTTTGAATAATATTTTCTATATAAGTTCAGAGATTCCTCAAAACAGATGATAATGTACTGAAGATGAAGCATGCCACATATATGAATATGTGCAATTTAAATTAGACAACTCAAGCTACATATAATTCTAATATAAGTCATTTAATTTTTTCAAGTAAAAATAGATTTATTTTGGAGATGGAGAGTAAGAGAGAGACACAGAGAGAAAGAAAGAGAGAAAGAGAGAGAGAAGGAGAGAGAGAGAAAGAGAAGGAAAGAGATGCTCAGAGTTTAGGGACATATCCAAAGTATAAATTCCAGAGCACTTTTTGGAGAAGGTTAATTATGAATATTTTCCATAACTGCTATTGTCCTAAATTCCTAAATTCTTTACATAAGTAGGAGTTAAAAAAGCGTAGTGAACATCTGGTGGTCAATTTTTGAATTCTAGTTTTTTGTTGCTGTTGTTTTTAGAAGAAAGTCTTTCACTCCAAGCAGTCCTCGGGGTTTTCTCCTGGTTCTGTGTTCACGAACCACTCCTCACTGTGTTCAGAGGGGCCTATAAGGTGCCTAGAATTAATCCTGCTTTTCTACCTGTACTATTTTCCTCAGGCTCTTTGTTTATTCTCTTTGTTTATTCTTTATCACAGTTTTTGTGCCTCCCTGGTGCTGCTCCTCTGAGGAATCCAATGATATTCAGGTCCTGGAATTCTGCATCACAAGAGTTTTCCAGACTCCTGAAATGTGCCTTTGTTTCAAAGTCATCATGATTTGGGGTTGATTTAGTTTCCAGATAATTTTTTTTCTTCCAAGATCCATTAGCAAAGACCCAACCACTCTGCCTGCAACATTTCCCACACAGAGATTTCACAGCCTTAAATCTTTAAGGGGAAACATGGTGGAAGGTCCATCACTGTAATTTCTCCTTTCTGACAAAAAGACACAGGTCCTGCCTATGTAAGATGTAAAGTCTCACATGAAATTAATATTAATTTTAGCCCAGATGATGATTTATAGGGATCTAACATTGTCACAGAATAATAAAAGAGAACATGTGTTGGAATTCATGCTCCTGACCAAGGAAGTAAAAAATCAGGCAGGATATCCTACCTATTTTATAGGTAGGATAGTTTTGGTATTATGATCCAAAGGGCATGCAAATATGTACCCAGTAAAGAATAATATAGCAGGGGGAAAATAAAATAGATAACAAATATCTGCCAACAAAAATGCACCAGGCAAGTTGAGAAAAATGTTCAGGGTCTTTTAGATGTTGGGATTACATGGCAAAATGAGAATAAGAAACACTCAGGCATTTATATCAAAGGTGCCTTTTATTTATTAACTATGTGAAATACTCCAGCCTCTGCTCTTTATACACCTATTGAATGTTGATATGCTTACTAATAGTCCTTAAGGTCTCTGTCATTGTTATGGCTTGTATCGGGAGCCTGAAGGAGGAGTGGCGGCAATATCGTACCAGAAAAATGGCCTTCATGTGAGCCCTCTGAAAACTGCCAGGGCTACCTAAATCTTGTACAGTCTGTATGTGCTTTTCTGTCTCCACTGATCCCTGCTGGAAGGTGATCAAAGGTGCCAAATCGTTAGACAAACATGGCTAGGACTGGAAGAGTAAATGATTTCTTTTCTTTGACCTCAGGAAGGCACAGTATTTTTTTTTACATAATGCTTTTTGTTATAGCAACTCATCACTTAAAGGATTTTTCCAACTTATATTTGAACATATTTTTATTGCATCATCTAAGCACAATTTCAAGTAAATCCTCATATAGGTGTTCAATAGGTTCAAATTATAACTAAGCAAAATGGTACATAATAAAATCAATTTTAACAAGGTTCACTTATCTACACAAAGTTATATTTCAGTGTTTTATTTCTGGTTAGAAAAGCATCTCTAGACTTGTAAATAAAAGTCCTGAAGACTCTTAATACTAAATAGTATTTTGTGTTCATTTATGAATGAATAGTATTCACTCATTCATTCATTTTGCAAACCTAGTTGTTCTAGGTAAGAAGGCATGGTATTGTAACAAGACAATGGTTGTAGAAGGACCTTTGTTTCCTTCTTTTACATAACTGTGAGCCAGAGTGGCTATGACAGTGAGCTCTGGTCCACGTTCCCAGGTTCTTTAATATTTTTAAGGGTTAAAATATTGTGTAATAAAGATGCTTAGACTCAGAGTTAGACAACAGGAAAGGTTATTGGAAAGTAGAAGAGAGAGGAACAGTAACTCCCCATGTAGAGGAAGCGTAGTATTGAAAGAGGAGGTCTCAGTTTACCCTTGCCAGACCCTGGGAGCAGTCCCGCTTTTGGCTGGCCAATCCTACATTTTTTTATGTAGGAGTACTGTTATTTATTCAGCCATTGATTAGCTGATTGAATTGGGCATGAACTCCACCTTACTTTTTTTTTCATTTTATAATTTTATTTATTGAATCACTGTGAGAGCAGTTACGAAGATTTTGGGCCTAAGTGTCTGTCATATAATGAAACACTCGTACCTTCACCAGTGCCCATTCTCCACCACCAAAATCCCCAGTATACCCCCACCCCACACCCTCCCCCTACCTGTGGAGCAGATGATTTTCACATTACTCTCTCTCTCTACTTTGATCACATTCAATATTTTGACACCAGACCCACCATTATTATTTGGGATTTTACCCCAACACTCAGATCTGCTGAAAAGGCAACAGTAGACAATTTGTTTTCTACTGGTGGTAAAGAATAGCATATGATGCCGCGTGGCTGCAGTAGTGGACGCGCGATTTTGAAATTCCGAAATTTTAACACTTAAATCTGGAGGGATTTCTGTCAAAACCTGCTGAGTTCTGAGATTTTTTCCTGAGTCTCTAGGATCATGGCCATTAAACAGCTTGATCGGGATCCTGAAAGGCCATTCAGGGGTGGCAAATCGGGGTCTCGTTGGGATGGGAAGGAAAGGACCAGCTCCACCCTCATCCTGTGAGGCCCCATGTGTCTCATCACTGCGGGCCCAAACCTGACTGTCCAGTGGCCTCTGGAGGATAGCGGCCACCGAGCTGCCAAGGGGGAGCAAAAGGAGGGACAACACCCTTTCCCCCCTGGGGTGGCCCAGCGACAGTAACCTACTGCAGGGTCCATGTGCATTTCTGCCAAAAGCCACTGGGTTCCGAGATTTGTTTCTGAGTCTCTTGGATCATGGCCATTAAGCAGCTTGATCAGGAGCCAGAGAGGCTGTTGGGATGGGGAAGAAAGGGCCGGCTCCACCCCCATCTTGTGAGGCCCCTCGTGTCTCGTCTCTGCAGGCCCAAACCTGACTATCCAATGGCTTCTGGCAGATGGTGGCCACCAAGCCGCCAAGGGGGAGCAAGCGGAGTGACAGCACCCTTTGCCCCCTGGGGTGGCCCAACGACAATAACCTACCGTGGGGTCCAGACGCATTTCTGCCAAAAGCCGCTGGGTTTCGAGATTTGTTTCTGAGTCTCTGGAATCATGGCCATTAAGCAGCTTGATCATGAGCCAGAGATGCCGTTCGTGGGCGGTAACTCAGGGTTTTGTTGGGGTGAGGAGGAAAGAGCTGGCTCCAGCCCCATCCAGTGAGGCCCCGCGTGTCTCGTCACTGTGGGCCAAGACTGTCCAGTGGACTCTGGAGGATGGTGGCCACCAGGCCGCCAGGGCGAACAGGCCAAGCACAAAACCTATTCCCACCTGGGTAGGCCCAGCACCAGTAACCTACTGCAGGAACCAGACTCATTTCTGCCAAAAGCTGCTGGGTTTTGAGATTTGTTTCTGAGTCTCTGGGATCATGGCCATTAATCGGCTTGATCAGGAGCCAGAGAGGACCAGAGAGGATGTTCATGGGCAGCGACTCGGTGTCTCGTTGGGATGGGGAGGAAAGGGCTGGCTTCACCCCCATCCCGTGAGGCCCAATGTGTCTCATCACTGCGGACCCAAACCTGACTATCCAGTGGCCTCTGAAGGATGGCAGCCACTGGGCTGCCAGGGGGAACAGGCCAAAGCACGAAACCTATTCCCACCTGGGGTGGCCCAGCACTGGTAACCTACTGCAGGGACCGGATGCATTTCTGCCAAAAGCCGTTGGGTTTCGAAATTTGTTTCTGAGTCTCTGTGATCATGGCCGTTAAGCAGTTTTATCAGGTACCAGAGAGGCCATGCCTTCAATTATATAGCTGAGCCTGAGGTGGTTTGTGGGTGTGTCTCCCACATACCTAACTTTTGGCCGTTTACTTTTTGGTAAACTTTGCCCCAAGTTTTTGGGGTCTGGCCAAAGGCAAAGCAGCAATTTTGGGGTATCTGGAGGTCTGTAGGTGCCATCATACTGCTGATGCACTCACCTCACAGGTACGGATTGACCTGCTGGCGGCACCATTCCCTGTCCATCCTACATTTTTGACTCGGTGCAAATTCCTGGTATTTTCTGATAAACTGAGAGTTAATCATGCTGAAAGTGGACTATAGATCAAACATGATTGCCACTCAATGCCTCTTTTGCAGACCACAACACCCAAAGGAGAGAGAGAACAAAAGAGAATGCCCTGCCACAGAGGCAGGGTGGAATGAGGGGGGATAGGGGGTGGGAGGGATGCTGGGACCTGTGGTGGTGGAGGATGGGCACTGGTGGAAGGATGGGTACTTGATCATTGTAAAACTGAAACCCAAGCACAAAACTTTGTAAGTCTACAAATGTACCTCATGGTGTTACACTAATAAAAAAAATAATAATAATTGTTCATCACAAAATTCTTCCACAGAGCTTAAGCTAACAGGGAGAGAGACTAAGACAATGAACAATACCCAGGGCACAGGTGGCCAGAAAGACAAAAACCATCCTGAAAGAGCCAGACCACTCTGCAGATTCCCTACATTGTGCATGATATTTGTCGATTGATGCAAAGCCCTAAAAGGCCTATACAAAACTCTGACTTTTAACTTAGTCCTATACTAAGTTCCTTCCCACATGGTAGACTCCTTTTATTTTCCTTTCTACTTTCCAATAAACTTTTCTACTTTCCAGCTCTGAGTCTGATAATCTTTATTATTCAATATTTTAATTCTTGATCATACTGAAGAACCTGGGGGTACGAATAAACACAGAGACCTCCCGCCACGTCAGCCTCACCTGCATCAGTACAGGGCTAAGTTAAAAGTTAGGGAGTTTTGTGTAGGCTCTTTTAAAGGCTCTGCATTTCTGACCATTGCAAGTGTTTTTAGAGAATGCAGGGGCATTACAGGGCTCAACAGGGTGGATTTGAATCCTTTCTGGCACTGTCCATTATCTTAGATTCCAGGTCAGCCTAGTCTCCAGGGCAGAATTGTGTTGCCCTGGGGAATTCTGGAATGTTAAGACAGAACCTTGGTGATGAAGTGTGTGTTAAATGGATGGGGAAGAAAGGGAATTGCTGGCAAGGGAAAACTGAGACTTCCTATCAGTTGCAGGTCACAATGGAGTAAGTACCTACACAATGGAGTAAGTTAAGTAGGTACCTAAACGCTGAACAGATGATGTCGGGAGGGGCATCTAGGATCCCCACTAGATTCATTGACAGCAACAGCACATGAGTACAGCTCTGCTTCTTCCTCATATTGACTATTAAGTCCCTTCCCAAGTGGAGAAAGAGTGAAGTTAAACAAGTCTGTTCAGAAACTGAAGGGAGGTAAAGAGACAGAGATAAGTGTTCAAGAGGTTTGTGGGCTTCTCTAGAGTGTTAAAGGAAAGTACACATCCCAAGCATGAATTGTTCATGTCATTTCTCCATAATGGGGAAATGCACCCTAAAATAAGAAAGTGCAAATAGTAGGCAGATGCAGGTTAAATAGTTTATTTTTTTCCTCTGTGAAATAAGCGATAGCCCAGCAGGTAGGGCGTTTGGCTTGCACGCGGCCTACCCGTCCAACAGGGATTCAATTCCTCCATCCCTCTCGGAGAGCCCAGCAAGCCATTGAGAGTATCTCACCCTCACGTCAAAGCCTGGCAAACTACCCGAGATGTATTCGATATGCCAAACACAGTAACAAGAAGTCTCACAATGGAGACGTTACTGGGCCCGCTCAAGCAAATCGATGAACAATGGGAGGACAATGCTACAGTGAACTTTATATACATTTCCGCCAATGCATATAAAACGTCTTTAACCAGATTGGCTGCCTAGTGTAAGTGTTTGTAGTTGTTGATGATCTTTTATATTCTTCAGGTGGAGACTTTTTTCCAGTGGTGGAGCTTCTGCACTAAGGACGCAACCAGGTACTGGGCTTGAAATTGTGCTTCTCATTGGTTATTCAGGCTCCTAAGAGTCCTTTGTCACAAAGTCTTTTTGTGCTTTCACAGTGGCTTAGGTACAAGGTTTTCCAAACATATTACCAGGAACCCCTAATTCTTGCAGTCTGCAAAACTTAGTTTTAAGAAACATTTACCATAAGTGGGAAGCAGTCTTTAATTTTTAACTGTTTTTTTTTAACTGTGTTTGACCTGGTATAAGTGGTTTTCCTACTTAATAAACCAGGAAATAGTTTTCCTGTGAAAACTGTGCTAAGAACCCATTTTTCTTCTCATTTTGACTTAAAAGTAATATTCTTTGGGTGGTATAAAAGTCCCATGACTAAACAAAAATTAAGGGCTGTATTTCTATCTTCATCTTGTTCTCCATATTCCACTTCAGTATCCCCTTTCTTGACAGCCCCTAAACTTTTTAAAAACCTGTTCATAACTAAATTTTATACACTAGATCAAAGAGATCAAAACTGGATTCCAAAGAGAAGCACTGTAGGTCTCCTAAAAGTTCAAATCCTCCCAAAGAAGATACAGTTTTTCAGGTGTTAGAAAGATCACTTTGGATATTTTTTTCCTACTCCTTTGAAATAACTTATTATTTATTTCACTAACTATACACTTCAGAAAAATATTTTCTTAAATGTTTTAAGAAACAGAGATCTCCAACCTTGCTCAGATCGAGACTGGACCTCCTCCACCCAGATCCCCCAACTTCCAGTAGGCATTACACCCACCAACTGCCCCCAGCACCATGTTCTCCCATCAATGGCTAAGACCCAGAGACTATAAAACCCAGCTCCTGGAAGCACGCAGCTACATTTATGGCCATGCGACATCTTATTATCTAGTTCTTATTCTTTGAGAAACTGGCAGGCTACTTAGAGTATCCTGCCTGCACGCAGAGTCTGGCAAACTCCCCGTGGGATATTCAGTACGCCAAAACCCAATAATAATGATGGGTCTCATTCCCCTGACCCTGAATGAGTCTCAAATGTGGCACTTTCTAAAATCTCAGGGCTAAGATTAAGAAGATGTTACTGGTGCCTGCTCGAGAAAATCGATGAACAACAGGATGACAGTGATACCGTGAAATTTCATTAAAGTCTAGTTTATTACTTTGTCCCTCAACAAAGCATACTTTAATTAGAAGATTATAAAAATAAATGATATTATCTTAAATTTGAAATAGTCAAAAATCTAGAGATATCAAGTCAATTTTCCTATTAAATACATGAGGTAGTCTGATAAGCACTGGTAGCATGAAAGCTGTGTGCCAAATTTTATGGCTTTAGAATTATGCATCTTTAAAGTTAACCATTACTCTTTAAACTAGTTTTTAGTTAAGACGATTAATTTCAACTACAATTAATTTCCTAAGACATAGATCTAATAATTCTATGAATAGGCAAAGCAGACATAGTAAAACATAGCAAAAAACATTTGGTTTTTGCTAAAAGTTTAGATAAGGATCACTTTAGGTAAGAGAATCAGTATAAGAGAACATTCTGAATTGTCATTGCTTTGAAAAACACCAGAGGTTATTTTAAAAAGCAAGCCTAATTTCAATTGAAATTGTTTTAGAAATCTAAGGCAAAATTGCCCATTGTTTTATAGAGAGCTCTTCTCTTACTTTTTAGTCTTTAACCAGATTAGCCCATTTTTACTTTCTTTCTTAAATTTGCAGTTATTTCTAAACAGCAAGAGCTTTAACATTGGCTTAAACATATTTCTTCTATTCTTTGACCCCTTGATTCATTTCTTATTTCCCCGCCGCCCCCCCCCCCCCAATACCCTTTGGATGAAGAACTTCTCAATGTCCAATGTAGCAACTTTTCAGCTAAACTGATCCAACAAGTTTAAGGGAAATGATAATAACAACCTGTGCCTTCAAAGTCACCATATCATACTCTACTCTACTACCCAGAATGTACACAGCCTGTCCAGCTGCCTACTGGGAAGATTACATTTTTACTTGAATGTTTTTACTGCTGACCCTGACTGTCATTAATGTTTTAGAGTTACATACAAGTGAGGGGAAGGGCAGAGGCTCCCCCATTTCACCCAACCAGCAGCACAGGTTCAGTTCAGACCCAAAGATACTACATAAAGTCAGGTGACAGACACCCCATGCAGAGAGATAATACTGGAAATGTAACAAATTGTCTTAAGGAGAGAGAAGTTGCACTTGGAGGGTCGTCGGTAGGAAGATATGAGTTTATTTGCCAGCAGAGAGAAGTCCTTGACTGTCCAGCTTATCTGTAACTCAGTTAAACAGCTGGCTGAGATCCAATAGGCTTACTTTTAGGGGAAGCTGTTTAACCCTAGCTTCCTGGAAATAAAGAATATTTGTGATCTCCTCCTGTGTTGGGTGATGTAAGATAAACAAAGGAAGATGTCTGTTTTTTCAAGAAATCATTCAAATACCTGTCGGATTCATCTCTTATAAGACCGGTTGGACTCCTCTTAGTTTTAATGGGACTATTGGTCCTGGGAACAGTGTTCCTCTGCCCTTAACCATATTGCTATGATTTGCTATGAAATCATAGATCCAGGACCATTCAAACTCCATTAAGAATTCACATAATCAAATTTGAATGCAAGTGAATTAGGACACACACTCACTCACACAATTGTTCAGAAGTTATAGTCTTCCACCTTGGGGAGATTCTTTAAGCCAGGTGAAGTTCCCATGAAATTACCCTTATCCCAATGTTCCTCCCCACATCAGGACATCCTAGTGCCACATATGAGACTTGGCCCTCATATACAGAGACCGAGTGTCCTCTTGTATATCCCTGAGGAAGGGTCAGCCTCTCTTCCATCCAATGAATAAGATCTGGTCCTCTGAACCTGGCAAAACTGGTGGGACTATCTGATGGGAATAGTCACGTTAATATCCTTAACCCTGATTTAGAGTGATTCTGTTTCATGCCCCGGGGTCTTACCATTGTGGCTGGTTGTTCTGTTGAGTGAATCCAAAATCTAGTCTGAACCAAATAAGACAGTATTCATTTGGGGAAATATTGGGTCAGCTGAAGGAGGACCGTCAAAGGTTGGTGTGGGTACCAACTTCTTCTATGGTCGGATCATCTCCAAGGCTACTTCTTCAGCATCCATGGCACAAGAGCCAGAGTGGTTATAATCTCCCTGGGACCTCCAAAGTCCTTTCAAAAATTCTCACCATGAACTAGTGAAAAACAAAGAAACATGCTCTGAGAGATAGTAGAGGTCAAGTTTATTGTACCGGAGGACCCAGTGGAGTCCATGCTCTGAGGCCTGTGCCAGGAATAAGGCAAGAGTTCTGTCTTAGAATATTTGATGGAGTGGGGTGTTTGCAGGCAGCTGGCAGCAAAGTACAGAACTGAAAATTCTCAAGAGTGTTATTTTACAAAGCAGGGTCGGGACCACCTCAAGGACATATGGAGCACATTTTTTTGTTTGTTTTTTGCAGGCCACACCTGGCAATCCTCGAGAGTTAACCCCACCTCTGCATGCAAAATACCATATGGGGTACCAGGAATTGAACCCAGGTTTGCTGTGTGCAAGGCAAGCACCTTCATCACTGTACTATTTTTCTGGACATCATTATGAGCACATTCTGCATTCTCAGATCAAGAATTAACTCAGACACTATAAGCTCATCTCGAATGTAGTCAGATGCAACAGTCAACTTCAGTAGCTCTTAATTCCATGGCTACTCAGATACGCATGCTGAGTAGGGGTCATAAGGGCCTATTAACTCATCATTTAGGAGTCTTTCTTTTTCAAATGAAATGATAATATGCATAAACAATGAAATGCTATTATTCTACAATTAAAAAAGATAAAATGTAGCCCTTTGTTACAACCTGGTTGGAACTGATGTCAGAAGAAAGTTAATTCTATAATAACCTCACTCATATATGGCATATAAATAAAGAAAGGTAATACACAATGTCTAATTTTAAAAAATAATAATTTTTATTTTCTTAGGGTTAGGGTTAGGTAATAAACTAAGACCATGAGAGCTGGGACAGAGGAGGAATACAGGAGCAGGTGAGAGTAGGAGGAGACAGGGTGAGACTGGCATTGGGGAAAGTAGGAGTCTGGATTGGGGACAGAGGTTGGAATAAACGGCAACTGATCACCAAGCAGGCTGGTGGCCCTGTTCCCTCCTTCATGAGTTTGTCAATGGTGGTGGCTGGGGTGGGAAAGAGGCTCATGGCCACCAAACACATGTGGAGAGCACACCACTTTATTATTGAAAACACAAATTTTGTAAGGAAATTATCAGCTGAATCAAAATATACTAAGATGGCATGTTATTAAATTGTACGTTATTCATAGGTAACTCCTTAAAATTCTCATTATGTGAATAGCCTAAGAAATAAATAGATATATTATTTTTATAACTTGACTAAAGTTTGATCATTTAACTGAATTTTCTAATTTAAAGTAGAATATTATTTAGTTTGCTTGTCCAGTTATCTTGTAAAGTGTTTTTCATTTTGTTTTAAAATACAGAAATTAAAGGGTAAAACCTCATGTTACATTTAGAAACAGATATAAAACAACTTATTTTTAATCACTTAATCACTTAACTTCCCGTTAGTCCTTGATTTGCTCGAGCGGGCGCCAGTAACGTCTCCATTTGTCCCTGTCGCGTGCTAGTGTAGCCCAATGGCATCTGTTCGCTCCGGGAACATGAAGGGCCTCAAACCGATCGTTCATGATCTTCAGGAAGAAGTCTGACCATCTGGTAGGTGGGCGGCCACGCGGTCTCTTGACATCCCGTGGAATCCAATCAGTAACAGCTGTAGTCCAGCGGTCGTCTTTAAATCTCATTACGTGACCAGCCCATCTGATTTTCGACACCTTGGCAAATGAGACAGCGTCCCTGATCCTTGATCATCAACGGATGTCAGAACTCCGGATTCTTTCTCTCAATTGAGTGAAACGTGATATTCCAAGCATAGCTTTTTCTATTCTTCTTTGGGAGACCTGAATGGCGTTCTCATCTTGTTTGCGTAGGGCCCAGGTCTCTGAGGCATATGTTAATGCAGGAAGAAAAGTGGAATCAAAGAGATGTGCCCGGAGCCGGAGGTTCTTCGTCCTCGATATGCCAAAACCAGTAACTTATTTTTAAAATCATAATAAATGCATAAAGCTTTATTTAGAAAATTACTGTTTAGAACCAAAAGTATAAATAATGCAAGGGCAAGAAACTTGATTTACATGCAGCTAAACGTAATTTAAATCTCCAGAACCACGTGTTATCCCCTGAGCACTGCCAGGAATAATCCCTTACCAAAGAAGCAGGAGTATATGGGGTCAAAGAACTTGACTTGCACCTGGCTAGCCTGAGTTTGATCCCTGTCACCACTTGTGGTTCCCCAAGTGCCATCAGGAGTAATCTCTGATAGCAGGGCCATAAGTAAACTCTGAGCCCTGCTGTGTGTGGCCTCCAAATTCCCTTCCTCCCGATGAAAATAAAGTAAAATGAATATTACATATACTACTGAAACATTTTCTTATAATTCATTCCATGTGGTTATCCCCAAATCTGCTCATTGTACAACAAAATATTTTAATTGAAAATCAAGGCATTCAAATAATTTATTATTGGGTTAATGCAGAGTTGATAAAAATCATCAGGTCTGACATTCCAAAAGACTAAATCATTGTGAAACCTGAGCTGTACATTTTATATTTAACCAGGGAGCTGGGGGTTTGATTCAATACACATAAAAATACACCTATATCACTCATCTTCAGGGAAATGCAAACCACAACAATAGTAAGGCTCACATAGTAAGACTGGTACACAGTAGCACTGCCCTCCTGTTATGCATCGATTTTCCTCGAGCGGGCACCAGGAACGTCTCCATTGTGAGACTTGTTGTTACTGTTTTTGACATATCAAATACACCACACCACAGGGAGTTTTCCTGGCTCTGCTGTGCGGGCGGGATACTCTAGGTAGCTTGCTGGGCTCTCTGAGAGGGACAGAGGAATCAAACCTGGGTTGGCTGCATACAAGGCAAATGCCCTACCCGCTGTGCGATCGCTCCAGCCCACAGTACAAAGAATAAAAATCGCCAGTACTGACATTGATGTGGGAGGGAAAGGGAAATTGCTGCTGGGATGTTGACTGGTAAAATGTTTTTGGAAAACAATGTGTGGTGGTTATCAACTCTACTGTGCTTAAGGCTTCAGGGGTGAATTGCCCCTTTCCTCCTCCCAGAGAAGCTTACAGTACTCTTGCTAACATCCCTAATTTGGTTAAAGTCTATCTTCAACCTTTCCTTTGTGTTGGATATTAACCCTAAGTGCTTTAGGCATCATCAGTGAATTGCCCCCTTTCTTCCTCCCAGAGATGTTTAATATGCTCTTGCTAGCATCCCTAATTTATCTTTAGTTTATAAAGTTTATCTTTAACCTTTCCCTTGTATTTTGCCTCTCATTGTCTCAGTTCCCCAAGTCAGTCTTGATTACTTGTAAACCAAAACTTTCTGGTAATTCTGAATTTGTATTTGTACTGCTTTGTATTTAAAGTGCTGTATATTTGTACCTGCTTTTCTATTTCCCCTATAGCCTCTTTATATTTTACTATAGAGCAATGTTCTTCGGTTAAACACAGAAAGACCATTAATGCCATGCTCCTAGTATTTGGAAGTTGATTGACTCTGAAAAATATCTGCTCCTGGGCATAATTACTTGGTCATAATTACTTGACTCAGGCTTCAGTTGCTGTAATTTCTAACACCTCAAAAGGGAGGTCCCTCCATGGGACTGGGATGGACCCGGGACGAGTTGTTGACAAAGCTACCCGGCATCGAAATGGGACATTCTAAAGGTAAAAGGTAAAGGCCCTCCCGTTGATCATCGATTTGCTCGAGCGGGCCCAGTAACGTCTCCATTGGAGACTTTGTTGTTACTGTGTCTGGCATATCGAATACTCTCGGTAGCTTGCCGGGCTCTCCAAGAGGGGCGGAGGAATCGAACTCAGGTCGGCCATGTGGGCTGCGTGTAAGGCGAACGCCCTACCCACTGTGCTATCGCTCCCTTGTAAGGCGAATGCCCTACCCGCTGTGCTAGCACAGCGGGTGGGACATTCTAGAAAGCATAAATGCAGACTTGCTACAACTTAAGAGACAGGACCCCCATGGGGAAGGACAAGCTGAACTGGCCTGAGGACTTAGTCTGGGATTTAAGGTAAAAGCCTTGCTTTCTCTCAAAGCCCAGAGAAGCAAGTGTTAAAAGCCTTACTTGCTCTCAGACCACAGAACTAAATGTTATGATCTTTGTCTCTTACTGTGTTCATCCAAACAACTGTAAGAATTAATAACTTATACAACTAGAGGGAAAGATAAAAACAATGTAATGTTTCTAGGAGACAGAGTATCTTCTTGAGTTTACCTCCCCAAGAGAATTTTCTCTGCCAAATGTTTATCTATGTAAATGATCAATCACAACTATGTCCTTTCCTCAACCCCCCTTTGATGTTCTATAAGTGTGCTCAGCAACTCTGCATTAAACTGGCCATTTTCACCATCAGACTGTGGTCCCAGTCTCCCTGGCTTCCTGTCTCTCTGTTGGGGAGCCCTGGGGGGGGGGGGGAGGCGGAGAGGCAACTCTGGGGCACCCAACTGCACAGTGTAACTTACATATGACCCAGAAGTTTCATTTCTTGGAGAGGGAAATGCAAAGCCTCTTATGTCTTGGATATAAAGAAAAATAGTAGTGGAATATTGTGCTATACAGCGGTAGGGCGTTTGCCTTACAAGCGGCCAATATGGCCGACCCGAGTTCGATTCCTCCGCCCCTCTCGGAGAGCCTGGCAAGCTACCGAGAGTATTCGATATGCCAAACACAGTAACAACAAAGTCTCCAATGGAGACGTTACTGGGCCCGCTCGAGCAAATCGACGATCAACGGGAGGGCCTTTACCTTTTACCTTTACTAGAACATTTTACTTATGAAAGGCTATTATTAATAGTGTTCTAAATCATGGTGCCTATAATCACGATATAATAGGCATTCGCGGCCGCACGACATTTTATCATCTCATTCCTACTTTAGACAAACTGGCAGGCTACCGAATATAACCTGCCCACACGGCAGAGTCTGGCAAACTCCCCGTGGCGTACCCAATATGCCAAATACCAGTAAAAATGAAGGGTCTCATTCTCCTAACTCTGAAAGAGCCTTGAATATGGCACTTTAAAAAAAAAAATCTCAGGGCTAGGACGAAGAGAGGTTACTGGGGCCTGCTCGAGGCAATCGACGCCTATAATAAAATAACCAAAAATAATAAAAAATGCATTGAATTTCAAATTATTTTAAATATTTTTATAAGTAGAATTACTGTTTAATTTGTAGAATCACCTTAGCATAATCACTTTAGTTAATAAAATTAGTGCTTTGATTTAATTGTATGGCCATTAATTCTTTCTTAAGAAAATTTATTATATGTTCTGCACCAAGTCTTTTTAATCTACATTTAGAATCCGAAGCAATTGAGGTTACTTTTCCAGATATTCCAGACTATAAGTTGAAGCAAATTTTTTATTTAACTTAATTTAATTCTGGTCATGTTTTAGAATTTTATGATGATATTACTGAAAAGCAGTATTTACTAAATGCTTAGATTTGTCAGTAGCTGTGCTTAATGCTTTATAGATATTAATGTCTTCACTCCATCCAAAATCAGTGAATTGGGTAATAATGTAATTTTCATTATATTATTAGTTCCATTTTATATATATTTATTTTATGCAGGAACAATTGAAATAAATATACATAAAAAAACTCAAAAAGGTTATATAACCTGTCCAAGTTTACATAATTAGAAGCTGTCAAAGTGACATTCAAATGTATATCTGTCTTAAACTTCAACTTTATCTCATACTGTATAAAGAAAAAAATTCTTATTGTCTTCATTACTTTTTTCAACAATATTTATTTCAAAGGGCTGGAGCGATAGCACAGCAGTAGGGCATTTGCCTTGCACACAGCCAACATGGCCAACCTGAGTTCGATTCCTCCGCCCCTCTCGGAGAGCCTGGCAAGCTACCGAAAGTATCTCGCCCGCACGGCAGAGCCTGGCAAGCTACCCGTGACGTACTCGATATGCCAAACACAGTAGCAACAAGTCTCATGATGGAGACGTTACTGGGCCCCCTCGAGCAAATCAATGAACAACGGGAGGACAGTGATTTATTTCAAAGTTTAACAGCTTATTTTCTATATTTTTCTGAAATTTTAAGCAATGCATTCCTCTTAGGTTTGAAAGTACAGCCTAAAATTTTTTAAATTTTTTGTAAAGTTATATTTAAAGCAATGAGAAAATGCTACTAATTTCAAATACAATTAAGATTGCATAGTCTATATTTTTTTTCGATTATCTCAGTACCACAATTTTAATGTCACTAGTCAGAAATATTCAGTATCCGGGGTCTTCATCCCAAGTGCTTATGTTAAAGTAAAAGGAGATGTCTCATTATTGAAAGTATGAGTGAATCAAGCTAGTCATTTTTTAAGTTATAGGACAACAAGTTATTACAATCTAACTAGGAAGTTTCTGATCATTCAAAGAGCTGCACTCTGGTATAGACATGGAGTGATCCAAGCAAACTGTTAGATGAAGCTTCTTTTATGTACAGTGAGGCATAAAACAGGAAAAACAAAATACACTTTGAAACTGTATGGGGTTTGCTGGGACCACCCACAAAGTCATCTCTCACTGTAACTACATGAAAGAAAGCACCCTCCACACAAGTCTGTATGTATTTCAAGTTCCTCTTGTTTGAGTAATGTTACTTAGCACCGCTGTCAGCTGAGTAAAAAGACTGATTAATGTTTGGCACATTGTGTTTCAGTGTATGCACTCATGTAAGTGATGGAAAACCCTCACATAATTGAATATAAAATGGAATAAAATGATAAAAAATTAACATAGCCTTTGTCTTTATATGCAACAGTGGAGTCAACTTAGAGGTCAGGATACTGAGACACAATGAGGCACATTTTATAGTGTCTACTGGTAAAATTTGTTTAACACAGCCCCATGATTCAGAGGAAAGTGTATCCTGCTGTGACACCAAGGTACAAGTGAGGGAATAATAAATTGGTCCTACTGACAAGGCATCATCTGTCACCTGCTTTAAAATGTCAGGTCATGTCATTGTGGTGGAAAGTATTCTCCTTTGATGTATGCCTTACAAAACAGGTTCAATGTTTGTCACTCTTCTATTTCAATAGAAGATAACTGCTTTTAATCCAGAAGGCACTGTCACCAGAAGGAAAATAAGGTCATTCAGGACTTTGATTTGGCTATTTTCCACAATACACCATTAGCACTATATTTCAATGTCTAGTTGGTTCAAATTGTTTCTTTAATTTATCTTCTAAGGAGTGTAATTATCCATCTGCTTTCTTGGCCAAAGACCCAGAGGAAAAGGAATAGTTGATATTGTAAGATTATGAAAAGTCTGGCAATTGCACTTTCTTATGTGCTGTATGTAGATGCTTGTTAGATTCTTTGTGGCTTCTTTGCTCTAAGTTTCAAATAAAAACAAAAAAGAAGGCTCTACTATGTTAAAAAAATTAAAAATACACGAATAGAACTTTGAGGGGAAAAAATAGAAACAAAGAAGGTATATAATTATGATTGGTGCTCCATTATTTATAATTTAAATTACCATAAAACATGATTGAAGAATAATAACATAGGGCATAAGAGAATTCATCAGGAAAGGTTTTCCATTTTTTGCACATTCATATTTTTTGTACTAACTCATCCATTGTAATCTTGAAAAGAAGAAATTTATATTACATACATCGACCAAGCTGATATCTTCAACTTCAAATATGAAACTATGATGTTTTTAGAAAGACATATTTTAGATATTAAGAAACAAAAGTGTTAACAAGAAACTAAGTAATAATATATGCATTTTATAATACCTTGATTTAATAATTACACTAAAAACAATGTTGCCAGTGTTCTAATTACAAAATTAGATCAAGTGAAATAATTTATAAAAGTTATAAAATAAATAATTTGGTATCTTAGCTTATAATTACTACATATTTCCAAAATTCAGGGTAGTATTAAATAAATCATTGTGCGTGTAAAATCTAAATTATTTTTTTACCTTTCATAACTTCAGATATTCTCATTCCAATCAACTTTTGAAACACAGTTGATGGTTTGCAATTTTTCTGTATATTTCCCAACAAGGAGACATTCAAATTATATTTTTGAAGCAATAAGGATACTACAGAACAGTTTTTCAGAGGTTCAGTAATGATTCGAAGAGATAAAAATGTGGTTCTACAGGTTTTCCAACCTCACTTTAGAATAATTGATTTCTTCCGTAATCATTTCTTTAATTTAAAAAAAAACATTATTCGTGCCTTAAAATAGTTTTTAAAATACTTGTATAAAACAGCTCTGAACAGCTTTGAAAGGGTCTATCTCAACAGAGATTCAATAAAAGTTTAAAAAAAAACCATGTCAACCATTGTAGAAAATTCAAATTCCTACAATCCTCAAGGCAATCATTTTATGAACAAAATGAACTTACTCTACTGCAGTTAACTTTTACCATATCCAAATCTATATTAACTTCAATGCTAGATCCAAATTATTATTTTTTTGCTTTTCTTTTGCTTTTTGGGTCACACCTGGCGATGCACAGAAGTTACTCCTGGTTCTGTGCTCAGGAATTATCCCTGGCGGTGCTCAGGGGACCATATGGGATGCTGGGAATTGAACCTGGGTCGGCCGCGTACAAGGCAAACACCCTACCCACTGTGCTATTGTTCCAGCCCTCCCAAATTGGATGTGAGGGCAACCTGTCTGCGACATCTGTCACCCCATTGATCTTCAGGGTTGATTCGGTTGATCTGGCTGGCTAGGCGGGTGTCCCCTTCCTTCCTCACCGCTCCATGTGCGTCCCTCCCAAAGCTGTGTGTTTGGTCAAAGAGGCCTTCCCCAAATAGAGACGGACTGGTCTTCGGTCGAGGGTGTATGAGTAGCTGCGCTCCCCTGCTAGAACCTCCAAACAAGCTCTCAAGGTCCATTTCTTAATAATAATTTATTTTTTAAATTTTATTTTCATAAAGTTGTTCACAATAATTGTTTACGTTCAATATTTCAACACAAATCCACCACCATTACACCTTCCCGCCACCATTATTTCTAATTTCCCCAGCACCACCCAAGCCTGTACACAGGCAGATGCTAAATGATTTATTTTGTATTGCTTTTTATGAATAGTATGAGATGTCACATGGCTGAAAATGTGGCCACACACTCCTGGAATTCTAATTTTTTGAATATATGGGATCTGGAGGCATCTCTGCAACGTGCCGCTCTCTTCTGAGATTCATTCATTCATTCTTTCATCTTCTGAGATTCATTCATTCATCTCTGAATCGTGGTCATTAAAGCACTTAAATGGTGCTCAGAGGCAGTTTATGGGCATGATTGCCAGGAAATTGAAAAGCCGGGGAGATGCGGGAGTGGGGAGACCATTTCCAACTCTGGAGGCCTAGAGTTTTCAGTCACTAGTTCCACATACCTGGGTTTTTCAGCAGATTTTTTCTCATGCGTACAGAGCCCTGGACAAGCCTGTGAAAGTCGGTCATGAGTGTGGCTGCAATCAGGTCCTCGAGGTTTGCGGCTGCTGGTTTTCATTTGGGACAGGTGGAGGCACACACCTGCCCTCCTCCGAGGTGACCCAATGAAATCAGCCTGGCCCGGGATGGGGAGGCATCTCTGTGGTGTGCTCCTCTCTTCCAAGATTCATTTGTGACTCTCAATAATTTAATTTTTATATATTTTCTTTAATTTTTTAATTTAGCCCTTATGAAAATTAAAAACAGTTATTTCTGAATGTATTTCAGGCATATAATGATTCAGCATCGATCTCTTCACTAGTGTCCATGTCCCTCCACCAGTCCCCTTTATCCCATTTGCCTCCCATCTTGCTTTTATAAGAGGCACTTTTTAAAATTATAGTTTTAATTTATTTATTTATTATTATCTTTATTTTTGCTTTTTGGGGTCATCCCCGGCAATGCACAGGGGTTATTCCTAGCTCTGCACTCAGGAATCACCCCTGGCGGTGCTCAGGGGACCATATGGGATGCTGGGAATCCAACCCAGGTAGGCCGCATGCAAGACAAATGCCCTACCCGCTGTGCTATTGCTCCAGCCCCCAAAATATAGTTTTTAAATACATTTTTACAATGTGATTTTGAGTACTATTACTGATAGGATTTCATTCACAAGAGTTTACTATGTTTCAGCTCCTATTTTTATATGAAATCTTCTAATTATTCAATATTGACAAGACATATACACATGCACACACCTATATATAATCATATAGATATATATTATAATCATGAAACCAAGCAAACTGAAAAATCTGTGTGCAGTACACGAGTACAGTTTTGTATGATTTGTCAAATGCTGGGCATGTCTGTTCAGAATGTTATTTGGAAATTATACAATTAATTGTACAAAATATATTATTCTTATTTTATTTAACCAAAAGAAATTTAAAATACAGTTCAAGTAAACATACATCCCAGGGAAATTTTAAGAACTCTAATTCTGTCAGGGATTCAAATGGAAAAAATGGTCCAAATAGAAAAAGAATCCCTATATCAAAGATGGTATTTCTGGTATGGAGTATCAAAAATGATATAGTGGGAAGAACCACATAAACAAAAATGTTAAAGCTAGAAAACTTGTGAAAGATGAATGACCTTCAAAGACTTCTGAATACACATGCAAAAATTTTCCATATTGTTAGACACCTAACTACAATTGTATTTAAATGAATTTCCTATGACGTACGCAAAATGTAGTCCTGCTACATCCCCATAGATTATTTCAGTGCCTGGCATATACTGAGCACTCAATAAACATTTATTGGAATATCGAGATAAAATAATATTTCTCTGCCCTTAATCCATGGATTAAAGAGAGATGCAATTTATTAATATTTCAATTCACCTTAGATCTCAGGTGAATCAAAATTTTTGTAGTGTTTCTTTTTTTATAACTGAAAACATTCAGTAATTCCTCCAGTTTGAATCTTTATTTTAAACTACAGAAATCATAGTACAATTATGGGAAGCTAAAAATACAATTATAAAGTTACCTGCTGTAATATTTCTATGGTTTACTGCTATACTAGTTTTGTCCCTCTGCTTCTATATTTCAAAGTTTAACATCTGTCTGTCTTATTCCTGAATCTATATATTAATAATCACTATGGGGCTCTGACTCTTTGCTAATTTTCCTTATTTTTGAAGTCTTTTAAAAATTTTTGTTTATTTGCTTTTGGGCCACACTCAGAAGTGCTCAAGGCTTACTTTGGCTTTGAACTCAGGGTTCATTCCAGCCAGACTCTGGAGACCTTCTGTGGAGCTGGGGATCAAAGCTGGGTCAGTCGCTTGCAAGGCAAACTCCATATATGCTGCACTATCTCTCCAGTACCGAACAGATTTTCCCTGTAAATTGAAGATTAATTAAAATAATTTCCTCCAGCAACCTTTCATAATTATTTTGACTAGATTCTATAAGACTTAAAACAGTGTGATAGTGTTCAGGATAGTCTTCGACTAATTGTGTGTTAACATATTTGAGGGGGTAGGCATGCTTCCTTGTATTCACAGTATTTACTCCTGACTCTGAGCTCATGATTCAGTCCTTTAGTGCTTAGGGGATAATAAATGCTCTTGGTATTGAACCCACAGAAGCTGCAAGAAAATGCATGCCCTACTTTCTTACTATCTCACTTGTCCCCATATTGACTTATTTCCCTCACTAAATAATTAAGTTTGTGAAGAAATATGTCTCTCATGTGTAACTTAAGTATAGATCTAATTTTAAGTAACTAGTATAGGGCTGGAGCCATAGAACAGCGGGTAGGGTGTTTGCCTTGCACAGGGCCAACCAGGCCGACCTGAGTTCAATTCCTCCGCCCCTCTTGGAGAACCCAGAAAGCTAGTGAGAGTATTTTGCCCGCTAGGCAAAGCCTGGCAAGCTACCCGTGATGATTCGATATGCCAAACACAGTAACAACAAGTCTCACAATGGAGATACTAGTAGGCCCACTTGAGCAAATCGATGAACAACGGGAGGACAGGACAGGACAGTATAGGTTTTGACTTATAGAAAAAAAAATTGCAGTATTGGATTGATAAACATAGCTCGTGGATTGGAACCATATTACCTTCTAATTCATAGAAGGTTAGTTGTCTTCTATTCTTTCACATCTTCACCTTTGAATGTTGCATAGTCCTCCTACTTTGAACCAATCTAGTGCATTTACACTCTCCTTGTCTATAACAAAGTGTTTTAGTGTCATATCTTTGTATGTGACATATCTAAAACCTGAAGACTTGGGTCTGGAGCGATAGCATAGCATGTAGGGTGTTTGCCTTGCACGCAGCCGACCCGGGTTCAATTCCCAGCAACCCATATGGTCCCCTGAGCACCGCCAGGAGTAATTCCTGAGTACATGAGGCAGGAATAACCCCTGTGCATCGCCGGGTGTGACCCAAAAAGCAAAAAGAAATAAATAAAATAAAACCTGAAGACTAGTCTCTTTCTATAATAATTCACTTGATCACTTGACATCCCGTTACTCATCGATTTGCTTGAGCGAGAGCCAGTAACATCTCAATTCATCCCCGTCACATGCTAGTGTAGCCCAATGGCGTCTGATTGCTCGAGGAACATGAAGGGCCTCAAATCAATCATTTAGGGTCTTAACGAAGAAGTCTGACCATCTCGTAGGTGGGCGGCCATGCAACCTTTTGATGTCCCGTGGAATCCAGTCGGTAATGGCTCTAGCCCAGCAGTCATCTCCAAATCGCATTACATGTCTGGCCCATCTGATTTTCGACATCTTGGAAAAAGAGACAGCATCCCTGATTCTTAACCATCGATGGAGGTTGGAACTCCGGATTCTTTCTCTCACTTGAGAGAAGCATGATACTCCAAGCATAGCTCTTTCAATTCCTCTTTGGGAGACCTGAATAATGTTCTCATCCTGTTTTTGTAGGGGCCAGGTCTCTGAGGCATATGTTAATGCAGGAAGAACAGTGGAATCGAAGAAATGTGCTCGGAGCCGAAGTTTCTTTGTCCTCTTAGCTATTTTTGAATGCTCTTGAAGGAGTTTTAAGCCACGCACTTCCTCCTGTGCAATCAGGTGCCAGGTCATTTGTCATGTTGAATTCTCGACCTAGATACACATAACTGTTGCATTCAGAAATGATTGTTCTGTTGAGAGTGAATGGAACATCAAGAACAAGACTGTTTCTCATAAACATTGTGAGATTCAGCCGTAGTCCAACCTTTCCACACTCACGGTCGAAGTCAACCAGCATTTGTGCCACTTGGCTAATGTTTGGTGTTATTAGAACGATGTCATCAGAAAGTGGAGGTTGTGTAGTTGCCGACCGTCTATCTTCATTCCCATTCCTTCCCATTCCAGTCATCACATGACATTCTCGAGGGTAACACTGAAGAGTTTCAGTGAAATGGTATCACGCTGCTGAACACCTCTTTTGACATGGATGATCACTTCCTTGTAGAATGATGAGATCTTCATAGTGAATCCATAATACAACTCACGGAGGATCCTGATGTATTGAGTTTGAATGCCCTGATTGGTTAGGGCTTTGATGACTGCTTCTGTCTCAACAGAATCAAGGGCCTTCTTTAAATCAATGAATGTTAGATAGCAGCATCTTGAACTCCCGAGAAACTTCAATGAGCTTGGTTATCATGTGGATATGGTCGATGGTGCTGAATCCTTTTTGGAACCCGGCTTCCTCACATGGTTGTCCTTCATCTAGTGTTCTGCCAATCCTATTAAGGATGACTCAAGTGAACAGCTTGTAGACGACAGATAATAGGCAGATCAGGCGATAGTTGCCAATGTCGTGGATGTCTCCCTTCTTGTACAGTAGTACAGTCCTGCTGGTTTTCCATTGGGACTGAAACTTGCATTCAGACAGGTAGCGAGTGAAGAGCCGAGCCAGTGTATTGATGAGTATTGATGGCAGGTTGTTCAGGTGTTTGGGTTTGACCTTGTCTGGGCCTGGTGTTGTTCACTTCTTTACGGACGAAATGATGTGTAGGATTTAAGGAGGGAGAATGTTGGGAATGACATATCTGTCCTGCGGAATCTGATATATGGGCAGGTGGATGTGGCTATTGAAGAGAACTGAATAGAAGTCATGGATAATCTTCTCCATTGCCCTTCTGAAAGAGGTGATAGATCCATCAAGACGTCAGAGGGCAGTCATATTGGCCTTGTAGTTGGTGAAGGACAGGAAGGCATTGTGAATGCTTTTTCTGGCTTCTTCCACATCTGCCAGCATTGCTGTTCTTCTCTCTTTGAAGTCCTCCTTGATCGCTTCTTTGCACTGCTTTGCAAGCTCAGATGTTTGCTTGTGGTTACCTGAGGCATGCGCCAAGTGACGTTGGTGAATAAGCTCAAGGGTTTTCGAAGACAGACTTTTTTTGTGGCTATCTCTCTCTTGGCGTTCCTCACACAGTCTTGAAGGTGCTGAACCAGTTGATCGTATTCCTCGTCAATGTTGTCAATGACAGCATCTTCCCATGTTGCCGCAATAGTGCCAAAGAGCTTCCAGTTAGTGGTCATTCTGGGAATTCTCAAACTTTTTGGCCCTTTCTCCCCACTCCGTGAAGTAGAATTTTTCACAAAGGAGATGGTGATCCAATCCTGTTTGAAATTTTGGGACAACAACAACATCGGTCAAGCAAAACTGTCGATTGAATATGATGTGGTCAATTTCATTGTGGAACCGTCCACCGGGAGACTCCCATGTCCAAAGTTTAGATTCAGATTCAGCCTTCTGGAATTGTGAGTTACCATGGATAGTCTTGGTCAACATGATGAACTCAGATAGTCTCTCACCCTGTTTGTTTTGTTCTAGGCTATGTGGAGTTCTTAGGCTGGTCTTCTCGGTCCTGTCTTGGCATTAAAATCACCGGCAATGATCTTGTAGAAGGTGTGGTCTTCTTTATAGAACTTCTCCAGCTCCATGTAGAACTTCTCAATTTTTTCTTCATCATAATTGGATGTTGGCAGTCTCTGCCCCCGCGCCTGGGTGTTCCTTCCCGGAGTCCCTTGGAGGGGAGCGGGTCGAGCTTTCCTCCCCACCCCGACCAGGGCTACGGCAGCCGAAGACCTTCAGGACCAGCCACCACCATGCTGAGACCACTCTCCGCACACATGAAGGTACTGGCAGAGGGACAAAGCCACGCGGGTTCCGGGGCCGAGACCTCCAAGCCTACTCGATTTGGAGTCGAGCATCTTCCACCCAGATCCTCCAAATTCCAGTAGGCAGGGGTCACACCCACCACCTGGCCCCCTGGCGCCATGTAATCCCATCAGCGGCCAAGACTCAGAGACTATAAAATCCAGATCCCGGACGAGAACATCTTATTATCTCATTCCTACTTTGGACAAACTTGCAGGCTATCGAATGTAGCCTGCCCACAGGGCAGAGTCTGGCAAACTCCCCGTGGCCTACCAAATATGCCAAATACCAGTAACAATGATGGGTCTCATTCTCCTAAAGAGCCGTGAATATAATCTCAGGGCTAGGATGAAAGAGACGTTACTGGGGCCTGCTCGAGGCAATCGACGATTAACAGGATGATGAAATGAAATGAAAAATAATTGGATGTTAGTGCATAGACAATGCAGATAGAAACTGCCAGCAGTGAGCTACATCTATTCAAGTATAATCGTCCAATTTGGGTTCTTAGGCATTCTAATGAATCAATGCTCATCACACCACTGACACCTCTTTTGTCACATGTCCTGAGGAAAAGTTCTTTTCCAGTGTCAAAAATTGTGTGATGTGGTTGATGCCTTCTCCGTTCTGGTCAGACCAATGATGTCATACTTGATCTTTCGTGCTTTCACCATCAGGTCCTTGATGGATGCATCTGATGCCAGTGTATGTGCATTGAAAGTACAGACGGTCATTTTTGTCCCTCTTCATTTTGGCATCCTAGTTTGACCCTGAGATTTTATCAGCCTCTCCTTCCTCATCCTTCTTAATGCTTCCATATTGGTGGCTCTTTCAGGGTCAGGGGAATGAGACCCATTGCTTACTGGTTTTGGCATATTTAATAATCCACTGATAGCTTGCCAAGCTCTGCTGTGTGAGCGGGATACTCCCGGTAACTTGCTAGACTCTCCAAGAGGGATAAAGGCTTTTAGGGCAGCCTCTAATTGCCCTTGAAGGTGTTCCCGTGGTTCAAACCATATCTGAACCCCATCAAATATGGTACGTTAATCTTGGAAGATGGGTATTAAGTGTCTAATTAAGTGTCTTATGATGTGTCCAAAAAGCAGCGTAGAGCATGGCAGTGGCTGGTTAGTGGAGGTAGTTGAGGTATTTATCTGGTAGCCGTAGGGTGGGGCTTCTGGGTGTGATCCATGGGTCTCCGGAGATTGATGGAAGCAGGCAGGGCAGGGTAGGGTGGGATTTCTGAATTTAATCCCTGGGTCACCTGGAGATTGGCGGGAGCAGGCAGAGGATCTCTGTTTCTAGGTCCTGTTGAGCTTGGAGTCCAAGGTCACAGAGTTCCACTTACCTGGTTGTGTGGGGCTTCACTTGTGCGTGAGTCTAGATTCGAGCATCTGGAAAGCAGCCTGGAGTGTAGCAGCGGTTGGATGGTGGAGGTAGAGTTTTTAGTTATTAATTAATTAATTAATCGATGTCTTAATTATTTAATTAGTTAATTCACAACTAATTAATAACTTAGTTATTTAATTAGTTATTAATTAAATAATTTTGTTATTTAAGTTCTTAAAATTAAAATTTTTGCTTTTTCTTTTTAAATCACTTATCACTTAATCACTTAACTTCCCATTAGTCGTCGATTTGCTCGAGTGGGCGCCAGTAACGTCTCCATTTGTCCCTGTCGCGTGCTAGTGTAGCCCAATGGCATCTCTTCGCTCCGGGAACATGGAGGGCCTCAAACCGATCGTTCATGATCTTGACAAAGAAGTCTGACCATCTGGTAGGTGGGCGGCCACGCGGTCTCTTGACGTCCCGTGGAATCCAATCAGTAACAGCTCTAGTCCAACGGTCGTCTTTAAATCTCATTACGTGACCAGCCCATCTGATTTTTGACACCTTGGCATATGAGACAGCGTCCCTGATCCTTGATCGTCGACGGATGTCAGAACTCCGGATTCGTTCTCTCATTTGAGTGAAACGTGTTATTCCAAGCATAGCTCTTTCTATTCTTCTTTGGGAGACCTGAATAGCGTTCTCATCTTGTTTGCGTAGGGCCCAGGTCTCTGAGGCATATGTTAATGCAGGAAGAACAGTGGAATCAAAGAGATGTGCCCGGAGCCGGAGGTTCTTCGTCCTCTTAGCTATTTCTTCGACGTTCTTGAAGGCGTTCCAAGCTGCTCTCTTCCTCCTGCGCAGCTCGGGTGCCAGGTCATTTCTCATGTTGACCTCTCGACCTAGGTACACATAGCTGTTGCATTCGGAGATGGTCGTTCCATTGAGAGCGAATGGGGCGTCAGGAACAAGGCTGTTTCTCATAAACATTGTCTTCGTAAGATTCAGCTCTAGTCCTACCTTTCCACACTCACGGTCAAAGTCGGCCAGCATTTGTGCCACTTGGCTGATGTTTGGTGTTATTAAAACAATGTCATCAGCAAAGCGGAGGTAGTGTAGTTGCCGACCATCTATCTTCACTCCCATTCCTTCCCATTCCAGTCGTCGCATGATGTTCTCGAGGGTGGCACTGAAGAGTTTCGGTGAAATGGTATCACCCTGCCGCACCCCTCTCTTGACATCAACGATCACTTCTTTGTAGAATGGTGAGATCCTGGTAGTGAATCCGCGAAACAGCTCACGGAGGATCCTGATGTATTGGGCTTGAATGCCCTGATTGGCTAGGGCTTCAATGACCGCTTCCGTCTCAACAGAATCAAAGGCCTTCTTTAAATCAATGAACGTTAAGCAGAGCGGCATCTTGAACTCCCGAGAAACCTCAATGAGCTTGGTTACCGTGTGGATATGGTCGATGGTGCTGAATCCTTTGCGGAACCCTGCTTGCTCGCATGGTTGTCCTTCATCTAGTGTTCTGCCAATCCTATTCAGGATGACTCGAGTGAACAGCTTGTAGATGACAGACAATAGGCAGATCGGGCGATAGTTGCCAATGTCATGGATGTCTCCCTTCTTGAACAGTAGTACGGTCCTGCTGGTTTTCCATTGGGACGGAACCTTGCATTCAGACAGGTAGCGAGTGAAGAGCCGAGCCAGTGTATTGATGAGTACTGACGGCAGGTTCTTCAGGTGTTCAGGTCTGACCTTGTCTGGGCCGGGTGCTGTTTGCTTCTTTACCAACGAAATGGCGTGTCGGATTTCGGAAGGGAGAACGTTAGGAACGACATACCCATCCTGTGGAATTTGGTATGTCGGCAAGTGGACATGGCTATCGAAGAGATTTGAGTAGAAGTCATGGATAATCTTCTCCATTGCCGTTCTGGAGGATGTGATGGATCCATCAGGACGTCGGAGGGCAGTCATCTTGGTCTTATAGTTGGCGAAGGACAGGCGGGCGTTACGAATACTTTTCCCGGCTTCTGCCGCATCTATCAGTACTTCTGCTCTTCTCTCTTTGAGGTCTTCCTTGATCGCATCTCTGCACTGCTTTGCAAGCTCGGACATTAGCTTGAGGTTGCCTGAGGCATGCGCCAAACCACGCTGGCGAATTAGCTCAAGAGTTTTCGAAGATAGGCGACTTTTTGTGGCTATCTCTCTCTTGGCGTTCCTCGCACATTCATGGAGGTGCTGAACCAGTCGATCGTATTCCTCGTCAATGTTGTCAACAATGGCATCTTCCCATGTTGCCGCAATAGTACCAAAGAGTTCCCAGTTGGTGGTCATTCTGGGAGTTCTCTTTTTGAACTTTGCAGCCCTTTCTCCCCGCTCTGTGAAGTAGAATTTTGCACGAAGGAGACGGTGGTCCGATCCCGTTCGAAATTTTGGGACAACAGCGACATCAGTCAGGCAAAACCGTCGATTGAATATGATGTGGTCTATTTCGTTGTGGAATCGTCCACCGGGAGACTCCCATGTCCATCGTTTAGATTCTGCCTTCTGGAACTGTGAGTTACCATGAATGGTCTTGGTCGACATGATGAACTCAGACAGTCTCTCACCCTGTTCGTTCCATTCTAGGCCATGGGTCCCGATGTGAAGTTCTTCAGCTGATCTTCTCGGTCCTATCTTGGCATTAAAATCACCCACAATGATCTTGTAGAAGGTGTGGTCTTCTTTATAGAACTTCTCTAGCTCCATGTAGAACTTCTCGATTTCTCTTTCATCATAATGAGATGTTGGTGCGTAGACAACGAAGATAGAAACTGCAGGCAGTGAGCCACATCTATTCAAATGTAAACGTCCGATTCGGGTTGTTAGGCATTCGAATGAATCAATGCTCTTGGCCAAGTTTGTGTTGACAAGGACACCGCCGCCTCCAATACCTCTTTTATCGCATGTTCTGAGGAACAATTCTTCTCCGGTGTCGAAAGCAGCATGGTGAGATTCGTGCCTTCTTGTCTCGGTCAGACCAATGATGTCGTACTTGATCATTCGCGCTTGTACCATCAGGTCCTCGATGGATGCATCTGATGCTAGCGTACGTGCATTGAAAGTACAGACGATCATTTTTGTCTTCCTTCGTTGTGGCAGCCTAGGTCGGCCTTGAGATTTTGTCGGCCTCTCCTTTCTCATCCTTCTCAGTGCTGCCATGTCGGTGAAGCCTTCAGGGTCAGGTGAATGAGACCAGTTGTAGTTACTGGTTTTGGCATATCGAATACACAGCGGATAGCTTGCCAGGCTCTTCCGTGCAGGCGGAATACTCTCGGTAGCTTGCCAGTCTTTCCGAGAGTTATAGAGGCTTTTGGGGTGGCCTCTAATCACCCTTGTAGGTGTTACCATATTTGAACCCTATCAAATATGGTACGACAATTCCAGAAGATGGGTATTTAGTGTCTTATAATGTGTCGCACGGCCGCTTGCGGCCGCGCGGGTCCGGAAAGCATCCTGGAGTGTGGCGACGGCTGGGTAGTGGAAGTAGTGTCGAGAGTGGAAATCTGCCAGTGGGGTATTTATCTGGGTAGGGTGGGTCTCCTGTGCACAATTCGATCCCTGGGTGGTTGATGGAAGCAGACAGGGCAGGGTAGGGTGGGGCTCCTGATTAGAATCCCTTTGTCACCTGTGGTGGTGGGAGCAAGCAAAGAAGCTCTGTCCCTGGGTCCGCCGAGCCTGGAGTCCAAGGTCTCAGAGAGTTCCACTTACCTTGTTCTGTGGGTCTTCAGTTGTGCGTGGGTCTCGGCCGGATCTGCCGCGTGGGTCCGGAAAGCGTCCTGGAGTGTGGCGACGGCTGGGTAGTGGAAGTAGTATTAATGTATTATATTTTTAATGTATTATAATGTAAATGTTTTTCCTACCATTTCAAAATAGAATACCTATTCGTATTTGATGGGATATCATTTCTGGCCTCATAGTCGCTCTTGTGGCTCACTAGTAAAATAAATTATTCCAAAACATGTTACATTGTAATCGTAACCTAGATTTATAAATTGATTACTTACTTTTGTCTATTGTTTTTGGACATTTTCACTTTTTTTTTTGGCTTTTTGGGTTACACCTAGCGATGCTCAGGGCTGACTCCTGGCTCTGCACTCAGGAATCACTCTTGGTGGTGCTCAGGGGACCATATGGGATGATGGGAATTGAACCTCGGTCAGCCGCTTGCAAGGCAAACACCCTCCAAGCTGTGCTATCACTCCAGCCCTGACACTTTCACCTTTTGTGGATTTAAAAATCATTTTTGGTTAAAAAAGATGCAAAATTGTGTGACAAACATTTTATTGAATCAAATACCAGATTGCTTCTTAGTAATATTCTACCTTCCTTTATCTAATTTCATTATTCAAAATATTTGTTTTTATTTTATTTTTAAATATCTTAAATTTTTAGTGGAAAAATGTGATTTACAAAGTTATTAACAGTTAAGTTTTTGTCATAAAATATTTCAACACCAGTCCCACCATCAGTGTCAACTAACTTCCACCATTGTTCCCATATTGTCTCCCCATCGCCAACCTCCTCCCCTTCCCCTGCCTGTCGACTTGGTAGGAACGTTACAAATTCACAGTGGCTGCAGCTTAGAGCTCATATTTTTGGTGCTGTTGAGTCTGTTTTGGAAACATAGTTATATCAGTCACCCATATCACTGGTATAATTGAAGCCTTGAGGCCTGTTCATCTATTTCCTGTTTTCTTCCCCATCCTTGATTTCTTTGCTTCTCTGTTCTCCTCCTCTCTAAACACTGTAGTCAAGGGTGATCCAGGCACACACACCCTTTACTAGAATGCATTTCCTCACCCAACATTCTATATATACCACAGACAAGTGAGATCTTCTTGTGTTTGTCTTTCTTCTTTTATCTTACTTCATTCTCATGGTATCTTCCAGTTCCAACCAGGTTACAGAAAATCGCATGATTTTATCAATTCTCAGATCTTAATAGCATTTCATTGTGTATGTATACCACATCTTCACAATCCATTCATCTGCCATTGTACACCTAGATGTGTTCTATATCTCAGCTATTGTATTGAGAGTGCATAAATGAATAATGGTGGCATATGTCCTTTTGGGGGAATTTTTTTATGCTTTAGGGGTAGATACATAAAAGTGGAGTTGCTTGATCATATGGCAATTTAATTTTAAATTTACTAAGAATTCTCCATACTGCTTCCCCTGGGGGTGTACCAGACAACATTCCCATCAGCAGCTGTTGAGAGTTCTCTTTTACATAATGTTTTCTTTTAAACCAAAATCTGTTAATCTTACTTTAAGTCACATTTGATAGATTTATCTTCTTATTTACCGTGCTATTTATTGCAATGGAAATTTTAATTTCAATTAAAATTAAAAGCGAGAACTAAACAATAAGAAGTCATGCGGCCTATAACACAGCAGCATGCTTTAGGCAACTTGGTTTTATAGTCTCTGGGTCTTGGCCATGGATGGGATTAGATGGCACTGGAGCAGTTGGTGGGTGTAATGCCTAGCTACTAGAAGATGGGGGATCTGGGTGGAGGAGACCAGTCCCGATCCAAGCAGCCTTGAAGATCTCAGCCCCAGGTCCCTCACCCAGGACTGAGTTCCTCTGCAGGTTCCTTCATGCATGAGACTCGTCTGAACATGTGGAGAGTGGTCTTTAGCATGGCTGTGACTGGTTCTGGAGGTCTTCAGCTGCCGAGGCTCTGCACAGGGTGGGGAGGGAAACTCAACCCGCCCTCCTCCAAGAGGCCCCGGTGAGAACAGCCAGGCACGAGGGCTGGAGACTCTGCCTTCTGGAGCGATAGCACAGCGGGTAGGGCATTTGCCTTGCACGTGGCCAACCCAGGTTCGAAATCTATGCTCCTCTCAGCAAGCTACTGAGAGTATCTTGCCCCACAGCAAAGCCTGGCAAGCTATCCGTGATGTGTTCAGTATGCCAAAAACAGTAACAACAAGTCTCAAATTTGTGAGACATTACTGGTGCCTGCTCGAGCAAATTGATGAACAATGGGAAGACAGTGCTTCAGCGCTAACTGGTGTGCTATCTACACATACTGTATTATTATTTAGATATACTAAAATGTGTAAGTACCACAAGATAAAGTAGAAAAAAAACAAATGGGAATGACACAGATTTTAAAATGTGAGACAATTATAGGTTATAAAGGAGGACACAGGGGTCCAAGCTTTGTTGATAGCCTGCAGATGTAAAGATTCTTAGAAAAAGAGATTTAACATATTATTTTAAAGACTAAGTATTCAAGAAGGAGAAATAATATGCATAATCACAGAGAAAATAACACATGATATACATGTATCATGCTCACTGTGATATTGTCTAAGTAGAGTAATATGATATGATTCTAGAAAGATTTTCTCCTGCCGGTTAACAAGATCCAGTATGACATAACTGTGGCAAAGGTAAAGAGGGTTAAGTTCATGGATCTGAAATCAGCCCACTTAATTGAAATTTAATTCAAGCATTAACACTTGCTAGAATTTTGATCAAGTGTCTTCATTCTCTGACCTTCAATATATTTCTTAATTGTAAAACATTTCCCAAATTGAAAAACCTATAGATTGAATGAATCTTAATCTAGTTAAATCAAAAGAATTCTATGAATAAATATACTACAAATTGCTTTATTTCTCTCCAAATTTGTGACTGATTGTTAAACAATCCTGAAGAGAGTATGAAATATATTTTACAAAATTTGTGACTTATATATTATTGCCTATTAAGAAATTTAATTCTTTTTTTCATTTTTTATAATTTTATTTATTGAATCACTGTGAGAGCAGTTACAAAGCTTTCGGGTCTAAGTCTCGGTCATACAATGAAACACCCGTACTTTCACCAGTGCCCATTCTCCAGCACCAAAAACCCCAGTATACTCCCATCCCACACCCTCCCCCTACCTGTGGGTCAGATGATTTCCACATTACTCTCTCTCTACTTTGATCACATTCAATATTTCAACACCAGACCCAACATTATTATTTGAGATTTTACCCCAACACTCAGATCTGCTGAAAAGGCAACAGTAGACAATTTGTGTTCTATTGCTGGTTATGAATAACATATGATGTTGTGTGACTGCAGTAGTGGCCGCACGATTTTGAAATTCTGAAATTTTAACACTTAAATATGGAGGGATTTCTGCCAAAACCTGCTGGGTTCCGAGACTTGCTCCTAAGTCTCTGGGATCATGGCCATTAAGCAGCTTGATCAGGAGCCAGAAAGGCCATTCGTGGGCCATGACTTGGGGTCTCGTTGGGGTGGGGAGGAAAGGACCGGCTCCACCTCCATCCCATGAGGCCCAAAATGTCTCGTCACTGCAGGCCCAGACCTGACTGTCCAATAGCCTCTGGAGGATGACGGCCACCGAGCCACCAAGGGGGAGCAGGTGGAGTGACAAGCCCCTTTCCTCCCTGGGGTGGCCCAGCGACAGTAACGTACTGTGGGATCCGGACGCATTTCTGCCAAAAGCCACTGGGTTTCGAGATTTGCACCCAAGTCTCTGGGATCATGGCCGTTAAGCAGCTTGATCAGGAGTCAGAGAGGCCATTCGTGGGTGATGACTTGGTATCTCGTTGGGGTGGGGAGGACAGGCCCAGCTCCACCCCCATCCCATGAGGTCCAACAAGTTTCGTCACTGCAGGCCCAAGCCTGACTGTCCAGTGGCCTCTGGAGGATGACAGCCACCACGCCGCCAGGGGGCAGCAGGAGGAAGGACAGCACCCTTTCCCCCCTGGGGTGGCCCGGTGACAGTAACCTACTGTGTGGTCCGGATGCATTTCTGCCAAAAGCCGCTGGGTTTCGAGATTTGTTTCTGAGTCTCTGGGATCATGGCCATTAAGCAGCTTGATCAAGAGCCAGAGTAGACTTTTGTGGGCGATGATTTGGGGTCTCGTTGGGGTGGGGAGGACAGGACCGGCTCCACCCCCATCCTGTGAGGCCCAAAATGTCTCGTCACTACAGACCCAGACCTTACTTTCCAATGGCCTCTGGAGGATGATGGCCACCGAGCCACCAAGGGGGAGCAGGTGGAGTGACAAGACCCTTTCCTCCCTGGGGTGACCCGGCGACAGTAATGTACTGTGGGATCCGGACGCATTTCTGCCAAAAGCCACTGGGTTTCAAGATTTGCTCCTAAGTCTCTGGGATCATGGCCGTTAAGCAGCTTGATCAGGAGTCAGAGAGGCCATTCGTGGGTGATGACTTGGTGTCTCGTTGGGTTAGGGAGGACAGGCCCAGCTCCACCCCCATCCCATGAGGCCCCATGTGTCTTGTCACTGGAGGCCCAAACCTGACTGTCCAGTGGCCTCTGAAGGATGACCGCCACTAGGCCACCAGCGGAAACAGGCCAAAGCATGAAGCCTATTCCCACCTGGGTTGGCCCAGCACCGGTAACCTACTGCAGGAACAAGACGCATTTCTGCCAAAAGCATCTGGGTTTCGAGATTTGTTTCTGAGTCTCTGGGATCATGGCCATTAAGCAGTTCAATCAAGAATCAGAGAGGCCATGACTCCAATTATATAGCTGAGCTGAAGGTGGTTTGTGGGTGTATCTCCCACATACCTAACTTTTGGCTGTTTACTTTCTTGGTAAACTTGGCCCCAAGTTTTTAGGGTCTGGCCAAAGGCACAGCAGCAATTTTGGGGTATCTGGAAGTCTGAAGGAGCCATCAGGCTGCTGATGCACTCGCCTCACAGGTACAGATTGACCTGCTGGCGGCACCATACCCCCGAAGAAATTTAATTCTTAATGTATTTCAATGAACTATGTAGCAATAATTGTGTGCATATATATATGTATATATGTGTATATGTGTTTATGCATATACATATACGCACACACATACATATGTACATATATAGCTGTATTAAAAGAGGAACAACGTTTGTGTTAGGAGATTTAGAAGGAAACAAAAAAAGACAATATGTAAGAATTATTATTTCTAGAAGAATTATCTAAGGATTTCTGCAATTTAAGGATAGATAAATTACCCAGATCGAGAAAGTTCAATGAGTTCCACACAAAATAAAGTCAAACAGAGAAACACTAGAAAACACTGTAAATAAAATGTCAGGAATTAGAAATATAGAGAGAATTCTAAAAGCAGTAAGACAGAAGCAAACATTCTCAAACACTGTACAGATCAAACAGAATCAATCAGGAAATAATAGCTTTAAATGAGGATTTGGAAGAGCTAAAGTTACTATAATTTTAGGGGTTCTCTATATTCACGGTGTAATGCACATTTATAACCAATGCACATCAAACATCCTCCAGAATAGACCCTATGCTGGAACAGAGTGTGCAGAGCCAAGATTAATCCCTAAGCATCACCAGATGTTACCCAGAATAAATAAATAAATAAATGGTCCTGATAAAGGTGACAGGATGGAAGTTTGGGAGGAATTTATAACAATAGTGAACAGAAGTTAACAGTGGTAGTGGGGTTGGAGTTTGGACATTATATGTTTAAAATTCACTATCAATAAATTTGTAAATCATGGTTCTTTAAACTTTTTTCTCTCATTTAAAAATTTATCTGACTAGATAAGTTTTAGGAGAGAGAAGGGAACAGTATGACAATAATAATAGGTAGAGAGCTATACCTGATAGCCTTTCAGTATTTGTATTGCAAACCATAAGACCCAGAGAGACAGAGAGAGAGAAAAGTGCCTGCCATAGAGCCAGGCTGGAGGGTACAGGGTAGGGGGTGAAAGGTGATGGGAGCAAAACTATGGACACTGGTGGTGGGAAATGTACACTGGTGGAGGGATGGGTGTCAGAACACTGTATGACTGAAACCTAATTATTCATGAACAGCTTCGTAAAGGTCTATCTCATAGTGATTCAATAAAAAAGTATTTTTAAAAAGTAGCAAAACAAACAAAAATTCCCTTGAACTCTAGATGTAAACCACATGGTTATCTCAAAACAAAAATGCTTAGAGGAGTATCACTGACAACTATTAGTCTTACTTTAGTTAAATTAATATTCAGGGCAGTAAAACCATACTGTATTCCAGAACCTTGGTTTTAAATAAATTTATATTCATACCCAAATGTCTCCATTATAAATTTTTATAGTAAAGTATTTCAGACTGTATATTCAACAGAGTGCTCCATATTATTCTTATTAATTTTCCATAGACATTTGTACAGAAAAACATTATGCATTACTTTAAGTGTTAAGTAGAATTATTGCAGCATGACTTTCCATGGTTGAGTGCACAAGCTTTCTATCTCTTGTAATAAATTAATGATGCATTAAGGTGTCACTAAATGTGCATATTGTGATGGTCTTATAATTTACATATCTTTTAAATCACCAGGTAAAAATCAAGGAAACTAGGGAATAATCTCTTACATTCTTTCCTTATTCTATAAATTCTATAAATTGAATGCAGTTAATATCATACTTGTATTCATTCTAAGTTCCAGAAACGTCTTAATGTCTCAATATCTAAGACTATTTCTCAGAATATTTGGAAACATTGTTAATATACAGAATTATTAGTGATTTCTAAATGATAGCTATGGGAATTTGAAATAAAGCTTGAGGGATGCTCTAAATTTAGCATAGCATATCTGTTATAAAGAAAGACAATCTTTTCAGTGTTCCAGAAAGTAAGCTTTGAGAAGTTAGAAGAAAACAATAATTTTACAATGTTTCTTTTATCTCAGACCTGTTTTTCATGCTGTCATCAAACAATTTCTAGAGCAATAGAATCTCAGCATTTAGAAGGGCCTTACTGCTTCTCTGGTGCAATACTAACAATTGTAGCCTTCCCCTTACTAATGTTCCTCTGTTTCCTGATCACTTTCAGTAATTAGAGCTCACAAAATCCCCATACATTTACATCTGGATTGACTAATCTTTCTCAAGAAAAAACATTATTTGTATTTCAATTCTTTCTCTCCTACATTTTCACAGTCCTTTATGTTCAATCTCAGTGTGGAGTCTTGCTGTGTTAAGTGCTTTTCTTTGTTAAGGGATCATGGCACAGTATCTTTGATTTCTGTTGCCTGAAGTTTTTGCTTCAGAATAGTATTAAAACCAATAGCTTTTCACACAGCCTCACTTGAATTGATAGGATGTTGGTAAGTTAACATGGAGTAACACATTTATATTTTTGTTAGATTTAGAGGATTTTATTAGACTTGGTAACCACCAAGAGTATCCCGCCCACATGGCAGAGCCTGGCAAGCTACCTTTGGCGTATTTGATACACCAAAAACAATAACAATAATGGGCCTCATTCCGCTGACCCTAAAAGAACCCCCAATACACCATTGGTCTATGCTAGCATGCAACAGAGACGAATGAAGTCATTACTGGTGCCTGCTCAAGCAAATTGATGATCAATGGAATGACAAGTGACAAGTGACAAGTGATTAGATTTAGAACATTTATTTTCCACTGTAGCCAGCCTGGCCGAGCCAAGTTCGATTCTTCCGCCTCTCTCGGAGAGCCTGGCAAGCTACCGAGAGTATTCAACGTGCCAAACACAGTAACAAAAAGTCTCACAATGGAGATGTTACTGGGCCTGCTGGAGCAAATCAATGAACAACAGGAGGAGAGACAGGGAAAGATAGCCTAGAAATATAAGCAATATTATGTCTATATTGAAAGAAGAGAAAGTGAGAGTGCATTTAAACTATTTTGAAGGCCAAGAGATAATCTTCTAGTTGTAATCTGCCAAATGAAAAAGGGCAGTGTGACTCACTCAGCATAAGTCCAAAGACCTGAGAAGCTTAAATTGGAAGACAGATAAGTAGACAGGGGGTGTTGATGAATATTTGGGGATCTGAATTCCTAAGAAAGATGGCATATAGACACTCCTCAAAAGGAGAGAGGAAGTTTACCCTCCCTTTACTACTTTGTTCTGTTCTGCTCATACACATTTGATGTTGCCGGGCCACATTGGTGAGATAAACTTATTTTACACTGATTTATACAAACTCATCTTAAAGCATCTTCAGATATACACTCATACATAAATTTTCATTCAATATGCCTAGACCAATAGCACAGCGGTAGGGCGTTTGCCTTGCACGCAGCCAAATATGGCTGACCCGAGTTCGATTCCTCTGCCCCTCACGGAGAGCCTGGCAAGCTACTGAGAGTATCTTGCCCACACAGCAGAGCCTGGCAAGCTACCCGTGACGTATTCGATATGCCAAACACAGTAACAACAAGTGTCACGATGGAGACATTACTGGGCCCACTCGAGCAAATCGATGCCTAGACTCAAGTCCATTGAAGTTGACACATAAAATTATCCATCACAATGTGGAATAAAACCTTTGCAGACTGGTCCAGGCATTCTTATAATGGGGTCAGGCGGGTTCCTCTTTCTACCTTAAGGCAAAGCAGACCATGGCCACAGAAATAGCTTCAGACATAGTTGAAAGGATAAGGGACACATCTAATCTCAAACAGAAGGACAAACAGATGAACTTCCCAGGTGGGACAAGCCTATGGGCTTAGAACACTGGGGTATTTTCTGAAAGGGGAAAGCCTGAATAGCCCCTGCCCTCAGCACACAACCCACTAGAAAACCCAGCAGCCCCCATCTCCCACCCCGCTCACACCTCCATCTTACCTGCAGATAAATGGCTCAGGACAGCATCTACAAAACAATGTGATGCTGCCAAATCTTTCCAGGTAGACTTCTTGGACTGAGAATTTAAGCAACCTACATTCATATCTGACAGAAATGTGATAGAAATGGCCTAGGGACACAAGTGAACCTCAACAAAGAGCAAAGTCGCCAAATTGTTTCATAACCATAGCTATTGGAACATGCATATATGTATATATACACACATGCAGCCAAGCAATACCTCCAAATTTCATAGTACAGTCAACCCAATAGGATCACAGCAAATCTGATGGGAAAGGGTCATAGAAAACCTCAGAGCTCAATGAACCTAACACAGAAGGCTCAACTAGCACTAAATAGCACCGTAGATCCTTAGACAAGACTTTAGTAACATTATTGTGAGATATACTAAGAATCACAGATTGGCTATAATCAATCTAAAGTTTGATAATCCTATTTGCCTTTGTGTTGTAACAAACAATATGAAGTAAATTTTTACCTGTAAAGGAAAAGGCAGGAATAGTGTAGTTTATTGATTTATATTTAAAATAAACTATAATTAAAATATATTTATATTTAAAAATAAACTATAATTCATTATCTACTTTATAACTAGTTATGTGTTGGGGTGTTGAGGAGAAAACAGGGTCAATAGACTGATAGAAACAAGCTTTGAAAAATTTTAATTCAAATTGACATTCTATATATAAATATATATATACATATATATATGTTTGCTTTTTGGGTCACACCTAGCAATGCACAGGGGTTACTCCTGGATCATGCACTCAGGAATTACTCCTGGCAGTTCTCAGGAAACCATATGGGGTGCTGGGAATCAAATTCAGGTCGGCCACGTGCAAGGCAAATGCCCTATCCGCTGTGCTATTGCTCCAGCTTCGCCAGCAATATTTTTAAACAAGAAAACTAAATCTTATTTGAAAAGATCCGAAGATTTGCCTGTCTGGCAGTTTTCCAGCTTTTCATTTTGAATCAATGTATACTGTGACAGTTCAGATGTTTTTATTGCTAGGTGAAAACTGATTATCTAATGTATAAGATGTAAAGAAACTTATTAGAAGAATTTGTGATGACACGCAGGCGGGATGCAGTACAACCTACAGCTGTGAGAAAGCTCACCTTGAAGGCCAAGGCGGAATGATTTCAGAAACCCCACAAACCTCTAAGACAGATTTTAGTGACTTTGGCCCTACCTTCAGCATGCAAACACACAATGGCAGCAAGCTGGAGCTGTGCTGACACACTGTCCTCCCGTTGTTCATCGATTTGCTCTAGCAGGCCCAGTAACGTCTCCATTTTTTTGATACTTGTTGTTACTGAATTTGGCATATTGAACATGTCACGGGTAGCTTGCCAGGCTCTGTCTCGCGGGCGAGATACTCTTGGTAGCTTGCCGGGCTCTCCGAGAGGGGCGGAGGAATCGAACCCGGCTTGGCTGGACTGGCTGCACACAAGGCAAATGCCTTACTGCTGTGCTATCACTCCAGCCCAGTGTGCTGATACACCTTGCACAAATAGGTAATGTTGCTAATAAACCACTGAAACTGTGCTGCTGCAGGGAGGAGGGAGAGTAGAGGGTACAAAGGTAGTGACAGAGAGAAATGTTGCCTTGGAGCTTTCCTATATCTCGCCTTTGGGATCACTCCGCCTGGGTCCAGACCCCGCCTAGTGTCCTGACGCGAAGTGAAAGCCCCCTGAGAAGCTGGTCTGGAAAGGGGATAACATGGTCAAAGATAAAATAATATTGCCCAACAAAACCAGATTACATATTGGGCGGGATGAAACATAGAGTAGATGATACAGTGGATCATTGATAAAGAAAAAGCTCACATTTTGGTGCTGGGTGTGGTGTTAGAACAGTTAATGAATGAAACATTAACATTTCTAGAACTATAAGTAAGCAAGGTGTCTCAATAATAAACAGGGAGAGGTTTATCCAATAAATAACTGAATTATAAAGATATCAACTCTAAATAATTTAAACATGTTTAAGAAAAAGAATATTATTCTTTTATATATTGGATTCATTTCTTTGTAATGGAGAAAATTATAGCCTTAAATCCACTAAGAATGTAGCTAATATTTATTAAGAGCTGATATGTCATGAACTTTTTAAAATATATTTCAAAGACATTGATTATTTTAATCATCAAATGAAACTTTGAGTTTTGTTTTATCATTGTTTTTCTATTTTTGGTCTTGTAAGAATAAATTATAGAAAATTTCCTTGCTCTATGATCAAAAGCAGTAGATGTGATACTCATAGTCAAACTCTAATCTGAGTCCTGTCTCTAACCAACATATACACTGCTATACAAAGAAGAAAACCGGCTGGAGGGCCCCACAGCTCCTGGAGAATGTTCTGGGCCCCAACCAGAGCCGATATCGCCGGGAGGTCCCAGATGGGGTAGGTGCTACTGTCCCGCCTTCTCCAGATGGAATCCCGGGGACCACAAGCTTCTATAAGCATGGCTCTGGCAGGTGGGTACCAGGACATTTTTTCCGAATCGCTCGGCCACTTTCGCAGCTGTGCGACATTTCCTTATATGCAAAGTGATCAATGGAAAGTAAATCATCCAACGTTTCTCCCTGAAAATCAGGCTTGAATGGTGGTGAGAAAATCTGAGCGAAAGATAATGCCAAACTGAAATGCATCTGGACTGTGTATTTAACTATGTTGCTATGCCACCCTGGGAGGGTGTCTGTCCCTCCTCTTGTCCCCCTCGATGGTGGCGACATGGTGTCCTGCATTTTTTAGAGCCTAATGAACAGCCAGGTATGTGACTGCATTGACGAGGCATTGGGGCTTTATGGGATGGGGGGTGGAATCAGCCCTGTTCCTCACCATGACAATGCTCTGGGTTGCCACTCTCAAATGCCTCCTCCGGCTTCTGACCAACCATGAACCCAGAGGTACACATACTAATCTCGGTACCCAGGGTCTTCTGGCAGTAATCCCTCTAGGTTTTTTACTAGAATATTAGAATTCCAAATTCGTGTGGCCGCTATTGTGGCCACACAACCTAATATGCTCTTCATAATCAACACTAGAAAACAAATTTTCTAATGATATCTTTGTGGCAGGTCTGAATTTTGGGGAAAAGTCCAAATAACAGTGGTGGGTCTTTTGTCATAATATTGAATGTGATCAATGTAGAGAGAGAGAAAGTGGAAATCTGCCACACGGGTGGGAGGTGGGTGGGAGGGGGGGTTATACTGGGTTTCTTGGTGGTGGAAAATGTGCACTGGTGAAGGGACGGGTGTTTGATCATTGTATGACTGACCAAGACTTGAACTGAAAGTCTTTGTTACTGTTCTCGCATTGATTCAACAAATTTTTAAAAAAGTGAAAAAAATAGTACTTAATAGTCTCTCTTACTCAGTGAAACACATAATAGTCCTCAGGTTGATGGAAAGGTGTAGTTAAGATGGAACTTCAAGGTCCTCCACGAAATCATGCCAGGAAACAGTGGCTCACCTCACTGTCAAATCAGTCAGATGGTTGTTTGTTGTGCACCTTAATGGTTATTCACTTTCTTGAAGGTCAACCTATCCTATATTTACATATAACAGGCTAACAAATGATTAATATTTATAGCTACATATGTAATAAAGAAAATAAAATTTGTTAACAATTTCACATTGTTTACCATTCAAAAATTCACACAGAACAATGATTGTAATTTATTTAGAATTTATTTTATATTTTGCACTGACCATTGCATTATTTCTGTTATGCCATTAAAATGCGGGATCAGTAATTTCCTAATAAGCAAACAAACTTCCCGAGCTGTTTAATGACTTCAGCAGTATCCCAAGTAAGATATTTATATAGTGTTAGGGTCCGAGAATGGTAGATTCCCCCCCGCCCCATGTTGCACAAAGTGTGCAGTCAGTAATGCAAGCCACACACAAGGTTTATTCAAGCCAGCCAGCTGGGGTCGAGCCGTCAGGAACGTAGGCCAAGTAAAGACCCTGTATCAAAGAAAACTTCTAATCTCATAGTTACTGTTTGCACTTCTGTGGGTTACACTTCAGAGAAAAACCAGGTTGCCCAGAGGTTCCATCTCACTTATCCCGGGTTGTTCAAGTGGTTTCTCACCCTTCTTCTCAAGCCTAGATATACTCGAAAGATAGTGATTACAAAAGAAAGAGCAAGTTTGCAACTTTGCTCTATCTTCTCCTTCCTGCCCAGGTGCTTCAGAAGGGTGGGTGTGGGCATCTATTACAGCAAGCTGTGGGGGCTTCTTGGACCTTGGATCCTCCTTAGCCAATAACTTAAGTTTTTAAGTATTTTTCATTTAAAAGTAACAGCTATTTTTGCATTACTAGTGTATGTAAATTATCACTTGATCTTGCTTCACAATATAACTACTCACATTTGTTTCACTCTAACGTCTATCAGTTATCACATCTTTGTTCTAAAACTGCTCATTTCTAAAAATAATATCAAAGAATCTCTCATTGTATCAATGTTATTTTTAAAATGTTGAGAATATTGAACTCCCGTTTTTCTTCTATATGAAATCAATAATTATTAGACTATACAGTATCTAGATTCTTCATTTTTCTCATGCAGATAATCTATGGCATGAGAAAATAGTTCTACTTTTTAAAACTTTTCTGTTTGGGGGCCATACCTGGCTGTGCCATGGCTTGCTCCTAGATCTGTGCTCAGGGATCAGTCTTAGCAGAACACAGGGTATCATCAAGAGTGCTGAGGTGTTGGTGTCCAACCATATCATAAAAATGAGTCCTTGGATGCTGCCCTGCAAGCAGGAAGCAGAACCAGGACCCCACATTGGGTGAGCCTAAGCTTGAGAGTCTGATTGATATGGAAAAGGTAAAACTAACCCTCTATGGCCAGCAAATTCCTGCAGTGCAAAGCAGCTGCTTCCCCTTCTCATGTATTTCAGACCTAGCTAAACTTTAGCTGTAAAACATCCTCTCCTGTTTATCACAGATTCCAGGGCACCTATGTAATTGATTATGATTTTGTTTCTGTAACTGACCATGTTTCTCTTCTTGTAACTAAGTTTTCTTCCTGTACTTGATCATATGTATTTGTTATTTCCTGTTCTTTATTCCTTCCACACTGTTGGATTTCACTGCTGATTCTTCTTACTTTTGAATTTCATTGGACTTGATTATAATAAGCCAGCAAATGAAAGGAGGCTGAGAAGCGTGCTCTTGGTCAGAAGACCTGAGCAAGTCTGTGATCCTCCGTGACCCATAATTTATTTCCAGTCCTTGTCTCAATGCCTCAGACCACCTAACCTAACGTTGGTGCAACACTGATGATTAAATGTGGTTGGCCACATGTAAGGCAAGCGCCACACACATTGTATTCTTTCCAGCCAGACTAGTTCTACTTTCATATAAGTCGAATAGCGATATTATAATAGTATGTATGTGTGTTTTATTTCAGTTTAATTCTCCCATTTCATGGTCAATCTTACTGGTAATTTTACTTTTCCTTTTTCCTTAAAAACTTCAAGATCTTATTGGATATTAAAAGTATCATACAAAATGCTGTTAAAATAGCAAGAGAACCTGACTATTAGTTCCTAATGTTCAACACTTAAAGCTATATTTAATATTTTAAGAAAGTATACCACTTTTCAGAAATGTCAACTAATCACCGCTGAAATGCCACCCCTTCCTCTTAAAACTATAATAAAATCAGCAATGTGTAATGAACCATGATAAATGACAAGCTATATCCATTAGCAAAACAGAAAATGAATTAAATGCTATTTTGACTTGTTGTACTAATGGAGAAAGCTAGTGCCTTTCTGATCATACATCTTACTCAAAGTGTATCTTCAGTCTCTGTCATCAGTATTAAGCAACTGAAACATTAAGCCCTTGTGGCTCTTTTAGTGAAAAGACCTAGTATGGTCAAAGTCAATGAAGGTAAAAAGTTCTTATGATATAGAGGTTTTAATACTGTAGTTAATAGCTTGGCTAAAGCATCATTTTATTTTTTATGGTAGCAATGCATGCTTCCTGTTTCATTCAATTTAGTTATCTAGCATTTTAGGTATGATTCATTCCATCATACTTACCCGTTTTTCAGAATTAATAACTATTCATAATCATAGTATTTCATCATTGAGGTTAAAATCATTCTCTGAAGTTACATATTCTCCCTGCTGATAGTAAAATATTCCACTATGTACATTTTAGTACTTTGTCCATTATGTTTATAATTACATCAGAGAAATTATTTTCATCATCTTCATATGAGGTCCTTTTACCCTTTAATACTATAATATACATTTTATATACAAATATGTAATGCATTTTCTTCCATAATTATCACATATAATATTAGATTTCAGTTACTTTATTGTGAAAGCAGAATCATTTTTGTATGTTTATCTTTCTAAGCTCTTTTGTAACTTCTTTTTTCAGAAAAACAAATTACATGTTTTCCTGGGTAAAAAGTGAATAAATAAATGACTATTTACTAAATATTTTTATATTAGATAGCCACTTATATAACAATGAAATTGGATCACTTTTTACACATCATCCAGAAACTTTACTTAGTGTATATTAAGTAAAGTTAGTTATCAGATCTGACTTCATTATCAGATTAAAAAATGAAATAATTGACAAAATTTATGCAAGACACTCTATGATGTTGGCTTCTGTGATACGTGGACGATTTCAGGTTCCTTACCAAAGAATATAAAAAGAGAAATAAACAAACCCAAAATTTTCTGAACAATAATGGTAAGGTTATAAAAAAGGAAAAGACATCCTACTGAATGAGAGAAAATATCCCTATACCATACAAGGCTAACATCTAAACTGTATAAGGAATTGATAAAACTTATCACTATGGGCACCAGAGAGATAGTTCAAGTGGTAGGGTAGCATTAGTCTTGTAAAAGATTGATCTGTGTTGATTCACTGCAATCCCATGTGTTGTACCCAAGCACATGTGACACCCACATCTCCCCTTTTGAGATGTGCACTTTCATCATTTCATATCTGATACTGGGATATGTACTGGAGCTCTCTCCACCTTTGGAGAGGCCCATGTTCCCTCTTAAGCTCGCTACTCTCTCTCATTCCCTCCCTTCTTCCCCTTCCTCAGAAAACCTTTAAATTTGTTTTTATTTCCCTGCTCTTCTCCTTTTGAAATTCTTTCCTGTGAGGAAAACAAGGACCCAACAGACCTGGTTAAGGTTCAGGACCAGCTTTGCTTTCTGCAAAGTTCAGTTCCTTATTCCAGCCTAAATTCATGGCTCCCTGAGAAATTGGATGGTGGAGATTAACTCTTGTGCCATGCAGAACAAGTGGACATAAGATATAGCTTGATGGCTACCTAGTTGGTGTGGCAGGACTTGAGGTCTTTGCTGTGAATGGAGTTCATCACAGACTTTATCAATCCTGGACTTCCCAGCTAGTCTCAGGTTGGCAAAGGTAGACAGAGAGAAAGTGGCTTTCTCACTCCTCTAAGCTTCACCTAAGTCACCCCAGGGATCCATTGCATCAATAGTTTTTATTTAAGTTGATCTATTTTTTTTAAGTAAAAACCGGTTTTATTTGGAAGTTTGGAAGAAAGGAGAGAGAGGCAGAGAGAAATACAGAAAGAGAGAGAAGTATGTTTAAGAAAGTATGCAGGCTTCTCAAGATAGGAGAGGAAGCCCCCAGTACACATCCCAACATTAAAGTAGAAAAGTGTGCAAGTACACATCTCAAGAGAGGAAATGTGCCTATCACAGTTGCTCGGGTATCACATCCACTCAGCAACAAGAGATGGGTACAGGAAGTGGTTGGCACAGGCAGCATTAGCACAGTTCAAGCTAGCTTTTACAGGGCTTCTCCTAAACTATCCCCCGATGACACTTTCTACCTAGATAAGATTCCATTGCTAAGGTGGTTGCCAAGGGGAAGAGTGAGAAGCAATTGATGATCTTTGACATTCCTCTCTTGGCCTTTCTCCTACTGGAGCTTCTATCAAAAGCCTTCTCTAGGTCTGTGTTGGTGCCAGGTAAAACTCTTTTAAGGCCTTAGTTCTTGTGTTTACAAGGTGTGTCCTGACAGCCTTAGTGATAGTTGGTTTTATGACTTTCCCAAATGTATTGCCATGGAGGTTCATTTTCCCCTATCTGCCTGCCTGCTTCATATTGCCCTCTAGAGATCTCAGCACCTTAAATCTTTAAGGAAAAGTGGGTTAAGGCCCATGTTCTGGAGCGTCATTAAGTTGACATAAAGACCCTACCTGTATAAGGGGTGAAACCTCATGGTACCTTAGCTTTAATGGGGCCCAGGCAATGATTCACTGGATTTCATTGTTGTCAGTTTGAAAGTCTGAAAACAGGAAAAAAATATGATTATGACTGGAGGAGTAAATGACCTTTTCTCTATCCTCGGGAGGGCAGAGTGATTTTCTGTTTTTGAAAACATTCTCTGGGATGGTCAGATAGAAGTTAAAACAAGAAAGACCAAAGAATAGCTCTATACCTATTCCTCTGACTATAAGGATGAAAAGTAATAATTTCTTAACAATGAGTCTGTTTAATAGACAACGACTTATTGTCTAGATTCTCTAATGGACATAGAAACACTGGGCCATTCACTTACATTGGACCTATGAATGCAATAGTTATGTGTACCTAGGTTGAGAAGTCAACATGACGAATGATCTGGCACCTGAGTTGCGCAGGAGGAAGAGAGTAGCTTGGAACGCCTTCAAGAGCATCGAGGAAATAGCTAAGCGGATGAAGAACCTCAGGCTCCTGGCACATCTCTTCGATTCCACTGTTCTTCCTGCATTAACATACACCTCAGATACCTGGGTCATACGAAAACAGGATGAGAACTCTATTCAGTCTCCCAAAGAGGAATCGAAAGACCTATGCTTGGAGTATCACATTTCACTCAAATGAGAGAAAGAAACCATAGTTCTGACCTCCGTAGATGGTCAAGAATCAGGGACGCTGTATCGTTTGCCAAGGCATCAAAAATCAGGTGGACCGGACAAGTAATGAGATTTGGAGATGAAGGCTGGACTAGAGCTGTTACTGACTGAATTTCAGGGGACGTCAAAAGACCGTGTGGCTGCCCACCTACAAGATGGTCAGACTTCTTTGTCAAGACCCTGAACGATCAGTTTGAGGCTCTTTGTGTTCCTAGAACAAACAGACGTCACTGGGCTACACTAGCACACGGAAGGACAAATGGAGATGTTACTGGCTCTTGCTCGAGCAAATCGATGATTAACGGGAAGTCAAGTGATCAAGTGATCCAGCCATGCTCAGGACTTTCTTAGGATTTGCAAAGTGTTATGATTTGCTCAGGATTTCTGAAAATCATATTTTTCTTAGGGAAAACACCCATTCTGATTAATAAACTTATTAAATTATAATTAATATTTGGGCTGGAGCGATAGCACAGCGGGTAGGGCATTTGCCTTGCACGCAGCCAACATGGCCGACCCGAGTTCGATTCCTCCGCCCCTCTCGGAGAGCCCGGCAAGCTACCGAGAGTATTCGATATGCCAGACACGGTAACAACAAAGTCTCCAATGGAGACGTTACTGGGCCCGCTCGAGCAAATCGATTATCAACGGGAGGGCCTTTACTTTACTTACTTTTATTATTTGCTCGAGCGGGCCCAGTAACGTCTCCATTGGAGACCTTGTTGTTACTGTGTCTGGCATATCGAATACTCTCGGTAGCTTGCCGGGCTCTCCGAGAGGGGCGGAGGAATCGAACTCGGGTCGGCCATGTTGGCCGCTTGTAAGGCGAACGCCCTACCCGCTGTGCTATCGCTTTAAAATACCACCTAGGGTTCTATCTTTACTAACCTCTTTATTCATCAGAAATGCACAGATTGTCATTAAGAAGTCAGTAATTTCCCTCTGAGATAAGATTTGAGAGCGTGCATCATGTGGGGAAAACTAGGATTGATCTGTATGGGTCAGTTTGCAATGTCTTTCTTATATTTGTCTTGAAATTCATATATCAAATCATCAAACGATACTAATTTTATCTAACTTTATTCTAAAGCTTTTTACTCCTTTCTTTTCCTTTTATTTTGGTTGTTGTTTCCTAAATTTCTAAACAGCAATCTGAATTACATATGCTATGTTTTTTACTAAATTTTACACCAAAAACCAGAAATGTGTTTTAAGTGATAGAACGAATGTCATTTTATGTGTCCACTTCAGGGTTTTTTTACACTGCTTAATTCCAATATAGTCCGCCATGTCTGCAAACACAGCACTATTTTGTGACCTCTATAAAAATTTGCCAGACACAGTAACAACAAAGTCTCCAATGGAGACGTTACTGGGCCCGCTCGAGCAAATCGACGATCAACGGGAGGGCCTTTACCTTTACCTTACCATATTAATATATATTTTAATTATATTTTCCATAAATTTAAGTTAAAAGGGACACTTTGTGTACTCTTGTTATAAGAACACACATTAATTTGTTTTATAAAATTATATCTGATGTTCAGCACCTAATGATGTTCAGCTGGACTTCTCAGGGATAGTAGCACTGTCCTCCCATTGTTCATCGATTTGCTTGAGTAAGCCCAGTAATGTCTCCATTGTGAAACTTGTTACTGTATTTGACATATCGAATATGTCACAGGGAGCTTGCCAGGCTTTGCCATGCGGGTGAGATACTCTCGGTAGATTGTTGGGCTCTCTGAGAGGGGTGGAGGAATCGAACCTGGGTTGGCCCCATCGGCAGCGTGTAAGAAAAACATCCGACCTGCTGTGCTATCACTCCAACCCTTCTCTAAGATAATTATGATAGTTCTTATACTAGTACAAAATAATTAATTCTAGTACAAAGATGTAAAATAGACAGACATGATCCTTATCACCAGCCACTATTATTGGTACCTTGCTCACCATGCCGACAAAAATAGAATTTGGGGACTGGAGAGAACATACAGTGGGCAGGGCTCTTGCTTTGCACATGGCCTATGCGGAATCAGTTCAAGGACTAAGTCCTACCAGGAGTGATATCTGAGTGCAGAGTCAAAAGTAAGCTCTGAGCACCGCCTGACTAGATCCAAAACTGTAAAAAAGTATTTAGAGTAACATCCTTCATACATTTAGCTTCAAATCCATTACTGAAGCACTAATGTAAATAGGTGAGGAGATAGTTTGGGCCCCAAAGATAAACAGGAGAGTGAAGATGTATGAAAATTACAGCCTTCTTATCTCACTACTATTTCCCGTTTTTGTAACTTATTGCTCATCACTAATTCTCTTTTATCAGAATTTAGGTCCTGGAGATTACACAAAGTATACTATTCAGCAGTGATTTACAATTTTCTAACAATGCTGTTACCAAGGAGAAACGTTTCCCCCTAGCATTTTCTTTTTCACTTGCATAGATAGTCCAAGATATAATATTTTTTCACCCAGTTTTTTTAAAAAATCACCTAGAGCTGAATAATGACTTTTCAAGAGAGAATGACTTCTGTAGAAATTAAGCACTGACCCAGTATGCCTGTGTACAAAATCTAACTTTTCCACTTAGGTAGTTCTTTTACTTCTCTTCCTTCAGTTCCCAGTACTCCCCAATATCATTTACAATTAATCCACAAGATCATCATTCAGAAAACACAAGGTAATTTTATTTTAATATATTTAAGATGTAGCACTGTAGCACTGTTTTCCCGTTGTTCATCGATTTGCTCGAGTGGGCCCAGTAACGTCTCCATTGTGAGACTTCTTGTTACTGTGTTTGGCATATCGAATATGTCACGGGGAGCTTGACAGGCTTTTGCTGAGCGGGTGAGATACTCTCAGTAGCTTGCCGGGCTCTCCCAGAGGGGCGAAGAAATCGAACTCGGGTTGGCCATGTCAGCCACGTGCAAGGCAAATGCCCTACTGCTGTGCTATCGATCCAGCCCATATTTAATATAAATAAAATATTAACTTTATATTATTGATATATAAAATTACTACACCTTTCCAACACTGCAGTTCTCAGGACCACTGCCTTTGTGCCTGGTCTTCTTCAGGCTCCTTTCCCCACACTGTTTTGTAATGTTTTGGTTTCTATATTATAATACCCAGGGTTGGTCATTGTATAGTACAGTCTATTGTTTTGTTTTGAGTCTCTGTAGTCCACAGATGAGTATGATCATCTGATATTTGTGCTCATTTGACTGACTTTGTTGAACATAGTATCTTTCAATACCATTCATGTTTTAATAGATGGTATGATTTCATCTTATTTTACACAAAATACTGACCCATTCACATGTAGTTAGTCATAAACATTGTTTGTATACCAATAATTTGACTCCAGGGATTAAGGTCACGGTCACGGTCTCCCGTTGTTCATCGATTTGCTCGAGCGTGCCCAGTAACGTCTCCATCATGAGACTTCTTGTTACTGTGTTTGGCATATCAAGTACGTCATGGGGAGCTTGCCAGACTCTGCCATGCGGGTGAGATACTCTCGGTAGCTTGCCGGGCTCTCCGAGAGGGGTGGAGGAATCGAACTCGGGTTGGCCATGTTGGCTACGTGCAAGGCAAACGCCCTACCGCTGTGCTATCTCTCCAGCCCGACTCCAGGGATAAGGGCAATAAAAACAATGATAAACAAACTGTACTTCATCTAATTAAAACTATTTTTTCATGGAAAAAGAAACTTGAGCTAAAATTTAAAAAGCCCTACTGAATGGGAAAATATTTGCACACAATCCATCAATGAGGTAATAATTAAAACATGTAAAGTACATACAAAGTACAATATCAAAAATTCCAATTACTACATCTAAAAAGGAGGAGTGGAGATGAACAGACACATTGTCAGAGAGAATGTATATATTTACATTCGCTAGAAAAACATGCAAATTGTTACAGTTTTCTTATTATGGAATTGTTGATATTAGGGAAATTTAAATCGAACATCAATGAATTATCATCTCAGACAAGTGACAATGGCACATTTCAAAAAGTTTAGAAAATACATTGTTAGCAGGGATGAAAGAAACCGTAATCCACTCCTGGTGGGAATGTCGTTTGTTTTGAACTCAGGGGAAAGCAGTATTGAGATTCTCAAAAGTGTAAGAGTAGAATTCCCCTGTGATCCATTGATTTTAATTCTCATTAACCATCCTCCCCCAAAACAAAATTATTACTTTGAAAAGATATATGAACAGCACATACAGAAAGAAATGTATAATAATATCTAAAATATAGTAGACATTCATTTGAATAAGTAAATGTATGGTGCATAGTTACCTGTTGCAAATATTTATTTATTTTATTCTCATTACTTTATAATATAAAATTTGAATATAATGGTTAGGATAAACTTCTACTTTTTTTTTTAGAAAATTCAGTTTTGTGATAGTTGTACAACTCAGATATTATGAAATTTTAGAGAAAGAAAGACATATTTTAGAGAAAGAATATCAAATAGTCTGAAATTAATCAACTTAAAATTGGTTGAAATAATAATCAGTACACTCTGACCTCATTAATGTGAAAATATATATCCTTATATTTATCAAGTATACAAATCTTTATCTATACTAAAATATTTTGACTTCAGAAATGATTTTGTAAACTATAATTATGACTATTTTGCCTATGTTTAACTCAACACAAAACTCATTCAGATTTATAATAAATTTCAAGATTAGGGACTTATGAGCTCATCTTGAATCATCTTCCAAAAATGTTATATTCTCTATTGTTCATAGATTTCAAATGGCCCTAGAAATTAATTTATCCTATTGAACAGATGGTGCATACCAGTCAATAGAAAAGACTTTACAATTTGACATTCTTGATAAAACATCCTTTTCAATTTTTACATTCTCTGATAAAGTTACTTTTATCATCAGCTCTTCACAAAATCATAAAGATTAAAATTAAAAGTATGAGGAGTTTACTAAGGGCATAAAGTACTGGAGAGTATCCAAAAGGTGTTGGACATGTTCACATCCACACAAGGTTATCCCAAAATATATAATTGTAAACTCGTACCACTTCTTCTAAATATAAACACACATACTTTTCTTTTAAAATAGTTTTATTTTAGTTGATGTTATCAGTTCTGTGAAGCAGTTTGTTCTCTTCATTGTTATTTCATTGTTACTCACATATTGTACCAGTACAGGAAAAGCAATTTTTCCTTTTGATATATAATCTTCCTGAACTCTGAGCATTGTACATTTCTACATGACCAAAGTTTGCTAAAGGTTCTACCTGTGTGTGTGTGTGTGTGTGTTTTACATCATGTAATAATAACTAGTAAAAGCAGACATCTGCCAACATTAATGGTGGTCATACCTCATTGGTGTTCCAACTGCTCACAGTCTGATTCAGCCTGCCACCCCAAACTCTAGCCAGCTGTCAAAACAGCCACAGCTGCCATCTTATTTACTGCCATAAGGTTTCTTGGCATTGTAGTTTTAGGCACTGCTGAGATGGTGCCTCTTACTGGCTGTAAAACTTAGAGGGATGAAAGTCTGAGAGGAATCCACATGTATGCAACATGTTTAAACCATCTGATAGTAGTGAAGTCTCTTAGGTTGTTTTTTTGTTGAATGATAGGATTGGACGCGTCACAGTGGGCCCTCCAGAATTCCTGTAAAAGGTTTTTTTTTCTAATTGAATATGCTGATTTTAACAGGGAAAATCACTTGGGCCATGATATTTGTTCAAAATGAAACAAATGTTTTAAAATAACTGACCTGACAAGAAAGATGGTCGCCATTGTGGATAGATGTATTTTCATTCCTATGAGAAGAGATAAAAATTGTTCTTCCTTTAACTGTTGTGGCAAAGCTTTTACACTTGTCCTTTTACTTCTCATGAACCAGGTTTCTTAATGATTTCTGATCTAAACATTGAACCATTATATGGGCACTGCATTTTCTTCCATGTTTTAATATATACACAGGGATATAAGATATAGTCTCAGTTTGTTTAAGTTATCCATATACAACATTTTGCGATTGTTATGTTGGGGGTAGGTGGTAGGGCTGTGCCCCTTCGAAGGTCAAGTTAATTTGAACTATGGGGATAGCCTCGGGCAAGATTTGTGGTTAGGTTCTTGGGGGTTATGGGTGTTAACTTTTTTGTTATTATTTCAGAACAATGAAATTTAGTGTATAGAGATTATTCACTGTCTGTATCACTGTCTTCCTATTGTTCATCGATTGCCTCGAGCAGGCCCCAGTAACATGTCCTTCGTCCTAGCCCTGAGATTTTATAAAAGTGCCACATTCGAGGCTCTTTCAGGGTCAGGAGAATGAGACCCATCATTGTTACTGGTTTTTGGCATATTGAAAACGCCACGGGGAGTTTTCCAGACTCTGCCGTATGGGCAGGATACTTTTGGTAGCCTGCCAGGTTCTCCAGAGTAAAAACTAGATAATAAAATGTGCATTCATGGCCGTGTGCTTCCAGGAGTAGGGTTTTATAGTCTCTGGGTCTTGGTCATTGATAGGATTACACGGCGCCGGGGGCAGTGTAGAGTTTATTATACACTAATAACAATTAGTGTATCAGTAGAAATTTTCTACTTTGGACCTTACTAGATATCAGGAATTAGGGTTAGGATTAGAATCGCGGATAGGGTTAGGGATGTGGAGGGTATCACTTAATCACTTAATCACTTAACTTCCCGTTAGTCCTTGATTTGCTCGAGCGGGCGCCAGTAACGTCTCCATTTGTCCCTGTCGCGTGCTAGTGTAGCCCAATGGCATCTGTTCGCTCCGGGAACATGAAGGGCCTCAAACCGATCGTTCATGATCTTGATGAAGAAGTCTGACCATCTGGTAGGTGGGCGGCCACGCGGTCTTTTGACATCCCGTGGAATCCAGTCGGTAACAGCTCTAGTCCAGTGGTCGTCTTTTAAATCTCATTACGTGACCAGCCCATCTGATTTTCGACACCTTGGCAAATGAGACAGAGTCCCTGATTCTTGATCGTCGACAGATGTCAGGACTCCGGATTCTTTCTCTCATTTGAGTGAAACGTGATATTCCAAGCATAGCTCTTTCTATTCTTCTTTGGGAGACCTGAATAGCATTCTCATCCTGTTTGCATAGGGCCCAGGTCTCTGAGGCATATGTTAATGCAGGAAGAACAGTGGAATCAAAGAGATGTGCCCGGAGCCGGAGGTTCTTCGTCCTCTTAGCTATTTCTTCGACGTTCTTGAAGGCGTTCCAAGCCGCTCTCTTCCTCCTGCGCAGCTCGGGTGCCAGGTCATTTGTCATGTTGACCTCTCGACCTAGGTACACATAGCTGTTGCATTTGGAGATGGTCGTTCCATTGAGAGCGAATGGGGCGTCAGGAACGAGGCTGTTTCTCATAAACATTGTCTTCGTAAGATTCAGCTGTAGTCCTACCTTTCCACACTCACGGTCAAAGTCGGCCAGCATTTGTGCCGCTTGGCTGATGTTTGGTGTTATTAAAACAATGTCATCAGCAAAGCGGAGGTGGTGTAGTTGCCGACCATCTATCTTCACTCCCATTCCTTCCCATTCCAGTCATTGCATGATGTTCTCGAGGGTGGCACTGAAGAGTTTCAGTGAAATGGTATCACCCTGCCGCACCCCTCTCTTGACATCAACGATCACTTCTTTATAGAATGGTGAGATCCTGGTAGTGAATCCGCAATACAGCTCACGGAGGATCCTGATGTATTGGGCTTGAATGCCCTGATTGGCTAGGGCTTCAATGATCGCTTCCGTCTCAACAGAATCAAAGGCCTTCTTTAAATCAATGAACATTAAACAGAGCGGCATCTTGAACTCCCGAGAAACCTCAATGAGCTTGGTTACCGTGTGGATATGGTCGATGGTGCTGAATCCTTTGCAGAACCCAGCTTGCTCGCATGGTTGTCCTTCATCGAGTGTTCTGCCAATCCTATTTAGGATGACTCGAGTGAACAACTTGTAGATGACAGACAATAGTCAGATTGTATTGATGAGTACTGACGGCAGGTTTTTCAGGTGTTCAGGTCTGATCTTGTCTGGGCCGGGTGGGCCGGGTGCTGTTTGTTTCTTTACCGACGAAATGGCGTGTCTGATTTCGGAAGGGATAACGTTGGGAGCGACATATCCATCCTGTGGAATTTGGTATGTCCGCAAGTGGACATGGCTGTCGAAGAGATTTGAGTAGAAGTCATGGATAATCTTCTCCATTGCCATTCTGGAGGATGTGATGGATCCATCAGGATGTCGGAGGGCAGTCATCTTGGTCTTGTAGTTGGCGAAGGACAGGCGGGCGTTACGAATACTTTTCCTGGCTTCTGCTGCATCTACCAGTACTTCTGCTCTTCCTTCTCTGAGGTCTTCCTTGATCGCATCTCTGCACTGCTTTGCGAGCTCGGACGTTAGTTTGCGGTTGCCCGAGGCATGTGCCAAACCACGCTGGCGAATTAGCTCAAGGGTTTTCGAAGATAGGTGATTTTTTGTGGCTATCTCTCTCTTGGTGTTCCTCGCACATTCATGGAGGTGCTGAACCAGTCGATCGTATTCCTCGTCAATGTTGTCAATAATGGTATCTTCCCATGTTGCCGCAATGGTACCAAAGAGTTCCCAGTTGTTGGCCATTCTGGGAGTTCTCTTTTTGAACTTTGCAGCCCTTTCTCCCCGCTCTGTGAAGTAGAATTTTGCACGAAGGACACGGTGGTCCGATCCCGTTCGAAATTTTGGGACAACAGCGACATCAGTCAGGCAAAACCATCGATTGAATATGATGTGGTCTATTTCGTTGTGGAATCGTCCACCGGGAGACTCCCATGTCCATCGTTTAGATTCTGCCTTCTGGAATTGCGAGTTATCATGAATGGTCTTGGTCGACATGATGAACTCAGACAGTCTCTCACCCTGTTCGTTCCATTCTAGGCCATAGGTCCCGATGTGAAATTCTTCAGCTGATCTTCTCGGTCCTATCTTGGCATTAAAATCACCCACAATGATCTTGTAGAAGGTGTGGTCTTCTTTATAGAACTTCTCTAGCTCCATGTAGAACTTCTCGATTTCTCTTTCATCATAATGAGATGTTGGTGTGTAGACAACGAAGATAGAAACCGCAGGCAGTGAGCCACATCTATTCAAATGTAAACGTCCGATTCGGGTTGTTAGGCATTCGAATGAATCAATGCTCTTGGCCAAGTTTGTGTTGACAAGGACACCGCCGCCTCCAACACCTCTTTTATCGCATGTTCCGAGGAACAATTCTTCTCCAGTGTCGAAAATGGCATGGTGAGATTCGTGCCCTCTTGTCTCGGTCAGACCAATGATGTCGTACTTGATCATTCGCGCTTGTACCATCAGGTCCTCGATGGATGCATCTGATGCTAGCGTACGTGCATTGAAAGTACAGACGATCATTTTTGTCTTCCTTCGTTGTGGCAGCCTAGGTCGGCCTTGAGATTTTGTCGGCCTTTCGTTTCTCATCCTTCTCAGTGCTGCCATGTCGGTGAAGCCTTCAGGGTCAGGTGAATGAGACCAGTTGTAGTTACTGGTTTTGGCATATCGAATACACAACAGATAGCTTGCCAGGCTCTTCCGTGCGGGCGGAATACTCTCGGTAGCTTGCCAGTCTTTCCGAGAGGGATAGAGGCTTTTGGGGCGACCTCTAATCACCCTTGTAGGTGTTACCATATTTGAGCCCTATCAAATATGGTATGACAATTCCGGAAGATGGGTATTTAGTGTCTTATGATGTGTCGCGCGGCCGCAAAGCGGGTCCGGAAAGCGTGCTGGAGTGTGGCGATGGCTGGGTAGTGGAGGTAGTGTCGATAGTGGAAGTCTGCCAGTGGGGTATTTATCTAGGTAGGGTGGGTCTTCTGTGTGCAATCTGATCCCTGGGTGGTTGATGGAAGCAGACAGGGCAGGGTAGGGTGGGGCTCCTGGTTAGAATCCCTTTGTTACCTGTGGTTGGTGGGAGCAAGCAGAGAAGCTCTGTCCCTGGGTCCGCCGAGCCTGGAGTCCAAGGTCTCAGAGAGTTCCGCTTATCTTGTTCTGTGGGTCTTCAGTCGTGCGTGAGTCTCGGCCGGAGCTGCCACGCGGGTCCGGAAAGCGTCCTGAAGTGTGGCGACGGCTGGGTAGTGGAAGTAATGTCAACACTACTTCCACGTGGAGGGTATAGATGGAGAGAAAAGTGGTTTTCCAACTTAAAAATCGAAAGTAAAAACATTTGTCTTTGTTATGTTGGGGCTAGTTTGTAGAATTGTACCTGTTCCAAGGTCCAGTTGATTTTAAATATGTGAATAGCCTCAGGGCAATATTTGTCCTTTGGTTTCTGGTTTGCTATAAAGATCAATCTCATCCCTTTGGAGTGTCCTAGTTGGGCAAATGGTGTCATTCTAGTTTGGTCGATAGTAGGCGACTATTGGATAACATAGGTTTCTCCTTTCTCCTTCCCCCCCTCCCTGCAGGGACCTTAAATTACAGTCATTGCAGTGCTCCCAAGGCACACCCAATTCCACCAGGACTCCTAATCCTCTATGTTTACCTTTAACTTCTCCTTTGTGCTCTGCTTCCCCTATCTGTTAATCACCAACATCCCCAAATCAGACCCTGTGACTTGTAAAGTCAAATTCCTTTGAGGACTCTGGATTTTGTATATGTAAGTGAAATACTGCTATTCTTTTTCCTTTATGTCCTTTGCATAGATTACTTCAGAGAAATGTTCTTTCTGTGTAGACACAGGACTTTTGTAACTTGGGAGTTAATTGACTCGAAATAAAAATACTTACTTCAGTCATCTATTATATTTATTTGACTTAAGCCTCAGTTTCCTTTATTTCCTAACTCCCCAAAAGGAGGGACCTGGTCAGGGACTTGGCTGGACCCAGGACAATCCACAAGCTACCCTGGCATCAAACATGGGCAGACTAGGTGCCATAAAATGTATAATAAGTTAACACATATATGTATAATATATACATATGTATATATACATATATAATAAGTTAAGAGCACGGCTATGGAATAAACTCTGTTATGACCCAAAAAGAAGTAACTGAATAAGGACCCTGCTGGGTTAGGAAAGACTAACCTGTCCATCCTGAGGACTGTAGTCTGAGATATATAGCGAGATGTCCCCAGGAAGAGTCACCCATACAAAATGACAAGAAATATTAAGTAAATTTAAGATGAATGTTTAAGTGAATATTGGGAGATTATGCAAAGTGATATCAGACATACTGTCACTGTACCATTCTTCAAGCAGTATTGACATATTTGCTTTTCATTTTGTTTACTGCAGTAAACACTTATCATAGTTCAAGTGTTTCCGGAGGGGCTGATAGAACTTGGCAAAGTCATGAGTATCCTGAATGTTGAGGGATTTTAGTTTTACACTGCTTGGTGTTACTCAGGCAAGTTAATAAAAAAAAAAAACAAGAATAATTGCTTGGCTCGATTGGTAGATTTTAAGCTTTGACTTGCATGCTGTGGTGGTTTATCACATTATTTTTAGGGCAGTGAACAATTTGGTTACTAAGTCAGCAACCCATTAGTTACTGTTGTTAAGGTTTTTGTCAGATATTGTATGGTATCATATGCATAGATGGCAGCAATTGTGATACACTTTTTGGGGATTGGTGGGTTTGGGGAGTTAGTAGTTAGTGTAGGATATGTGCATTGGTGCTCACAATCTCAGAGAGTTCCGCTTATCTTGTTCTGTGGGCCTTATTTCCTTGGGTTCAGATCCTTGAAATGTATGCACATCTTTGTTCCTTACAGATTGGCTTGTATCTTCCTCTTTTGCCAGGTGCAGTGCTTATTTTACTCTGTCAGGATAGCTAGCTTTTGGTGCACACTGTTTCTTCTTCGTTCATCTCATGCATTTTAATTAATTCTGGCCTAACTTTGTCTTCTTTTATTTCCTAACACCCCAAAATGAGGGTCCTGGTCAGGGACTTGGATGGACCCAGGACAATCCACAAGGTACCCTGGCATCAAATATGGGTAGACTAAGTGCCATAAAATGTATAATAAGTTAACACATATATGTATAATATGTATATATACATATATGTATACATATACATATATGCATTTCTATTTGATTGATGTGCCTGTTGTTATATAGAACACCAAGTCATATACCTTTTATTCCTCACCATTTCTAGAGTGGTTTTCTACTGAGCTAGTGCACAGCAATTGTTTTTTACTTTATAGTACAACTTCAGTTGTGAGGGGCTGGAATGTTGGTGTAGTAGGTTGGGCATTTTCCTTGCATGGTGATCTGTACTCAGTTCCTGGTACTCCCAAGGGTTCTTTGAGCCTTCCAAAAGTGATCTCTGAGTAAGCTCTGAGTATCCCTGGGTGTATCATAAAAACCCGAAAGATTATGTTGTTATCATTAAAGTTTGCTGTTATCATTAAAGACTTACTTTGGAATTATTCTGATGATGGGGTTGCTATTATACAATTATTAATCTGTCTTGCAATTCTTTTGTAATATTTATTACCTTTCCAGATTTGGTGTTTGCTTACAGAACCATGCATTTGAATGGTGCAGCCTGCTGCTGTGTACTATTACTATACATTTACTATGTTATGTAGTATTATGAGTGCCATGCTCTGCAAATAGAAGCACCACACTTTATATGTGGAGTACTGCTATGTTGGCCACACCAGGCATAGCTGTCTTGTATCTTTACCCACACACATACACAGTGACTCCTACTTTTTGTGTATGCTGATCACTTTTCCATCAATTGAACCATTTTATCTTCAGTTTTGATGTCATTGAATTCTTTGCCAGTTTCCTTTCCTTACCAATTTTATCACCATGCCCATTGGTCACCTTTGACTTTGTTTATGCCTTCGGTGTCCTGTACACAACACTACTTCAAATAGTCCTTTGCACTTTCACAGGTGATCATGTGCAAGCCATGAGGGACCCAGCTGGATCCAAGTGGTTGATTGTTCTAAGAAGGTCTTTTCCCTTTTTTTCACTGTTAGTGTTTTCATTGATGCTCAGGTACATGGTAGCTATTACTTGTGATATTTTTCCAACTTGATGAAAGTTAAGTTCTTGCTTGGGAAGATGGGTTGAATGCTACTCAGGTCCAGTGGATTTTTTTTCCAGTCCACTAGAACCACATCTGTTTCTGCTAGTGTGGACACACTATGTTTTAGGGATTCAATACTGTTTTCTGCATGTGTGGAATATCTACTGATGCCCTGAGATATTTTAACAGTTATTGAAAAAAATATTATCCTTTTCTATAGGAGCCTTCCTGGAAAGTACCATTTGTATGCCTTGGTAGTGAGTCTTCTGAATAGCATAGTGAATAACTACATTATCAAGTAAACTTTTACAGAATACTGTGAACATTTGTAGAACTTCCACATGATTGCTCATGTGCAAGATTTTTGATTTGTTTTGGATTGCCATTTTCACATATACGTGTAGTGAGTCCCCAAGTCATGATTCTCTCTCTCTCTTTTTTTTTTTTTTGGCTTTTTTGGTCACACCCAGTGTTTCACAGGGGTTTCTCCCGGCTCATGCACTCAGGAATTACTCCTGGAAGTGCTGAGCGGACCATATGGGATGCTGGGAATCGAACCCAGGTCAGCCACGTCCAAGGCAAATGTGCTATCTGCTGTGTTATCGCTCCAGCACCAGGGCATGATTCTTATTGGGCTGCCTTTCCTAGTTTGCTTGCTCACATGGATTTCCCACACTGTTTATGCACAGTGGCATTATTCTTAAAAAAAATACTCCTGGTGCTGTGCTCAGGGAGCACTCCTGACAGTGCTCCAGGGTCATATGGAATGCCAAGAATCCAATCCAATCCAGATCAGCAGTGTACAAGTCAAACACCCTACTGGCTGTAATCTCTCTGACCCCTGGCATGATTGATTTTGTTTCCATACAACATCTTGGTGCTGAGTGCATCGTTAGAGTAGAGGTCAGATCCTCTCCTCACCAGTTGTTGCAAAGCCAGCGTGTGGAATGTCTGCTAGTGCAATTCCTCCTGAAGGTTGATTTTATTTGAGACCTTCCTGAAATACTTGTGCTTTCTATTCTTTTTTTCCCCAGCTTACAAAAAAGTGAATCACATGAGATACAGTTATAAGGTTGCTCATGATCGAGTTTTAATCGTTCCAACACCCATCCTTTCACCAGTGCACATTTCCCAGCATGCCTCCTGGGAGTGTGGCCTCACCTGCAGGATGCTGGGGGGTGTGGCCTCACCTGCGTGCCGCCTGGGGGCGTGGCCTCACCTGCATGCCGCCTGTGATCTATTTGCCTGAGGTCCCGGTTTCCGTCTCCTTTATTTCTGCCACAGCTGGGAGGACCTTTACGTGCCCCGGCCTCGGGCGCTTCCGAAGCGGTTTCAGGGGAGGCTCCTTCCTGCGGGCGCCCCGACACAGGTGCGTGGGCGCGGACGGGAGAGCCGGGCTCGCGCCGCGCCTCGGGCCTCTCGGTCCCAGGGGGTCCGCGCAGTGGGGCGGCGGCGGTTCTCTCCGTGGGGGACCAGGCTCAGCCGGCCCGAGGCTGCGTCTCAGTGGTCCGAGGGAGCCCGTCCCCGGGGCTTCCCCGCCGGCCCTGCCCCCCCCCCCCCAAGGGCGAGGCCGGCTTCCCTCTGGCGCCCGCGTGCGCCCCTCCCCCACGCGCGCTCCCTTGGGCGCCGGGCGCTGCCGGCCGGTCTCCCGCCTCCCCCGCGCGGGGTCGCCCCGAGAAGCGGCGCCCGCCCGGCACCCGGGGGCGAGCAGGTGAGCGCGGTCCCCCTCGATGTTCGGTTGAGGGGGCTCCCTGGGCCCGGGTCCGGCGTGTCGGTTCCTCTTCTCCTCGCCGAGGCGAAACGCTCTTCTCGGCGGAGGAGTTTGAGGGGAGCGGGAAGAGTCCGAGGGAAGAGCTCGGGGCCGGGGACCAGCCTGGGGACAGCTCGGGGGAAACAGCCGCGGGGGCGACCCGAGCCGCGGCTCCAGCGCCGCCCGCGCCCCGGGGCCGCCCGCCCGGACCCGACTCCGCCTTCCTGCTCGGCGCCGCGTCCGCCGACTTCCCCAGGGATGCAGGCAGGGACCCCGGCCAGGCCGTTTGCCTGCCCCCGCCGACGGCCGTCCCTGTGTTGTCCCTGCGTCTGGACCCTGCAGACACCAGGTTTCCGCGGCGGAAGGGGCGGGCGCCCTGGGGTGCCGTGCGCGCCCCCGGGCATGGGACCGCCCGAGTCGCCTTTCAGCACCCTGGGCAGAGTCGCGCTCGGCCGTGGAGCGGTGTCGCGAGGCCCTGCCGGCACGGTACCCGCAGTGGCTGTAGGCGGAGGACTTCATTGGTTTCTTCTTGAAGATGCTGCCGCGTGGTACCTGGCGCTGAGGCTCTGCGTTCTGTCCATGGTTCTGAGGCCAAAACATTGTGTCTTGCCTGTGGGTTGCACTGCAGTCATAAAGCTTTTATTTCATGGCGTCTTTGGAATTTGCTGGGGAGGTGCACGTGTGTATGAATCCACAGTGACTTACAAATAAATGTTTTAGAACATTGAGCAAATTTTCAGAGGCTGCCTTTTCCCTGAATACTACCTTGACTGTTGCTGAATGTGATCTTGAGGTTCAAGTTTCCTGGTTCTCGCTTGAGATCCCCAACCGTGATGGGCTTATTCATAGGAGTGTGGTCCTTTTCAGTGCATTTCTTTCGTACTTGTTTGTTTGGGGGCTGCTCACCTTGTGACTCTGGGTCTGTCGGTGTCCTGGGGATCATCCAGGGAGTCCTTATTAAATGATAGTCTCCTGCTCCTGGCAGCATATCCTTCCCTGTATTCAGTTTATCTTAAGCATTATTTTTGAAAGGTCTTACCCGATTTCTAGGTTTTCCTGACAACCTCCAGAATCCAGGCAATATGGCTTCTTTGCCCCCACCTGCTAGCTGCTCATCTCATGACACCAGAGACCCATTGTTTCCTCTTCCTTCTTGCCATAGCAGTGGTCACAAGTTTATGATACTTATGTTACTATAAGAAGTTCATTATGTTACTATAAGAAGTTCATTACTGCCCTTTCTTAGCATAAGTGTCCCAAGGGAGAAGTTCTAAAAGATCATGTAGTGTCTGAGGGCAGCACTACTTCTAAGACTGCATTCATTTTGAGTGTGAATGAGCTAAGAATTCACAGTTGCTCCTGTGCAGTCAAGAGAAGGCATTACAATGAGGATCAGTAGGAAGGCAACAAGCTTAGCATGTGTGAAGGCTTGTGTGATGGGCTAGGGGATTGTAGCATAACAGGTTGGCTTCCCCTTGTCGGAGACAACGACTAGTGCTCACTGTCAGATGGAGGGTGGCATGTCCTCATACAATGCTCTGCCTCTGCACAGTGATAGACTTAGTCATAGGAGCCTACAGATCTGAGAACACTGGGTGGCCACCACCCTCAGAAAGGTCTAAAGGAGAAATCCATAGAAATGGAGTGTGCTGGGCATCATGCCAGTGACCACTTATAAATACCACTCTAGCCCTTTCACTCATATTGTGTCCCTGACCATGTCTATGGGTTTTCAGCCACCAGTATGTGCCTGTTTTCTAAGTTTCACTGTCAACTTCCACAGCCTCAGAACGCATTTATAACTGGGTGCTCATCATTTTCCACCAGAGACCCACGTGACTGCTCCTGCTCCTGCCACAACAGTGTTAGCTTCCAGCTCCAGAGTGCCTGAGGTGCTGTGCAGAGGTGAGTCATCGCTGATCACACACAACACATGTGTGTCGTGTCATATGCACATTTTTCACATCATGTGTGAAAGTTTTTGTGGCATTTAACTGTGTTTAATATTTTTCAGCTTTTACAATGACTAACTCTATGATTCATGAATTAAGTTCCTCACTTTTTATAAGGTGTAAAGCATGTAACATACAGAATTCTTGTTGCACACTTTCTGTGTGTGTTCATTTACATCATGCAACTATTTCCTGGCTGTGTTCATTAACATCACTATAAACACGATAAGGGGATTATACTTTAGGAAATCCACAGTTTGCATCATTAAGAAGTATTTCATCTCTTCTGACTGGTTTCTGCTGCTCCGTCATCGATCTCTGGCCTTCCATATGCAAGGCAAGGGCATTGTTGCGAAGGCACAATTACCAGCCCTAATTTCCCCCCCTAAAGTCCTGGTTTTTTGGAACAAGACATACATTTTAGGGGGATGCTGTTTGTTTCTTAGGCCACCAGATCACCCACCCAGTTGCACCCTTTTTATGTCCTCTGAGCAGCATTTGGGTTCAATTCTGAGCATAAACAGTTAGGCAATGAATACCTGTGGTGTGGTCCAGAAGTGCATCATAAGGCAGGATTATAGAATTCTGTTCCCTCCTGTGGCTGCAGATGGGCTTATGGTAGCCCCTGAGGCATGCTTGGCTTGCCAGATCACTGTGTGCCACTGGGAACACTAAGGGTGATGGTCGGGGACCACCAGGCTTCACATTACATTGCTGTGGTTGGGACCGAAGTGCCAGTTACTTAGCTCTGGATCTTGTGTCGCAAGGGTTGTGACCCCCCATGCTGAAGTGTTTTCCTTTGTATTTTTACCGTTTTTTGGTTTTAAATGAGTGATGGTCCAGACAGAACATGTGCTGCAGCTTACAGAAGGACCAGATTTCATTTTCACTGCTAACTTCATGATCCCGAGCCCAGATCCTGGTGTTATATCTGAGTGCTGGTGTGTGTGTGTTCAATACAAAACCCAACAGAAATAAGTGATTGATTTCTTTTCCTTTTAATTGATCCCCCCATAATGGTAGTACTTCAGTTTACTTATTATATTGCTGAGTGAGTGCTAAATAGCCATGTACCGCTCTTTGCCTACTGTTTGATTCTGTCCAACGTGGAGAACTTGAGACTCATGGTGAAGTGATTTGAGGTAGAGGGTCTGTCTATGCTTCCTTCAGCAGCATTGCCATATTTTCTTTGCATATTGTAGCCTTCTGTTGGTGTACAATCTTGTTTCAGGTCTGTTTGGTGGAGCGTGGTAGAGCTTGACAAAACCAGGAGTATCACTAAAGTGATGCTGAGAGGCTGTTTTGCTGATAAAAAGTAATGAAAATTATATTGGTTCACTTTTAAATTTTAGGCTCAGACTCACATACCGTGGTGGTTCCTTGTGTCATTTTGGAGCTGTGAACAATTAATTTTACTAGATTCAAAAGCCCATTTGTTGTTCGTGGAACTCTCAGTTGTGATGAAGGATGGCTTTTTATTCTGGATGGGAGGGGAGTGTGTGCCTTTTGTAGTTAGTAGGAAATGTGTACATTGATATTCAGAACTGGATCTTTTGGGTTCCTGCTCTAGAAATATATCCATGTCTTTAATCATCCCCTGTAGATATCTCCTGGTGGCTAGGTGGTCCTATACTCACTTCACTTGTTTGGATTTATAAGCTCTGAACTGTAGTCATGCTTTTGGATGCAGTTTTCATTCTCCCTTAGTGTTGTACACTTTATTTGAATTATTAGGACCTGACCTTGTCATTCACTCTGTTGTAGCTAGGCCAAGAAGTCCCATGGTATAGGAGGAGTCAGTAATTCAATTGCTTTTTATTTATCTTCTCTCCTTTGTGGCCTGAAGTGCTAGCGCGGCATGTAGGACATTCCCTTGGTGTGGATACAGGAAGTTCTAGGGGCCTAGTGCTGGTTTGCGTGTGTGACACAGCTGCACTTACACTGCTTCTCAGCCCTCTGAAAATTGGTCATCTTTTCCCATAGGGAGCATCATAGGAAGCACCATCTGTGCTTTGTGACAGTCTCTAAACAACTTGGGTGAACAATTGCATGACAAAGCTTTGACAGACGACTGTCACCATTGGCAGACTTTCAGTGTGTGTTGCTTCTATGCAAGAATTGTGATGGATTTCCACTTTCACTTAGATGTGAAGTGAGTCCTGCCTAATTTACTTTTGGGTCGTCCAGACTAGTGTGCATTCACCTATGGATTTGCCACACTTGCTTATGCACAGTGGCATGCTATGCTTTGTTTCCAGGTACACTCCAAGTGCACTTATTGTTTTACTATAATCTATTGAAACTTCATTAGCAGTTGCAGCAAGGCCATTGGTTTGCTACTGCATTCATCCAGAATGATGGTCAGATCTTATTGGATGGCTTCCTGGAGTACTTCATAAGCAACCTACCAAGTTCTCTCACTTTTCCAGTGCCTTAATAAATGAGCCAGAATGGATAGTCCAGTGAGTGAGAGGGAAAGAATGGAAGTCCCAGTGAGGGAGAGGGAAGAAATACAGTGAACTAGGGGACAGGGGAGGCCTATGTTTTCAGGGCATTACTTGATCCCTAAGAACATGTATTTGCCATGACATTCTATTAGATAGGCATGTCATAAATTAGTGCCCATAGTATTCACTGTCAGTAAGAACAGGTGGGAGGCCTTTATTTATTTTCTCATTTTACCCTGTGTCTATTCTTGTGAACTTGAATGGAGGAGTCATAGCTGGGTTCCTATTCTGACCTCAGGATAGCCTTGTGGACATTTGCATGTCTCTCATGATGTTGGCCATTGACTTGAATTCTGGACCTTATTGGAGAAGCTGGACTTTATTTCTGCTTTGTGTGAATGTTTCAACGTCTCATGGTATTAGGTGCTGTTGTAGTGCTGTTTACCACCATCAGATGGTGTCAAGTGTCTTCAAGTTTTCTTTAGAGGTTCACTGTGGTAGCTCACCTGGTCTGGGACCGCCCATTCACCATTGCTGGGTGTGTTTCAAGGAGACTAATAAAAGTATACAAAACCTGTGCCTGGATCTTTTTATTAATTCACTTATTTTCTTTTCATATTGTTTGTTTGTGCTATTGCCCCTATGCTGATCCATATATTTACGTGATGCGTTTGTTTATGCTTCATAGTGCTGCTTCTTTTTCTGTTATGTTTTATGTCATTGCTGAGATGATTATGATTTAGTGTTTCTGAACATTGGTATAGTTACATTAGTTAATGCTACAATGGTTACATGGGTATGTTAAGATTGTTGTTACTGATACTTAAAAATTTGGCTAAAACTGGGATCACAGGATACAGGTGAACACAGATGGTCTCAGTGATTCATTGCTCAAATAATAAGATGTATTTGCAGAAATCACCTTTTATCCAGCCATCTGTTGAAAACAAGATTCAAGTCATTAGTCATTCTTGCATGTGTTGTTTTTTTGCTCTGGCTTTGACTTAAGTAAGCTGTTGCTTAACATGTAGTTCTAACCATTTTCTTAAATTCTCTATGTTCTCTATTTCTTTTACCTGTATGTTTCATATTTCTTGTTATGCCTATATGTTCCATATTTCTTGTGTACTCATGCCTTCCGTATTTCTTGTTCCATAATTCTGTGGAAATTTGCTTTACCGTTCAGTTCTATCACATGCTTAATTTGTTTCTAAGTACAGTGTTAAATTTTTGGTGCACTGACAGCTTTGGTGCACCAACACACGTGACTTACTACCCACGATTTACCACACACGCACACAACACATACAGACATGAAGTTTTGTCTTATGCCTTAGATGCAGGTACGGGCTGGCAGGTAAGCCTGTGTAGCTTACCACCTAGTATTATTGTCATTGCTTTATTTCCTGATCCTAATCCATAGAGCAGACACAGGCATGCATGTTCATTCACATGCCTGTGGACTCCCATCCATGTGTGTGCACATTCACATTCATGTTCTCTTTAATCAATCATGTTCTTTGGAAGTAACTGGCAGATACACAATTCAGTCAGCTAAATCTCTGCCTACTAGCTCTTACTTGCATGGGCACACACACACACACACGCACACACACACACACACCCCTACTTTCAAAAGCATGCTCAGATCGTGGCTATTTATTCTTTGCTTATGAAACAGGAATTTTTTGATAAGCTTCTCAGGCCTGGGCATACAAACATGCACCTGCTTGTGTTACCTTAGTGCTCACTTGGGTGTGCAGATTTGCTTTACCCTTCCGTTCTGTCACTTGCTTAGATTTTTTTTTCTAAGTACAGTGTTCAATTTTTTGGTGCACTGATGTTTGCTTCTGTGAACCTTGTACTGTTTTCAGGATAGTCTGACTTATAGCACTTGGCACTACTTCTCAGGCTGCTATTGCTCTGTGCTTCTGGTGGCTCACAAGTATGTGTGATATTTGATAGACTAACAGGAATCAGGTTCAGTTGTCAGATATCCCCATTTTGCGGTTGGCATCTTTATAATTTCATTGCATTAATATCAGAGTTGTAAATATTCTATTCATTGATCACACATGCCCAGCATTAGTACTACTCATCCTCACACTTGAAGCATGCACATCTCAACTAGTGTTTGTTATACAAATTCTGAATTCAAGATCATGTTTTGGTTGGTGTAATCCAATGTATTCTTTGGGAAGCCTTTCCTTGGCTACTGCCATGTGCCCTTGGGTGTGTTCTTATAATATTTGTGTGAGCACAATAACTTCCTCATTGTACAAAACATTGAGTTTCTCCTGTCTCACATAGTCACGTGTGTGCATTTGTTCTGTTTTGCCACCCCAGCATGCAATGGCTTATTTTCTTGTTTGCTAAGCGGACACCTTCTATTGCTGTAGCAGACATATGTCTCTGTGTGTTTATGTGTGTTTTCATCAATAAATGTCTCCATTAGAGTTCCACAATATTTTTCCTAGTTTCACATGCAGGCTGACATCATGGTACATAATTAATATCAGTTCATTATTTCCCTCTCTCCCTCCCCTCCCTTTTCCTCTCTCTCTCTGCCAGTCTCAAACACAGATATGCACACAAATAAATACACACACAGAGACTTCGGCATATTCCATTCCATTAAACGGAAATTTTATTGGTCAGCCAATCAAGAATGGGCATACCAACATGTACTTACTTGTGTTACTTCTCACTTGGATGTGCAAATTTGATTTATCTTTCAGTTTGTTATATGCTTGAACTTGATTCTCTGTACTGTGTTTGATTTGTGGGGTGTACTGATAGCTTAAGCTTTCACAAGCAGGTTTTGCTTCAGTGCACATTTTACTGGTTTCACTGTAGTGTGGCTTATAGCACTTTACGCTATAGTTTTCACTGCAGTCAGCAATAAGAAGTAAGCACTGCACTTTCCCTCAGGGTTAATAGCTGAACATAGGGGAAAATATTTGACCACTCTTCTTGACTTCACACGGTATGGTTCCTAAGTGGAATTTATCACTAGATTTGGAAAAAGGGTGTGCTCCAGCCAGTTATTTCATTGATAAAATATTTTGTACTTCAGAAAACACCTAGCAATTTTTTGCTACCTAAGCTACTCTCTCTGTCTCTTTCTGTCTTATCCTGTAACACTGTGGCACTAGTACTAGTTGTCTCCGACTCATGCTGACAATGGTGCTATTTCCAGTATCAAACACTACTTATATTCCCTACTTTGTGGTGTGAAGAGATAGTGCAGCATGTAGAACAATTCCTTGCAATTGGTCAGTTGGGATTCAACCTGTGGCCTCCCTTATTGACTCATCACTGCAGGGAGTTAATCACTTACAGATCCCTCCTGTGTATGGCCCCAGTAAGATTAAGAAAAGGCACTTTTTTGTTGCCTGGTCTTTTCTGAGTCCCCTCAGAGTGGCTATTCTGAGTACCCTCATTCCTGTGATCACAGTTATACATGCAGGCACATTTTCATTTTTGTTCACAGCATGCGCTAGATGCATTCCTTATGGACATTGAGTTTGAGTGTTACTTCCTCTTTTGCTTCAGTTTATACTTATATTATGTGCTTTGGGTGTCATGCACTGACACAGAGATCAACCTCAGTGACATCATACAGGTGCCTTTTGATTGCAGGTGGATCACATGCCACAAAGTGGTTAAATGGTAAGTCTCAGGTAGGTGACTGGGTGGTCTGGTGTTTGGGTAGATGGATATGTATGGACTAGGGTTATGGTTAGAGGGTTAGAGTTAGGGTTATGATATAGGATCAGGGTTAGGATTGGAGTTGGGGACAGGGTGAGAGGTAGGGTTAGGGTTGAAGTTGAAGTTTGGGATGAGATGATGAGTGATTAGGTGGTTACAGGTTGGTGTTGGGATTGGTGCTTAGGGGTGAAGGGTTACAGAATAGGCTTGGGGATGGGGTTGTGGTTTGGGGTTAGGGGTTTGGAAAATATAAGGAGTTGGGTTAGGGTTTAGGGGATAGCGTTAGGATAAGAATCAAGAGACAAAAAACAGGTGAGGATCCGATTACAGTGAGGGTTTAGGTTAAAGGTTGAAGTCAGGGCCAGGGCTTGGGGTCAGGCTAGGGTTATGGATAGGTTTGGATGAGCGTTAGGGTCAGGACGGAGACTAGGGTTGGGCATGGGTTTGGGATAAGGATTGGAGTTGAAGTTTGGATTAGGGTTAGGGCCAGGGTAGTTGAAAAGGTTAGAAATTAGAGTAAGGGTTTACAATGAGAGGGTAGAGTTGGAGACTTGGGTGAGGGTTAGTAATTGCATTAGGATAAGGTTAAAGATAGGGTTAAGGTTAGGGCTAGGAGTTAGAGGTTAGGGGGTTGGGTTTGGTGTTGGGGTTAGGGAAGGGTTAGGTTAGAAATAGGGTTAGGGTTGGGTTAGGGTTTAGGGTTAGGGGTAGGGTCAGGGTCAAGGTCCAGTTGGGTAGGGATAGGGCTGGGTTAGGGGGAGAGTTAGGGGTTAGGGGTAGGGGGAGGGGGAGGGGGAGGGTCAGGGTCAGGGTCGGGATGGGATGGGGTTAGGGTTGGGTTAGGTTAGGGTTAGGTTTAGGGTTAGGTTTAGGGTTAGGGTTAGGCTCAGGGTTAGGGTCAGGGTTAGGGTTAGGGTTAAGGTTGAGGTCGGGGTTGGGGTTAGAGTTAGGGTTAGGGTTAGGGTTAAGGTCGGGTAACAGTAGGGTTAGAGTCAAGTTA